>NC_139901.1:33414708-33922208 GCF_905171665.1 Trachurus trachurus | reverse complement strand
ATTGTGTTTTGCTATAAAAGGAAATGTCCCTCACAGGCTCCGGTGTTTCCTCTGAACTCCTGTTGCAGAAGAGAAACGACTGAAGGAGGAGGAACACTCCTCCTCTACTCCTCCTCCTCCTTCTCTCCTTCCTTATTCCTGCAGCTCCTCTCAGCTGCTCCGTCTCTCCTCCCTCCTACAGGAAGTGGAGGCGTCATGTGATTCAATTTGCTGCTGATGAGGATGAAAAGATGCAAACGTAACACACACACACACAAGCTGTGTTTAAAAGCCCCGTCAAACTGCAGCTTTTCAAAATAAAAGCAGATTTCACTTCTGTCATTCTTGTATCATCATTAACTCATTATCAGACTATTTCACCATTAATTAACATGAAAATTATTTAAGAAACATTTTTAAATGTCGACTTCATCGACATAAAGACACAGAATGAAATCTTCACTTTGAGGGAAACAGGAAACAACATAGATTTCTTATGAAAACAACTAAAACTGTTCCTGGATGATCACATTATAGATTTTGATTGATTGATTATTTTATTATTATTTTACCAATGACTCAGTTGTTCCTTGCAGCTGATTCTATATCCGACTGAGAGATCAATTCATAAACAACATTTTCCTGTCGGAGGAAACTGGGAGTGAGATGAACATGAAGGAGGTTTTTTTTTTTCCTCCATCAACATAAAGTTCATGTTTACACTTGTCAAGTGAGTTTAATGATGTTAATGAGTTCCTGTGTGAGAGCGACTTCCTGTCAGCAGCTCATCAGCTTCCTCTCTGCTGGGATTCACATCAACAAGAACAAAACTAAACACAATGAAGTCATTTAAAGCAGCAGAGTTTCCCACTCGCAGCTTCACAGGCCCCGATTCTCCCACAGACAGTGAAGGCCACATCAGTCGTCTCATCACTCTCATTGATCTTAAAGGGATACGCCAACATTTTCTTTTCATGTCTTGCCTCACTCCTGAGTCCATGACCAGCAGATAGACACCATCCTTTCGACTGTGCGTGCAGTAACAAGGGAGATAGAGCCGTATCGCCCGTAATTAGCTTAGCTCAAACACTGGAAGTGTATAGGTAGTGTTAGCCTGCCTCCACCTAAAGTCGCTAATTAGCTTAGCTCAAACACTGGAAGTGTATAGGTAGTGTTAGCCTGCCTCCACCTAAAGTCACTAATTAGCTAACACTACCCATACACTTCCAGTGTTTGAGCTAAGCTAATTACGGCGATACGGCTCTATCTCCCTTGTTACTGCACGCACAGTGGAAAGGATGGAGTCTATCTGCTGGTCATGGACTCGGGAGTGAGGCAAGACACGAAAAAAAAATGTTGGCGTATCCCTTTAAAGCTTTGAACGCACCGTCTAGAAAAACAATGAACGCAACAACACACCGTTTTGACTTTAATTCTCTTTCCATGACGGGACGAGACTCTCATCCAATCAGCTGTGAGCGAGTCGACCCGCCGGGTTTTTACTTCCACACCGGTTCACACGGATCAGAATCCACTCACACAACAACCAGCTCTGATTAGAAAAGTCTCTGGTGACCACGGCAACCAACTCCAACTCCAACAAACCGCCTCATTTACACTGCAAAAACTCAACATCTGTCCAAGAATATTTGTCTTATTTCTTGTCAAAATTTTAGTCAAAACTAATCTCTTTCCACTTAAAATAAGACTCATCACCTAAAAATTAACTTGTTTTTAGATCATTTTCACTTGTTTCAAACTAATTTTCACTTGAAATAAGTAGAAAAATCTGATAGTGGAGCAAGTTTTTCTTTCTTATTACAAACACAAAAAACTTGCTCCACTATCAGATTTTTCTAGTTATTTCAAGTGAAAATCTGCTTGAAAGAAGTAAAAAGTGTCTAAAAACAAGCTGCTTTTTAATGTGATGAGTCTTATTTTAAGTAGAATGAGATTTGTTTTGACTAGAAATAAGACAAATATTCTTGGTAAGATTTCGAGGTTTTGCAGTGTAAATGTGGCAACAATGGAAGAATCAACTGATGTTGTGTTCAGGGTCTGCAGCTGCAGTCGTTAACGAGGCCGTCGTGCCACATCGGGTTGTTTTTATACTGTATATATATATTTATATTTGTCTGAGGCTGAAACTGCTTCCTGTGCCAGTTTCCAGTCGGACTCTTCCAGCTCCACCCTGCATGTGTCACTCCCTCCCTGTGTGTGTGTGTGTGTGTGTGTGTGTGTGTGTGTGTGTGTGTGTGTGTGTGTGTGTGTGTGTGGGCGTAATGATCCCTCAGGCCGTGGTCACATCAGAGGTCACAGAGGGTTTCAGTGGAAGAACAAGAACAAGATCTCAGCCTCTCACATGCTCATATAGAGGGAAAGGAAAGTTTTAAAGGGGTAGTTCAACATTTAGTCAAATTGGCCCATTGCCATAATCCCTATAGTCATAGCAGTAGGTTCATCACCTTTAATTGTCGGTGCAAGCTATTTTTAGAACGGCGGAGCAGAGCCGTGAGCTGCTCAGAGCTACGCTACGGAGGCTCATTATGGGATTTCTTGCTTTCCCTCATCAAACTCATCAAATACACAATCCAACAACTCCACAACTCTCTGGTGGACAAGTTGTGACCTGCACATTCACCACGTTATGAGATAATAACACAACGTTACCACACAGAGTTGTTTTAGAGGGAAATTCATGCAAAACCGCTGATGCACGTTGCCTTCAGGGACAGTTTTTCATCAACAGTCTCTGCATTTCCCTCTTTAAAGACAAAACCTGGTCACAGTAGATTCTGATCTTCTGTTGACTGAACTCTGGATGAAGTGGATCCATAAATAAAGACTTTACTTAGAGTGCCTCAACACACACACACACACACAATCAGGTGTTCAGTCTTATCAGCCACTAAAAGCTAAAAGCTCCTTCACCACAGGAAACACTCGTCCAATCAGCGACTTCCTCTCCAGCAGACACAGTCACACCTCAGGCTGCAGACGGGTCCTGAGTCCTGCTGCAGGAATCAAACCTGCTCCGGCTCTCAACAGCATCAGCAGGAAAACCACACTCTGGTTATATAGAAGTAAAAAACTGCAGCTTTGATTGTTGGACTAGAGCGCACCCGAGTATCAGCCGCACCGGCTAAATGTTAAAGGGACAACGAGGAGTTTCTCCAGCGGCAGAACGAAAAATTTCGCGACAATAAAAAAGTCTGATATTAATGTGGATGAATCTCCGTTACCACTTGTTAATGGTCCATTTTCTATAAATCTATGGTTTTGTCTCTATGGTTATTTTGTTATTATTAGTGGTGGTGGAAACGCTGGTCGAGCCGACCAGCGTTTCTTTACTTTCGGTTTCGTGGCGAGTCATGAGAATAACGCCGCCGAATCTCCGTTTATGGTGGGAACTACGACGGTATGTGATCGTCTTCCAACCTCTGACTTTAATTCTTGATGAATGAAAACATGAGTCTGTCTTGCGCCGGTCAAAGAATTTCATGGTGCGGAGGCTCATAAATGTAGTGGAAACACTTTGCTTTAACAAAACTCCTGGTTGTCCCTTTAAAAGAAAATACATACATATCTAGGCCGCACTTGAATATAAGCTGCAGGTTTTCATGTTGTACTATGAGATATTTCCACAGAAAGACAGTAGAACTGTGACAGTCTGTTCTGGTGACGCTCCTCTTCCTCCATGTGCATCTGTTGACAACGAAGCCGGTGAAACATCAATAACTGGAGCGGTGGAAAACGTTACATGTAGTTTTAATCGTGATAAACAAAAGATAACGCGTTATGGAGCGCGTTTGTGAGAGCGTCCAGCAGATCTGTAGTGGACATTAGAGCCTGAAATAGACGGAGCAGCAGCAGCAGCAGCAGTGAGGTCACCAGACACGGACCAGGAACGCCCCCGAGCCGAGCCGGGCCGAACCAAACCGAGCCAAACCGAGCCAGGCCGAGCCGGACACGATCTCAACAAACGATGCACTCGACTTGAACCAGTTCTGAGAATAGATTTCTATTTTTATCTGAAGCACGAAATGACCCGAATCCCT
The DNA here is from genome assembly GCF_905171665.1 of Trachurus trachurus. Classification (NCBI taxonomy): domain Eukaryota; kingdom Metazoa; phylum Chordata; class Actinopteri; order Carangiformes; family Carangidae; genus Trachurus; species Trachurus trachurus. Next base: position 33,918,171 of record NC_139901.1, on the reverse strand, counting down.
GAACACAGGAGGCTGTTAACACACACACACGGGTCTGGTGCTGGTGCTGGACCAGCAGCATCACACCAGAACGTTTCTCTGCTTCACTCAGAATCTTTGCTTCCTCGCCGTCTCAGCTCCTTCTTCAAGTTTATTAAAGCAGAAGTAAGGTGAATGTTTGTGTTAATATAAGTCTTAAATAGTTGTATCTTCCGACGCTGCGCTGAACCAATGGCTGAGCAGGTTGACACAACACAACAACACATGGTGATGTGTCTATGACTCTAGGGATTATGGCAATGGGCCAAGTTGCCATAATCGAACTAGGGGTGGGCATTGCCAAGGACCTCACCATACGATACGCATCACGATACTTGAGTCACGATACGATACGATATTGCGATATCCAAATTTTGCGATATATTGCGATATTCTACATAGTTCACTGAAAAATGTAAAAGGCATTATGCATATTAAAATCAGAGTTGTATGTACATCAGATGATAGTGATAATTTATGGGACAAACTGAGTCAAAACAATGTAATTCAAATTATCCATGCCATTTTATTGTAACTATACAAGCGCAAGTTACAACAACATGTTTGCATGAACAACACACTGTCTGAGGCAGCAGTACAGTGACACCTCGCGGAGCAGAGGTGCGGAAGTCGTACTGGATTTACATCTGAAACACGATTTATTATTTGAAAAAATATTATCGGTATTGAGGGGCATCGAGTGGAGCAGGAGGTTAAGCAGGCGCCTCATGTAGAGGCTACAGTCCTCAACCCCCCTCTCTCTGTCTCTCTTAACTATACTATCAATAAGCATCAAAAGCCAAATTGATATTTAAATATTGAATATCGATATCGTATCGCGATATAAAGTATCGCGATAATATTGCCATATCGATATTTTTGCCCACCCCTATGTTGAACTATCCCTTTAAGATTTCCGACAGCCTGAGAAAGAGGAGGAGGAGGAAGAGGAGGAAGAGGAGCTGAGTGAAGCTTCAGAGGAGAAAACCTGACGACCACTTAAAACAAACAACCACAGACAGAGAGAGTTCCTCCTAATGCAGCTGCAGATGTTCTCAGAGTCACCGTGTTATTGTTGGCAGCAGAGGAGGAGGAGGAGGAAGAGGAGGAGGAGGAAGAAGAGGAGGAGGAGGAAGAGGAGGAGGAAGAGGAAGAGGAGGAGGAAGAGGAGGAGGAAGAGGACTGTGCGTTCCTCTGTTCTCTTATCTCATTGGTTAAAGCAGAAGTGAGGTGAATGTTTGTGTTAATATAAGTCTTAAATAGTTGTATCTTCCGACAGCAATCACTTCTATAGAGTGTTTGGTCTGAAACACGGGTCTGTCAGTCAGTAGATCCATGACGAGGGCGGGGACTGCTAACTCCATCTGCTGACAGGAAGTTAGACAAAACCACCGGATCACTTACTGATAGCTTTAAGTTTGGTTTAGTTTAGTTTATTATTACGGGACAATGTACAATACCATTAATCCAGAACAGAGAAGAGATGGTTGTACCAGATTTAGCCACTAGGGCTAATTTCCATCTGTAGTTAATGCAGCACCCATCCGCTAAAAAAAAAAGAATTACGAAACAGCAAAGCCAGCCCAACATCAATCGGGCATATACAGTAATGTGTTTCTGAACTCATCTTTCCGGTATTAGCGAGATCGACTGGGACAGTCTCCATCAACGGGTTGGTGACCACCGAACTACAGCAACAACTCCTATCCACCACTTTATTTTCCCATGATCCATTGCGTCACACCACAACGGAAGTCGGTTTTCAACTTCCATTTCACCCCGTAGTAGCATTCTAGCGAGCGGCTAACTGGTAGCGTTAGCGGCTAACTGGTAGCGTTAGCAGCTAACTGGTAGCGTTAGCCACCGGTGTAGGCACCAAATGTGGGGGCTCCGGGCTGCCAAAACCGTTTTGACTAAGTCTGATGTTTGTTAAGTCTAGAAAACGAATTACCGCACGAACACCTCCACTTCTGTGTGCACGCCTCTGCAACTAGTCATGGCTATCGTAGTTGTTAGCTTAGCTGCTGCTGACAGCTAACAGCAGGACGTCAGCTGTTAAAACCCTCCCGTTGTCGAACACGACATGAAACTACTCCAGTTAGCTCAGTCATGTTGGAACTAGGATATCCGCTGGAAAACATATTTTTTCATGGACCGTTTATTGAGTTATTTAAGACACTGCTAACGGCTAACGGCTAACAGCTAACGGTTAGCCCAGCTAACGTTAATCTAAAATGTAATGAATGGAGTGTCATGGCGACACCCAGCGTCGTTCTCCGGAAAGTGGTGGATAGACCGAATCTCCTTGTTGTTTACATTCTACTTCCGGGTAGAAAACCAGCACGTAATTTGAATGAGATCAATAGTAACGAACGAGAGTTTAGCTATATATCATATTTTTCACGCCCTATCACTGTTTAGACAAATCTGAAATGATTGAAGAAACTTTATTTCTGTGTGTGTGTGTTTTGTGTTGCTATGTGTTGTATTTATTCAGTTTGGGGGAATCACGGTGTCTAGAAAACATCAGTGGCTCAGCTGACAGGGACAGCTAACGGTAGCTAAGCTAACGGCGGTAGCTAAGCTAACGGCGGTAGCCAAGCTAACATCAGGACGTCAGCTGTTAAAACCCTCCCGTTGTGGGACACGACATGAAACTACTCCAGTTAGCTCAGTCATGTTGGAACTCAGATATCCGCTGGAGAAAATATTTTTTCATGGACCGTTTATTGAGTCACTGAGTTATTAAAGTTAAACAGGTAGCTAACCGTTAGCCCGGCTAATCTATGATAACCATGACTAATTACAAAAATGTGCACACAGAAATAGTAATGTTTGTCCAATCATTGGTTTTATAGACGCAAACATCAGATTAGTCTAAACGGTGATATAGTGACATGAAAAATTAGATATATAGCGAAACTCTCGTCCGTCACTCTATATGTAAAAACGTTTTCTAAAATGTAAATTTGTTTCAAACTTTGTAAAAGTGTTGGGGATGTTGTAATGTTGGTTTGCCCCTCCAGGCCACCGTACATTAATGTGATGATGTGTTTCTTCTTTTCTTTTCTTTTTTTATCCAGAACCAGACTGACTCACCTCTGGGCCAAACAACAACACAACAACACAACAACACGACTCCTGATGAATCATTAGTAGAAATAATCTGTAATATTAATATTTTTAATCTCTTTCAGTCGTTGTCAAGATGAAACACCAAACACCTTCATCATCCAGCTGCACCGTCCACTGTTTTATCAACCAAATAATTCACCAATAATCAAAACAATGATCCAAACTTTGCTCCTTTGTGTTTTATACATATATATTTAAAGGGATAGTTCAACATTTAGTCAAATCGGCCCATTGCCATAATCCCTATAGTCATAGCAGCAGGATTGTTACCTTTAATTGTCGGTGCAAGCTATTTTTAGAACGGCGGAGCAGAGCCGTGAGCTGCTCAGAGCTACGCTACGGAGGCTCATTATGGGATTTCTTGGTTTCCCTCATCAAACTCATCAAATACACAATCCAACAACTCCACAACGCTCTGGTGGACAAGTTGTGAGCTGCACATTCACCACGCTATGAGATAATAACACAACGTTACCACACAGAGTTGTTTTAGAGGGAAATTCATGCAAAACCACTGATGCGCGTTACCTTCAGGGACAGTTTTTCATCAACAGTCTCTGTATTTCCCTCTAAAACAACTCTGTGTGGTAACGTTGTGTTATTATCTCATAGCGTGGTGAATGTGCAGCTCACAACTTGTCCACCAGAAGGTAACAAACCTGCTGCTGCTGTGACTATAGGGATTATGGCAATGAGCCGGTTTGACAACATGTTGAACTATCCCTTTAAACCACTCACTGACCTGGGATCAGCAGGTTGTGTCCAACATGAAGCCACCGGTTGGTTGGTGCAACAGTTTCTTTCTATTGAAGCCGTGATGTAAAAAACACTAAAAAAAAACACTAAAAAACCATTCCCACAATGCACTGCTCTGCTCTGTTCGCTCTGCAGAAACACTGCAACGCTGCAAATCTGCTTTATTTAAAAACCTCCAATATAAACATGAAGACAAGGAGCAGACACACACACACACACACACACACAGTATAACACACACACACACACACACACACACACACACACAGTATAACACACAGGCAGCCAGCCAGTGTTTATTCTCACCACTGCCCCGTTGCCTGTGACTGGCAGCTGCCCAGCAACACTCAGGCAAAGTGGGGGGGCAGCTTCATCCCTCCATCCCCATCACTCCTCCTCCTCCTCCTCCTCTCTTCTCCTCTCTCCTCCTCCTCCTCCCCCTCCTCTCTTCTCCTCTCTCCTCCTCCTCCTCCAGCAGCAGCAATGTGACATTGGCGTCCAGCAGCAGCAGCAGCAGCAGCAGCAGCAGACAGACACAGATACAGATACAGACTATTATCTGGAGCTGCTGTCAGCGTCTCATCCCGTAGCAAACACAGCACAGTTAGTGTGTAGATGGACAGAAGAGGAGGAGGAGGAGGAGGGGTGGGGGGGGGGTAGATAGATAGATATATGTTAAATAAAAAAAGAAAGAAAGAAAGAGAAGGAGAGGAAGGAAAGGAAAGAAGCTGATGAGGCGTTCAGAGGCAACAACACAGTCTGTCACCACGGACAGTGAATGCAGCAGCAGCAGCAGCAGCAGCAGCAGCAGTGAGTGTGTGGGAAGAAGGACGTGCATGCCTCTGTACACACACACACACACAGCCTACACACAATGCACAACCACACACACACACACACACACACACACACACACACACACACACACACACACACACACACACACAGAGAGAGAGACAGCCTACACACAATACACTACCAGGATAATGGGTGCACTTGAACGCCCCACACGTCCGAGGGGATAAAAAAAAATGTTTAAAAAAAAAAAGATTCACATTAAAGGCTGACAGACACGGCTACACACACACACACATACACGCACGGAGCTCCAGCACCGTGGAGAGGAGCAGCGGGGCTCGGAGGAGAAGCTGCCCGGCTCAGACTCACCAACCTGCGGCCGCTTCGTGACTCTGCTGCGGTCGGTCGGTCACTTCACACGCACCACACACACACACACACACACACACACACACACACACACACACACACACACACACACACACACACACACACACACACACACACACACACACAGAGAGAGAGAGAATACAGCAGCGTCACTAACCCTGGTCTGGTCGCCTCCTCCTCTCCTCCACTGGTTACAAAGGGAATCGAGCCGCGGCCGCATGGACCCTGCTGCGCCGGACAGACAGAGGAGAAAAGAGCCGCAGCAGCTGATGAAGCAGGATGATGCGTTCAAGGACCATGGACCAGACAGAGAGAGAGGGACAGAGCAGCGTGAAGCCTGAAGCTCCGTCTGAACCACAGAGAGAGAGAGAGGTGGTGTCTTCAAACAGCTGTTTTTCCAAAATGGAGTTGTCCGCGTGCGAGCCAATCAGAGGCGCGCGTGGAGGCTTGTTCCCACTGCTCTGTGGGCTGGGAGATACACACACACACACACACACACACACACTACATTACACACACACACACACACACACACACACACACACACACACATACACACACACACACACACACACACACACACACACACACTACATTACACACACACACACAGTCCTATTATTGTCATCATCACTATTATTATTGTGATTATTATAATAATAATAATAATAAAGTCTCTTCAGGTTGATGTTGTTGTCACGTGACCGATGTGGCTTCACCTGTTCCCCCTGACAACAACAACAACAACAAACACTGGATTTATTTATATATATGAAAAACAAAAACATGTAAATATGAATTTAAAATATACATGTAGGAATTATATTTGAAACCTTTTAGAAATTAATTTCATATAGGGACATAAACATTTAGACTACATATAAATAGATAGAGATAGAGAGGAGTAGAAAGAAAGAAGTAAAAAGCCAGAGAAAGAAAGAAAGAAAGAAAGAAAGAAAGAAAGAAAGAAAGAAAGACAGAGAAAAGGGTTAGAAGAAGGAAAGAAAGAAAGAAAAAGACACACACACAGTCCTATTATTGTCATCATCACTTTTATCATTGTGATTATTATTATTATGATATTAATAATTATTATGATAATAAACCTGTTCCCCCTGACAACAACACAACACAACAACAACAAACACTGGATTTATTTATATACCCTGTGTATGAAAAACACAAATATGTAAATATGAAAATAAAAAAATATATGTAAGAATTATATTTGAAACCTTTTAGAGATTTGGTCAATTTCATATAGTGACATGAAAATGTAGACTATATAAATATGTAGAAAGAAAGAAAGAAAGAAAGAAAGAAAGAAAGAAAGAAAGAAAGAAAGAAAGAAAGAAAGAAGACAGGGAAAGGGAGTAGAAGAAAGAAAGAATAAAAAGAGACAGAGCGAGGGATGATGGATAGAAAGTGGTACTGTAGATAGATAGAGTAAATAGAAAGAATAGAAAGAAAGAACTAAAAAAGCCAGAGAGAGAAAGAAAGAAAGAAAGAAAGAAAGAAAGAAAGAAAGAAAGAAAGAAAGAAAGAAAGAAAGAAAGAAAGAAGTAAAAAGACAGAAAAGGGTTAGAAGAAGGAAAGAAAGAAAGAAAAAGAGACAGAGAGAGGGGTTTGATAGATAGAAAGAGGTATAGGCCTATGGGAAGAAAGAAAGAATAAAAAGAGACAGAGCAAGTTGATGGATAGAAAGTGGTAGATAGATAGAGTAAATAGAAAGAATAGAAAGAAAGAACTAAAAAAGCCAGAGAGAGATAGAAAGAAAGAAAGAAAGAAAGAAAGAAAGAAAGAAAGAAAGAAAGAAAGAAAGAAAGAAAGAAAGAAAGAAAGAAAGAAAGAGAAAGCGGGTAGAATAAAGAAATAAGAAAAAGAGAGAAAAAAGAGACAGAGAGAGGGGGTGATAGAAAGAGGTAGATAGAATGGGGTAGAAAAAAGAAAGAAGGAAGTAAAAAGACAGAGAAAGAGGGTAGAAAGAAAGAAAGGGAGATAGATAGATAGATAGATAGATAGATAGATAGATAGATAGACAGACAGATAGATAGATAGATAGATAGATAGATAGATAGATAGATAGATAGATAGATAGATAGATAGATAGATAGATAGATAGATAGATAGATAGATATTTATTATATAATGACTAACATACTAAAATACAAAAAAAGAAAAGGTCTATATGAGTATGTTATATAATTATTTATCTGTGTATTTTTCATGAATGAATCATATAGAAACACCACATATACATATATCTATCTATGTCTATAGACCGAGGCCCATTGACACATGATAATATCAATAAAAGAAAGATATGTGTGTTTAAAATTGATAATAAAATGGTGTGTAAGCAGCGTAGCCTATATGATGTATATGTTGTTTTAATAAATGTGCATATATAAATTAAACATAGTGTTGCAACATGCAGTGCCATATAAATTATTTAGGTATTTTCCACACATGTAGGATTACAGTACAAATACACAAGTTATGATGGTTTATTATATATGTCATAACATGTAAATGTATATCTTCATATCTCCAGTGGGTGAAGAGAGTTTTAACCTGCAGCTGCTGAAATGAAAAGATATTATATTGTTTTCAGTCAGTCAGAGTGAAAACATCTCTACATTCATGATGGATCTAGATCCTACATTTCCCATAATGCAACTCTCCTTCTTCTTCTTCTTCTTCTTCTTCTTCTCATCACGTCTGTTTCTCTGAGCGTGAAGGTCGCTCAACAACTTCGTCTGCCTCGTCTGCTCTCACGCTGAGAGATAATAACACAACGTTACCACACAGAGTTGTTTTAGAGGGAAATACAGAGACTGATGATGAAAAACTGTCCCTGAAGGCAACACGCATCAGTGGTTTTGCATGAATTTCCCTCTACAACAACTCTGTGTGGTAACGTTGTGTTATTATCTCATAGCGTGGTGAATGTGCAGCTCACAACTTGTCCACCAGAGCGTTTTGGAGTTGTTGGATTGTGTATTTGATGAGTTTGATGAGGGAAACCAAGAAATCCCATAATGAGCCTCCGTAGCGTAGCTCTGAGCAGCTCACGGCTCTGCTCCGCCGTTCTAAAAACAGCTTGCACCGACAATTAAAGGTAACAGACCTACTGCTATGACTATAGGGATTATGGCAATGGGCCAATTTGCCAAAATGTTGAACTATCCCTTTAAGATAAATCCACATCCAGGAGGTTTTTATTTAGTATTTAGTATTTATTATTTATTATTTCCTGACCTGCAGCTGTTTGAACCTCTGAGTTTTAATCCACTTCAGGTCATTTGAGCTTCGACCAACAAGCTGCTGATGAATATTTAAAGTTCAGGAGCTCATTTACAGTCTGACTGATGTTAACATGACACACACACACACACACACACACACACACACACACACACACACACACACACACACACACACACACACACACACACACACACTACAGGCAAAAACATTGTTGTTTCATGCACTGGTCAATTTTGAGATTTTGGGCTATTTTTCTTCCTTAACATTTCTTCTTTCAGAAAAGTCGAAAGAACAGTAGAAAATCCACATAAAGGTGATTATTTCACTTCATTTCGTCCGTAGATTTCTCCTAATAAACTCACCAGGAGTTAGTCTGAGCCATGTCATGTCAGGTGTCATTGTAAAGCTCTCTTTCTCCTGAACAATGATGTCATTTCCTTTGTATCATAGCAACAAATGATAAAAGTAGGATTGACAATAACAATCTCTGTAATTTTCCAGTCCAAGTCTTTAAAGGCCGTTTCCTCAGAAAGAGTTTTTCAGACTCAGACTCTGAGCTAGAAATCTCCACTTCAGCAGCACTTGGATAGATCCAAGAGATCTTTATGTGCCCAGTTGAGGGCTGGATTCTCCCTCTGGCAGTAGAAGTTGGTAGGTTTAACTCAGTACCTGAGGTTGAAAGACTATGCACATTATGTAATTTAAATGTAATTGAGGATGAACTGCATTTTGTGTTTCATTGTCCGTTATATGACGAAGCCAGAACAGGCAGTTTTTGTTTCAGAAAATGCAAAATGTGAAGCCTCAGTTGTTTTGGGTTGATGATGACGAGGTAAAGTTGGAATGGTTCTTCAGAAAAGAAGTCTTTATTAGAGCTACTTTCATAAAAAGGGCCTGGTCAAAAAGAAAAAGTGAATTATTGATGTGAATTCCATGTGGTTTCTGTTTCTGTTTGGTTTTGTCTGTGCTCTGATGATTTTGTTTGGTGTCTAAATATGATGATAATGTGTCTTGTATAAGCCCTGATAGGCTGCATGGGCGCCTTAATTGGTGCACGACACGTAAATAAATATAAATTCATTCATTCATTCATTCATACAGACACCAAACCTTCCACTTTGATCCCTTTCTATATTCTGAAGGTTTTTACAGAGGGGATTGTTGATATATCATTCACAGCCTCATTTATACAACATTTTATTACTAAAAACATGGAGACATTAGATGTTTTTTTAAGGGCTGGTGACAGTATTTTCTCATTTACAGAGTGATGAAAAGAGATATCCACAATCCTCCTCTTGAAAAACTAAAGACTCTAATATGTCAACTAAATAAAACAAGAATTTTGAAAGTAGCTCAATGTGAGGGTCTAAGGACAGAGGATGTTGTTATGATGGGATGTAAAGCCCTTTGAGACAAACTGTTGGTAAAAACGGGCTACACTAATAAAACTACCTTGCCTTGTTCACTAAGGGAAGTCCTAAACCAGCAGCTTGTTAGCAGCCTACTGCTTTATGTTGTTGCAACTCTTTGTATTGTATTTGTGTGTTACATCGTTCGTATGTTTGTGATATTGGTTTTATGTTTTCTTTTATCTTCACTGGGACTACGGACGGAAACTAGCAGCTGTGCTAAATCTGGTATTTAACCTGTAAAAGAGACAGAACGGAGGATGATGGATAGAAAGTGGTAGATAGAGATAGAGGGGAGTAGAAAGAAAGAAGTAAAAAGCCAGAGAGAGAAAGAAAGAAAGAAAAAAAGAAAGAGAGAAGTAAAAAGACAGAGAAAGTGGGTAGAAGAAGGAAGCAGCTGTGCTAAATCTGGTATTTAACCTGTAAAAGAGACAGAGAGAGGGGTTTGATAGGTAGAAAGGTAGGTAGAAAGAAACTAGCAGCTGTGCTAAATCTGGTATTTAACCTGTAAAAGGGGGATGATGGATAGAAAGTGGTAGATAGAGATAGAGGGAGAAAGAAAGAAGTAAAAAGCCAGAGAGAGAAAGAAAGAAAGAAAGAAAAAAAGAAAGAGGGGTAGAAATAAAGAAAGAGAGAAGTAAAAAGACAGAGAAAGTGGGTAGAAGACAGAGAGAAAGAAAGAAAGAAAGAAAGAAAGAAAGAAAGAAAGAAAGAAAGAAAGAAAGAAAGAAAAAAGAGACAGAGAGAGGGGTTTGATAGGTAGAAAGGTAGGTAGAAAGAAACTAGCAGCTGTGCTAAATCTGGTATTTAACCTGTAAAAGGGGGATGATGGATAGAAAGTGGTAGATAGAGATAGAGGGGAGTAGAAAGAAAGAAGTAAAAAGCCAGAGAGAGAAAGAAAGAAAGAAAAAAGAAAGAGAGAAGTAAAAAGACAGAGCACGTGGGTAGAAGAAAGAAAGAAAGAAAGAAAGAAATTAAGAAAGAAAGACAGAGAGAGGGGTTTGATAGGTAGAAAGGTAGGTAGAAAGAAACTAGCAGCTGTGCTAAATCTGGTATTTAACCTGTAAAAGTGGGATGATGGATAGAAAGTGATAGAGGGGAGTAGAAAGAAAGAAGTAAAAAGCCAGAGAGAGAAAGAAAGAAAGAAAAAAAAGAGAGAAGTAAAAAGACAGAGAAAGTGGGTAGAAGAAAGAAAGAAAGAAAGAAAGAAAGAAAGAAAGAAAGAAAGAAAGAAAAAGAGACAGAGAGAGGGGTTTGATAGGTAGAAAGGTAGGTAGAAAGAAACTAGCAGCTGTGCTAAATCTGGTATTTAACCTGTAAAAGGGGGATGATGGATTGAAAGTGGTAGATAGAGATAGAGGGGAGTAGAAAGAAAGAAGTAAAAAGCCAGAGAGAGAAAGAAAGAAAGAAAGAAAGAAAAAAGAAAGAGAGAAGTAAAAAGACAGAGAAAGTGGGTAGAAGAAAGAAAGAAAGAAAGAAAGAAAGAAAGAAAGAAAGAAAGAAAGAAAGAAAAAGAGAGAGGGGTTTGATAGGTAGAAAGGTAGGTAGAAAGAAACTAGCAGCTGTGCTAAATCTGGTATTTAACCTGTAAAAGGGGGATGATGGATTGAAAGTGGTAGATAGAGATAGAGGGGAGTAGAAAGAAAGAAGTAAAAAGCCAGAAAGAGAAAGAAAGAAAGAAAGAAAGAAAGAAAAAAAAGAAAGAGAGAAGTAAAAAGACAGAGAAAGTGCGTAGAAGAAAGAAAGAAAGAAAGAAAGAAAGAAAGAAAGAAAAAGAGAGAGGGGTTTGATAGGTAGAAAGGTAGGTAGAAAGAAACTAGCAGCTGTGCTAAATCTGGTATTTAACCTGTAAAAGGGGGATGATGGATTGAAAGTGGTAGATAGAGATAGAGGGGAGTAGAAAGAAAGAAGTAAAAAGCCAGAAAGAGAAAGAAAGAAAAAAAAGAAAGAGAGAAGTAAAAAGACAGAGAAAGTGGGTAGAAGAAGGAAGGAAAGAAAGAAAGAAAGAAAGAAAGAAAGAAAGAAAGAAAGAAAGAAAGAAAGAAAGAAAGAAAGAAAGAAAGAAAAAGAGACAGAGAGAGGGGTTTGATAGGTAGAAAGAAACTAGCAGCTGTGCTAAATCTGGTGTATTTAGGACAATCCTCCATTGAACATCCAGTAATATGCACAGTCCCATTCACATAAATGAATAAAGGAAAAAAAGAAGAAGTTTGATTTATATAATAATGCGTTATAGTAAGAATCATAAAGGGACAAACCGTGCAAACCCAGTTTTCATCAAACGCACAGAGAGTTTTGTTTTTGTTCTTCAGCTTCTCACATGAATCTATTTCTGCTCCTCGGCCCGTGAGTCCGGTTTGGGAAACTCTGTTCAACTCAGCTGCAATTATGTTGTGAAAATACCCACAAGTCCCCCAGAGGCTGCAGAGAAGGAGCCAACAACAACACACACACACATACAAAACACACACACACAGCACTGCTTTTATCAGCTGGAGTTTTTTTACTTTTACACCGTCTACGTCACCAACAATAAATATCCTGCAACACAAGTTAACACAGCTGACCAGTCACAGACATGCTTCAATGCTTCAAATAAAAATATATATATGTGTGTATATATATGATATACTGTATATATATATAAAAAAAAGAGTCAACAGAACGATTCAAGCCAATGTTATTATCATTATTATCATCATTAGTTTCATTATTATTATTATTATTATTGCACATTTCTGTACTGTTACTGTACATGGTCTGGTGGGAGATTTGGCACAAACCAGACCGAGTGTGTGTGTGTGTGTGTGTGAGTGGCGGCGCTGCGTTAAGACGGCGTGATCAAACACAGGCAAACAGGTCAGAAAAGGTCCCAAAAAAAATAATAAAATAAAAACATAAGGCAGATTATCTAACTTCGAAAAATAATCCTCTGCGAGCCGGAGAGAAGCAACAACAAAAACACCAACAACAGCTGAACAAAAGGCCTGAAAATACTGAACCAGAAAACTAAAAACTAAATATTGCTTTGGTTCCAACGGGACGTCTGATGCCTCATCGACTGATTAACGACAGTGTTTAAGGCGACGCATCGACGTCGGCAGCAGCAGCAGCAGCAGCAGCAGGGGGCCATGGCACCGCCTGTCTGCACATCAGGATGAATAAACATTAAAATAACAGTATGAGGGAGTTTGAGTTACAGATTAGGGATGTCACGATTACTTGTTTTCATAATTAATCGTGGTATAGACCGAATCTCCTTGTTGTTTACATTCTACTTCCTGGTAGAAAACCAGCTGTAATTTGAATGAGAACAACAGTAACGAACGAGAGTTTAGCTATATATCATATTTGTTAACTCCCTATCACCGTTTAGACAAATCTGAAATGATTGAAGAAACATTACTATTTCTGTGTGTGTGTTTTGTGTTGCTATGTGTTGTATTTATTCAGTTGGGGGGAATCACAGTGTCTAGAAAGCATCAGTGGCTGCAGCTGACAGGGACAGCTAACGGTAGCTAAGCTAACGGTAGCTAAGCTAACAGCGGTAGCTAAGCTAACGGTAGCTAAGCTAACAGCAGGACGTCAGCTGTTAAAACCCTCCCGTTGTGGGACACGACATGAAACTACTCCAGTTAGCTCAGTCATGTTGGAACTCAGATATCCGCTGGAGAAAATATTTTTTCATGGAGCGTTTATTGAGTCACTGGGTTATTAAAGTTAAACAGGTAGCTAACCGTTAGCCTGGCTAATCTATGATAACCATGACTAATTACAAAAATGTGCACACAGAAATAGTAATGTTTGTCCAATCATTGGTTTTATAAACTTTACAAACATCAGATTAGTCTAAACGGCGATATAGTGACATGAAAAATGAGATATAGCGAAACTCTTGTCCGTCACTATTGTTCTCATGCTGGTTTTCTACCCGGAAGTAGTTGTAAACAACAAGGAGATTCGTCCTATTAAACGCCACAATTAATTGATCGTAAAGATTCCTAAATACCGTCACTTTCACAAAAATTTGATATATTGGCGCCATATTGGCAGATGTGGTGCAAAAACATGGGTAAATGCACCGATACTGGTCCATTTAACTAACGTAACACTGTATGGTTAGGAATTTAAATGTTAGCGTGTCAATTAAAAAAAAAGAAGCAAAAAACAAAAAACGATAAGAATAAATGCAAACATTTGGTATAGATGACAATTTATGACCTGAATATTTCAAACACTTCCCCTGGGGGTTAAGAATTGCTCATATATTAATAGATACTTGAAATATTTTGTGTAAACATTTATATTTTGACTAGGCTAAATTTGATTTTACACATTCATAGTGTTGTGAAATTAATTAATGCATAATAATCGTGATAATCGGAGTACCGTGATTATTTCTGACAATAATCGTACCAAGAAAATGTATAATGGTGACATCCCTAGTTACAGAAGCTGCTTTTTACACTTTTATAACAGACCAGTTCATGGTTTTAAAACAGAAAAAAACACACAAACTTATTTAGTTTCCTGTCCAGAGATCGCTGCTCTACTGTGGAAGGAGATGAGGGATAAAACACCAACGTTTATATATATTTACAGATATACGTATATTACAGAGATTCATTTCAGCTCGTATTTAGTGTAAAAATAAGTGTTTTTAATCGAAATGGAATGAATTTTGTTGAATAAACACAGGAAACTTTGAAAATATCCACTTAGTTTGACTTCAGCTGCTCACACACTGATGATCACTGTGGGTTTTTCATTATCCCTCATCTCTTATATTATAGTATATCATATCATATAATAAGTGCATTTGAGGAGCAGTATGAACAGGAGCAACATCATGACCACCTATAGAAGCCCATTTCTGCCACTTGATGAAAAAAAATAAGATATAATAACTCAAAATAATGAGATACTAAATCAAAATTATGAGATAGTATATGATTATTTTGAGTTATCTCGTAATTTTGATTCAGTATCTCATTATTTTGAGTTATTAAGTCAAAATGACGAGATACTAAGTCATAATTGTGACATAATAACTCAAAATAATGAGATAATAACTAAAAAGTATGAGATACTAAGTCAAAATTATATCTCATAATTTTGACTTATTATCTATAATATTAGTAACTCGTTATTTTCAGTTATTATATCTTTTTTTTTTCCATCAAGCAGTTGAAATGGGTTTCCATGACAACCTGAGGTCCAGATTAAACCGGCAGCGGATGTTACAGATGTTAGTATCCAATTATTTTGAGTTATTATGTCATAGTTTTGACTTAGTATCTCGTCATTTTGACTTAATAACTCAAAATAATGAGATACTGAATCAAAATGATGAGATAACTCAAAATAACCAGATACTATCTCATCATTTTGATTAAGTATCTCATTATTTTGAGTTATTATATCTTTTTTTTTTTCATGAAATGGCAGAAATGGGCTTCTATAGGTGGTCTGGGCTGGAGCTGAAGCTGGGTTCGGTGTGGATTACAGCCGTTACAGATGTTAGTATCCAATTATTTTGAGTTATTATCTCACCATTTTGAGTTATTATGTCATAGTTTTGACTTAGTATCTCGTCATTTTGACTTAATAACTATCTCATCATTTTTGATTCAGTATCTCATTATTTTGAGTTATTAAGTCAAAATGACGAGATACTAAGTCAAAACTATGACATAATAACTCAAAATGATGAGATAAAAACTAACATCTGTTACATCTGTGTTTTTCATTAAATGGCAGAAATGGGCTTCTACAGGTGGTCTGGGCTGGAGCTGGGCTCGGTGTGGATTACAGCCGTTACAGATGTTACAGCTGTTAAAGATGTTACAGATGTTGTTACTGCTGCTGCTGCTGCTGCTGCTGCTGTTGGTATGGTAACTCATGTGTAACTGTTGGTATGGTAACTGATGTGTAACTGTTGGTATGGTAACTGATGTGTAACTCTTGGCAACGCGCCCCGGGTAGAGTCTGGCAGGCGGAGCAGGAAGTGTGGTCAGTAGCAGTAGTAGAGTTGCGAGCGCAGCCCCCTGAAGCCGTCGTCGTCCGGCGGGTCGGGGTTGGCGTCGCCGTGCAGCAGCGCGGCGGCGTCGCGCGGCTCGAGTCCCTCCAGCGGGTCGGGCTGACAGAACTCCACGATGAACTCCTCCTCACAGTCCAGCAGCAGCCGCGACCAGGAGCTCAGGTCCAGCTGCTGCTCCGCTGCACCGCCGTACTCCACCGGCAGCACCGAGCGCGGCACCGAGCGGTGCAGAGAGCGCAGGTCTGAGCCGTGGAGGATGTACTGCAGGAGGAGGAGGAGGAGGAGGAGGAGGAGGAGGAGGAGGAGGAGAGAGGAGGACAGTGAAGGCAGCGCATTTATACAAGCACCATTGACAATAATAATTACATTACAATATCACGGAAAAAGTCAATTTCCAGTAGTTCAACCCCAACCAAGTATTGAGTGCATATAGATAGACATAGTTTTCAGAAGGCCAACATTTCTATATTAAAAATGCTTAAAAAAAAAATCCTTTGCAATATTTCAATTTTGGAAATACTGATTTTTAGGTCTTCACTGAATGTTAGTCATAATTATTACTATTAAAATAAACTGAATAAATAAAGACATGGGATGTTTCATTCAGTGTGTAATGGACATATAGGCCTATATAATGTGTTAGTTTCACGCGGAGGCGACGTCTTTCCACTTAGGGCTTCCTTCACCTCTGAAACGGGGCAGAGCTCCATAGGAAACACCTGCCTGACACAGCAACGTAGGGAACCGTGCATGTCCGTGGCGCACGGGGGGAAAAACGGCGTCACCGACTGCACGCGGATACACGCCGCTTTAATGAGCGCGCATGACGCGCGTCTACAATGGACGCGCGACGAAAACAAAAACTCTTTGGATCTGAACGATTCACACAAGTCACCTTGGTCATAAAAAAAGCGAGTTTCGCTTTTCGGCGCGCTGTTTGCATCCCTGCTTATAAAACTATTTATTGTCTTAAAGGGATACGCCAACATTTTTTTTCCGTGTCTTGCCTCACTCCCGAGTCCATGACCAGCAGATAGACTCCATCCTTTCCACTGTGCGTGCAGTAACAAGGGAGATAGAGCCGTATCGCCCGTAATTAGCTTAGCTCAAACACTGGAAGTGTATAGGTAGTGTTAGCCTGCCTCCACCTAAAGTCGCTAATTAGTAGGGATGCACGATAACATTTTTTTGAAACCGATACCGATAACCGATAACTTTCTGCTTCCGAAGGCCGATACCGATAACCGATAACCGATAACATACTTGGAGATAAAAAAAAAGACTAGTGAGGACCTAACATATATCATGACATCAATACTATAAACAAACCAAAAACAGTTTTGACTCTTTAAATGAAGATATTCTATTAACAAGCCTTTCAAACATTTGCTAAAAGATATCAGACAAAACTATTTGATATCTCAAATGAACATCTATTTAAATAAGCTGCATTACTTATTGATATAAAAATGAAAGACTCTAGAACTGATGCAAATACTTTGCATTCTTTTATTTATTTATTTTACTCATTTAGAATAAATACAAAGTGGGAAAAGTGCATCCCACAAGTTAAAAAAGCTTGGCTGGTTCCACACAAATGAATAACTTTTCAGAGAGAGACAGACAGACATAGTGTCTGTGTGAGGGGGGGGGGGGTGCAGGGGTGTGTGTGTGTGTGTGTGTGTGTGTGTGTGTGTGTGTGTGTGTGAGTGTGTGTGTGTGTGTGTGTGTGTGTGTGTGTGTGTGTGTGTGTGTGTGTGTGTGTGTGTGTGTGGTTGAGGGGGAGAGAGAGGGAGAGTGTGTCTGTGTGTTTGTGTCCCGGTGGCTTCTTACAGTCAGCTTTATGTTGCTAGCGTCGTTAGCATCGTCCTCGTAGCTTTAAAAACTCCGTCGGAGCGACGGTCATGTTTCAGGTGACTGACCAGGTTTGCTCGCGCTACTTTTCCCTCCTCGTGGAGCTTCCTCTGAACATTTATTACAGATATCCAGCGAGCTGTCTTCTTTATTACCGTCCCACATTAGCGCCGTCATGTTGTGTTTACAAACCCAGTACACACATTGTGCTGCGTTCAGGTGTTGACGGAAGTTCCCTGTTCCCGTTTTGCGAGCCGTTCTTCAGACCTTTTTATGTTCATATTTCTATGGTTTATGTGTAATAAGGGTAATTGGGATAAGTCAAGTCAAGTCGGCAACTACCAAAATTATGACCGAGTTGACGAGTTGTTTTCTGAAATGAGGGACTATTCTGATTTCAGTCAGAAAGTTGTTTTTCCGATTATAGGGAGGCCACCTGAACGCAGCATTCACTGCAGGCCGCAGGTCTCCTGTAGGAGTAGAGCAGAGCGCTCTGAGCGAGAGCGCTTGGTAAAAAAAAAAAACGACCCATACCGCAGTGCTGACAAAAAATATATAATAAATCTTATCGGGCCGATAAGTTATGATATCGGATTTATCGAAATGACGTCATAATTTCCTGATATCGGGCCGATAATTATCGGACCGATAACTATCGTGCATCCCTACTAATTAGCTTAGCTCAAACACTGGAAGTGTATGGGTAGTGGCCGTTATAGTGACTTTCACAGGTAAAACAGGTGCAACAGGAAGGAAAAACGCGAGTGGGTTGCCTGGAACGCTACAAAGTCGTAAGTTGTGACTTGAAGCTGTAATTAACGGTTACAAAAGCCTGCCTGGAACGCAGCATTAGCCAAAACAACCGGATCGCTTCCTTCTGCTTTAATGTAAGTGATAAACTTGGGAAGTTTCATGGTGATATCTGTTAGACTCTCTATCTATACATTAAACTCTGCATATTTATCTATTATACTTTACCTATTTTATTTTATTTTTATTCTGTATATCCGTATGTATGTCCCCTAAGTCCATCGTTTTTATCATGTAAAACACTTTGAGCTGCCTGATTGATTGATTGATCACAATCCCTTCACTGGCTCCATTTTAGAATAATTTAAAAATTTGAGTGTTTTTTTTATTTATTCTATTATTGAACATTTATGCAGACATTACAGGACAGTTGGACACGAACCGAACAGTAAAGGGACAGTTACAGAATAAAACGATGGATATTTGGTGGAACTGTGAGTTTTGAGCTAAAAGAGGATGAACTGTTTATTGTTTGTTTTAAAGAGGATGAACTGTTTATTGTTTGGTTTTTTAAAGCATTATCGGATCAGCTCCTCAAAACATCTCTGACCTCTTAAATATCTAAACTCCCTCAGGATCTGAGCTTCAGCTTCAGCTCCTCTTCCTCCTCGTCGCTCCACTAACGACCAACTGGTTTTTATTCTTTGGCTTTTACCTCGGCATCAGAGTTTGGTCTTTTTACTCAGTTTATTGTATTTTTTTAATCCGTCTGTTCTTTTAAGGCTCTTTACTTGCTCTTTTTTTTTCTCCATTTTGTTTTTTTGATCATTTCTATTTTTAATTCTCATTACATAACACAAACAACGTAATGAAGGGCAATTAAAGCCCCAGTGCGTAGGAATTCCCCCCATCTAGCGGTGCGGTTGCATATCTGAACGTATTCTTGATGTTGCATTCAGGTGAAATGGGGCAGACGTCAGACAGACAACAGACGCTGCATGTAACAGGATAAACAAGCGTCTATGGGTTTTTGTTTTGAAAGCAGTGAATATTTTATAGTTTTGCACTAATTTATCTGTCTCATTTGTTTTGTGTACAATTTTAAAGTGAAAACAAACCTGTTTTTTCTTTTTTTTTGATTTATCGGCTATAAAATCTTGTTTAATTATAATGGATTAAGTCAAGTTGAGGCTTATTTACATTAATCAAAACAGATTTCTGTCATTTAAACACCTCAGACTTGAAGGTTAAAGGTATAATATGTAGGAATTCCCCCCATCTAGCGGTGCGGTTGCATATCTGAACGTATTCTTGATGTTGCATTCAGGTGAAATCGGGCAGATGTCAGACAGACAACAGACGCTGCATGTAACAGGATAAACAAGTGGTCTGACAACATGTTGTCATGGTGATGTGGTATTGTTTTACCGTCTTTCTCTGGTGGAGTAAAATGACATCCAGTTGGTTTGCCGACGGCCGTCTGCCTGACTGCACCTGAATGCAACACCAGTGCCTCCGTCCTTCCTCACACTACACAGTGGTGACAGTTTTAACAGGCCGTTTCCGTGGTTACCTACGGTCACGATGCAACATGGCCGCCTCGGTTCGGTGCGTCGCCCACTTATGTATTTGTAACGACTTGTAACAACTCATTCTAAGGAACCAGAAAGCTTTCATTTGTAGCAGCTGTGATTCACCTTCAGTCAAATACGGATTTATGAAAGGAAGTGGGACAAGTGATGGATTTATTTATGATTATTATGGAAAAGGGGGTGGGATTCAATAAGCAGCTTCTTCTCACTCCTTTTTGAATATGTATCATTATTAAACTGTCAGCACTTTTAAATCCAGGTTAAAAACATTTCTCTTTTCATGTGCTTATAGCTGAGAACTTAAAACTTTATCTATTTTTTTTTCTTTTACTTTTATTTGCTCTTGCTTTTAACTCTGTTTTTAGTGTTTTGTTTGTTTTTATTCTGTCTTATGCTTCTTTTTTTTAATGTTTTGTCTTTATGTAAAGCACATTGAGTTGCCTTCGTATGAAATGCGCTGTATAAATAAAGATGCCTTGCCTTGCCTTGCCTATTATGCTTTTGTGTTTTTTCAACTTGTTTATGTTATTTACAGACGCAAACAGGAACAAACTAAAAATAAATATAAAAAAAAAATCAAACATGTTTCCTTAACCATTTAGTGCTCAGCGTCCTGTCTGTTAATCACTGTGCAGCACTTTGCTAAACTCTTGTGTTTTTTGGAAACGTTCTCTATAAATGAAGCTGATTGGATAATGAACTCTTTATTTAGTCTCATTAGAAGCTGAAGAGCCAGATGTTTCTGGTCCGTCTGACCCATCAACTCTTCCTGCTGCTCCCACTTTAATAAAAAAATAATTAATTGCACATTTAAATCAACAAAGCAGCCAGAAACCTAGTAGCGTTTGTATTTGTGTTGGTCTGAAAAACGTTTTGCTTTTCCATTTCTCCTCCTGATGAACCGGGTCGTTATGCGCAGATAAAAGACACACACATGAGTGAAAACAGCTTTTGTTGAACACAAAGGAGTCAGAGAGACAATACTCACCCTCTCTGCCATCTTCTCCTTCAGGAACGGCTTAATTATAGCGAAGATGCCTTTGAAAATCCTCGGCTCGTTAATTATGTTAACGGCCTTGATTCTGATTGGAAACCCATCCTGAGAATGAGAGAGAGAGAGAGAGAGAGGCGTTCAGGGACACTCGGATTCACTCATGTGTCATTAACAATAAATAAAACAACATTAGCATTAAAGGGATAGTTCAACATTTTGTCAAATTGGCCCATCACCATAATCCCTATAGTCATAGCAGTAGGTTCGTTACCTTTAATTGTCGGTGCAAGCAATTTTTAGAACGGCGGAGCAGAGCCGTGAGCTGCTCAGAGCAACGCTACGGAGGCTCATTATGGGATTTCTTGGTTTCTCTCATCAAACTCATCAAATACACAATCCAACAACTCCACAACGCTCTGGTGGACAAGTTGTGAGCTGCACATTCACCACGCTATGAGATAATAACACAACGTTACCACACAGAGTTGTTTTGTTGTTTGTATCTGCATGCACCCCTGTCTGTCTGCATCCCAGAATGTGCTGATGTAGCCTATTGTGTGTGATTACTGGTATATTGCATGTGCTGCTCTTGTATGTTTCTATGTGCTGTCTCTGCATGATTGTACTGATGCCTACCTGTTCTATCCTTTCCCTAGTGATTCTTTTTAATCATTGTGTTGTAATATATTGTTGTTGTTGTTTTTTTAGGATGCCCATTGTCATCTGGCCGGGGACTACAGCAGGATATTAGCCACGCTGGCTAAAGCTGCCCTTTTTACTGTATTTAATGCAGTTGATTAATTGGGACTGTCCACGTACAATAAAACAATAAAGTAAAGTAAAGTTTTAGAGGGAAATTCATGCAAAACCACTGATGCACGTTTAGAGTTTAGAGTTTATTTATTTAGCGCACAAATTTCAATGGTGCAAGGAGGGAACGAAGCCGGTTGGCTTGTACATAGGTTCCATCCCTATAACAAATTACAACAAGACAAATTTCAATGGCTAACAAATAGACATAGAAACAAAAAGAGATAAAGTGCAACATAATCAATGTTACATGAGCAAAATGAACAGAAATGAGAAAAAAATAAAGAGATAAAGTGCAAAGTGATTCGGTAACATATAGAGACATATATATAGAGATAAGGTACAATGGTTTCAAAAGCCTGCCTGGAACGAAGCATTAGCCAAAACGACCGGATCGCTTACTTCTGCTTTAAGGTAACAAACTGCTATGTCTATAGAGATTAATTTGCCAAAATGTTGAACTATCCCTTTAAATACAGACAGCTCTGATGACGTCACTGACCTGCAGGATGCTCACCACCTTCTTGGCGAGGAAGGGGCCGGGGTTGGAGGCCTGCGACATGCCCACGCCGCTGTAGTCGGCCAGGATGACGATGCCGTTGACCTGGTTCTCCTCCGGCTGGATCAGCTTCTCCAGGGTCAGGTAGATCGCTCGCACGTTGTCCACGAACGGGTAGTCGTTGGGTTTCCACTTCCCTGACAACGGAGCGGGCGCACAACAGATATAACAATAATAATAATAACTAGAAAATTTCCTCTCGGGAAATTTTGAATGGGCCATGGGGCTACTGCCGATTTTGCCATCTCTGTCAACATGGGAATCAAACCCACGATCTTAAGGTCAAGACAGAGCTGATCAGACAGACACATGATCATCTTTCTATAAGCACTGATATGGAGGAGCTGTAATCACATTAGGTTAACTGTGTGTGTGTGTGTGTGTTTATCTTGTGTAATAGGGCCAGGACTCAATTAAAACAATTAATCTAATTAATTAGAGGCTTTGTAATTAATTAATCGCAATTAATTGCATTTTAATCGCATATAAATATTTGACCTGAGAACAGCGAGAAGCATTTTTTTCACATGGATTTTAGTATACCATTGAATGACTGAATAGCTAAAGCAACAAAACATTGTTTTTTTTTCAAGGTGGTACTTAACCAAGACCAACATGCAAATTATCGATTAATTCATTAATGGATATTTGATACAGATTTAAATGGTCTTTCCTGCCAATACACTATGATGATTACTGTAGTATTTAACTAGGCTACATAAATCACAGTAGCATAAACTGATTTGTTGAACGGACCAGGTGATGGGCTGACTGGTCCTGTCTAACTTCTGTGTACTGGGTGCCATTGTGCAGGGTGTTAAGGCAGCCTTCCTCCACTGCAGTCCCTATGGCCCTGGACCCTCTGGCTGGTGGGGTGGGCTGCTTTCAGCTGGGGGGGGACTCTATCAGCTGCTCCCACCAGAGGCATTTGACGCATTTGACACCAACAAGGTTTAACTTTAAAACCAGATTAAATCATGGTTTAAGTTTAAATTCTGTTGCACGTTAACTGTGTTTTAATCACATGAAGGTGTGTGTGTGTGTGTGTGTGTGTGTGTGTGTGTGTGTGTGTGTGTGTGTGTGTGTGTGTGTGTGTGTGTGTGTGTGTGTGTGTGTGTGTGACTGTAATCACATGAAGCTGGCTCTAGAGTCTGTGTGTGTGTGTGACTATGAGCTGCATCCTGTGTCAGTCTGATTTAGCTGTGTCGGTGTTTATAAACATTTAAACGAGCGCCAGGTGGATTGTTTATGAAGTTAACGAGCTCTGGCCTGAGGATCAAAGAGGTTACCACGGCGATAGGGGCCCCCGCAGGCTGAGGCAGACAGAAACGTGGAGAAAAAGAGCCATTTTCTGCCTCTGCACCGGTCTCACAATTAGGCTTAGGGTGAGAAAACGGTAACTCCTATCAGAACAAAACACAGATCAACGTTGCTCTAAGGACTTACTGAAACTTTTGGTACGATTTGGTGTTTCTACAGTAAATATTTTGGCGACGCTGGCAGTTTTAAAACATCAGGCCGTTCTGCTTCTCTCAGAAAATATTTATATTGGACTCAATGAGGAGCAGAGACAGACGTGGCCGCACTTAGAGGCTCAGAGTTTAAATTCTGTAAGTCTCTCTGATATTTTGAGCAGATGATGAGAGAGATAACAAGTTTGTATTACAAATTCTGAAAAAATTATGTGTGTAGAGTGTAAATTGTGGCCGGGCCGAGTTTGGAAAGAGAAAAAATCTGGAGTTTTTCTGGCATCTCTCCCACTCTAACCGATGATGTCACCCACTCTGACACGAACATTCCGTGCAATACACACCCATTATAATCTCATAATTTCTCCAAAAATGATCATGGTCATTGATCAGGGATTGATCAAAAACTATATGACCTATCAAAACGTGGAGTAATACGACAATACACAAGACTTGTGTCTACTGTTTAAAGTTTAAATGGAGTCTCTAGGTGAAAGTATGCCTGAGCAGTAGACGTTTGAAAAGCTCCAATGATTGGTCTTTTTCGCTCTTTCGTCCCATTGACTTCAATGCAAAATTTTGCGCAGTTCCTGCGCGGTTAAACCCTAACCCTTGTGTCTCAATTACCAAAAATTGTGTGACAATTGATAGAAAGTGTAACTGTCCTTTAACTGACCTGGGCGGAGACAGAGGATGTACCTGCCGCTGGGGTCGGGCAGCGGGAGCACGGTGAGGAAGCCGAGGTCGAGGACGTGCTTCACCGTGGACGGCTTCAGGTCGGTGAAGAGCTCGGGCCAGGCGCGGCGGCCGGCGTGGTAGTGGAGCAGCAGCTGCAGCGCGCGGTCGTAGTCGAACTTCCTCGCTCGCAGGAAACGCAGCAGGAACGAGTCGTCCAGACGCGTCCGCAGGTTGGGCTGCTCCTACAGGACAGAGAGGGAGAGAACCGGTCAGAACCAGATCAGACCGGTTTTATTCTGCTCAGTGGGTTAAACCGACATGAAGCAGAAGGAGAAGTTTAAACACACACGTAATCTGTATGTACTGTCTAGAGCTAGACTGCAGCTCTGTATACTACCTACTGCTGTAACATGTTATGTCAAAATGTAAAAAAGCAAAAGAAAAGAAAAGATCAGCCTCCACTCTGGTTTCTAGTAGTAGTAGTAGTAGTAGTAGTAGTAATAGTAGTAAACAGTAGTAATACCTTTAGTATCATGTCTCTTAGAGCCTGGACGTCCCTGAGCCTCCACTCTGGTTTCTCCTGCAGCTCCTCCCGGGCCTTGGCCACCAGCTCGTTGCTCAGCGTGCAGCGGTACACGGGCGGCGGCGGCCGCGGGAACCAGCCGTGGCCGGTCGCCGACGGTGACGGCAACGGCTCCACCGGAGGAGACCGCAGGTCGATGGACTCGTGCTGATCGTCCATGGACGGACTGGGAGGAGCTGTCTGCAACAAGAGGTCAGAGGGTCAATATGAATGAACATGCATCACATAAACCACTGGTTCTCAACGTGGGGTCCAGGGACCCCCAGGGGTCCTTGAGAGGGTTTAAGGAGGCCCCCAACTTTGTCTTGAAATTTTACCACTTTTTTTTTCTAGAATTTATAGTTTTTTAAGAAATTTTTACCTCTCTTTTTTTCCCGCTTAAAAAAAAAAATTAAAGAAATTTTTACCACTTTTTCTAGAATAAAATAAAATTGAGAAATTTTACCACTTTTTTCTAGAATTTATAGTTTTTTGAGAATTTTTTTATTCCCCCCCCCCCCCTTTAAAAAAAAAAAAATGACATTTTTACCACTTTTTCTAGAATAAATTTTTTTTTTAGAAATTTTACCACTTTTTTCTAGAATTTATAGTTTTTTGAGAAATTTTTACCTCTCTTTTTTTCCCGCTTTAAAAAAAAAAAATTAAAGAAATTTTTACCACTTTTTCTAGAATTAAAAAAAAAATTTGAAAACATTTTACCACTTTTTTCTAGAATTTAAAAAATATATATATTTTTCAGAATTTTTATTTTTACCACTTGTTCTAGAAATGTTTAAATGTTTTTAGAGAAATTGTACCACTTTTTTCCAGAAATTTCTCTATAATATAAATCCAATAAATATAAATTGGATTGGATTGGAATATTTCCAAAAAATCACGCCATTGGCCCTAATTTGAATGTTGTACATTGACTAAAAATGTAACATTCTTCTCAGAACAAATATTTGTGTATTTCTGGCATTTACTTCAAAATGTTGTCCAATGGGGGTCCATGGTCTAATTTGTGTCAATTTAGGGTCCTTGATGTAAAAACCTTTGAGAACCACTGAAATAAACCACAAGAGTAAACATTCAGAATAAGTTGTTATTTCTATATCCTCTGCATTAAAGTAGGCTACATCGGTGTATGACGAAATATCAGATCTCAGATTTTCTGACATTGTTTCTGAGTTAACGTTAGGGCTGGGACGATATGCTTTTCTCCCGATTCGATTCTTCTAGGATTTTTTGGATGGCGATTCGATTTAAATTGCGATTCTACGATATTGCCGATTATCTCGATTTTTAGTCTTTAGCATTTTTAACATTTATCTGCACACAAATACTGTAGGAGCCTAGAAATTAACATACTCCATTATAAAGTGAACTTAAACCCTTTTCAAAACCTGGACTCTCTGTATGTAACAAATGCACATAATTTCACACAGAAGAAGCAGAAACTCTGGTAAACTCATTATACTACGTTACTAATTGTTAGTATCATATTAGTGATGCTCATGGTTAAAATCTGTGAGCATCACTAATGATGCTGCAGGAAGAAGCTCCATCCGTCCATCCCTCCGTCCATCCATCAGATGTTCACACTGGGAGAAGAGGTAATGTGTACAGCGCTCCATACTAACTTTTGTTTTTACTCGGAGCACAGTGGCCTTAACTTAAATTAATTAGGGCCAATGGCTTGAATTCTTGGGAAATATTGTAGAGAGATTGATATAATTTCTCCAAATACATTTAACCATTAGCTACTAGAGAAAAGTGGTAAGATTTAAAAAAGAAAAATAAACAGTAAAAAAATTCCTAGAAAAAAAAAGGGTATATGCAAAAAGGGGGCTGCCGCTTCACCCGGCTGGTTCTTTGCTGAGGTGCTGGAGGCATCAAGTGTCCAAACTGAGCTCTGATGAAGGTCGTCTGACACCGAAAGCTTAGCTTTTAATAAAGTGAGATTGCATAGATCTAAGTGTGCAGAGATCTCTTTCTTCAGTTTAGGAAAAAAATTGTAACATTTCTGAAAAAAACAAAACAAAACAAAAAACAATTCCAGATAAATGTGGTAAAATTTCAATAAACAGTTGTGGACCTGTTGAGCCGCCTCATAGACCCCTGAGGGTCCGCAGACCAGACTGTGAGAACCTGCTGTAACACAGAAGTAGCTCAGAGCTGCAGGAACAACACTGATAATATAATATAATATAATATAATATAATATAATATAATATAATATAATATAATATAATATAATACCAGTACATCCATGGAAACAACACTGAGGTGAATCTGCTCCTCCTCGTTATAATATAATGATTCAGCTTCACTCACGCCTCTAAAGCTAAAGCCTGGTGGTACACAGAAAGATTTACACACATAAATCTCAACAGATTTTTTTTTTGTTTTTTATCTGTGACAGACCCCACACATGAAGATAAAACATCTTTGATTGAACCGTTCTGATTGTGTTATGTTGTGTTGTAGCTCTGATATTCCAAATACAGCACCACAACATGAAGATTTGTCTCATTATGACACAACAACTAGAATCTATCTGAACCATGGATGTATTATATTATATATCTAAACTGGTCGACTCGTATTGGACATTAATGTTTCCTATGAAGAGAAAAGAATCAAACCAAACCAAAGCTGAGCAGTGAGTCACTCCATCACACTGACCCTCACACATCCACCGCTGCGACACACACACACACACGGAGGATAGACACACACACACACCTACCGAGCAGCGGGAGCTTCTACCACCGGGCTGAACTCTGTTTCTCAGTTTCCATCGGAGAAAAAAAAAACAGGTTAAAAATAAAAACAAGTTAAAAAATCTGCAGCGACGTCGAGAATCACAACCGAGCTGTTTAGGAAAAACCTTCTTCCGGGTTAGAGGATGAACGGCGCTCCGTGATTGGTCCGTTTCAGACACGTGACGCGGCAGAGCCGGAAGTGTGTTGTTTTGACGGCGGTGGTGCGTTCACGGCCCCTCGGAAAGTAGCAGAGCACGAACTGTCGCATAATGAACATCAAATAAACCATGGATGTATTATATTATCAAATAAACACGGACAAAACTCCCGTTTCTCCGTGATGTTGTGACAGTGTCCTTCTCAAACGTATTTTAATATTTAAATTAAAGGTATTAAAAATGCGTTAATTTAAGAAACGTGTTTTTTTTATTAAAATGCGTTCATTTCATAAAAAAGTTTTTAAAATGTATCTTTTTGTAAAATTCGCACAGTTTCAGTGAATTTGAATCTTTTAAAGCAACATTAGAGCGAACTGAGCTCCTGCACTCTGCTTATAAAAAGACAAACAATTTGACTTAATGATAAATGTTTTACTAATCTTAGCCAAATTCTTTATTCATAAAGCCAAATATCTCTCCCGTTTTCACATGCTTCCTAAATTAATTTCAACTTTATATTACATAGGCTACCGTAGGTCCCTAAAATTCATGGAGACCAAACTAGCCAAAGACCTCTATTCAGTGTCAAAAATGATGACTAATGATGAAGTCAACCTTTTAATTCTCATTAATTTACTTTACTTTAAGTGTATGTTCCTTCTTTTTCTCTCTGTTTATTTGGTGTTTGTTTATTTTATTTCATTCCCTCATATCTTATGTTTTGCATATGTTTTTTTTTTTTTTTTTTGAAACATGATTTAATATCTTCCCTTTAACCACTAGGGGGCATCCTCTTCGTCTGTGCCTCCTTGTTGTGTGGATTGATTCAATAAGAGACACTGCGATTTTATGTATCAATATGAAACGATCCATTATTATTAGCATCAGTTTATTCATCGTGTTAAACCGTGTTTAAAGGCAGTTCCTGTATAATTATAGATGGATGCAGCAGCACCGACCAACACAGACACACAGAACTTTGTGTGAACACCTGTATTCAGTTTCTGTATTCCCTGCACAGGTTATATTTCATGTTTTGTCCATAAATCAGTTCTGTAACAGAGTATTAATGTGACCTTTTAATGTCTTTTATTATCATAATGTTCCTGAACAGATGGGATGTATCAGTTGCACTTGCAGGCAGCAGGTGGCAGAGTTTACCTGCTGCCTCGCTCAGCTCAGTATCTGTCTGTAGGAATGTTCACTGCTTCAAATCTGAAAATACAACCATACTGTATGCCTCGTTTTTAAATTATGTTTATGCCGTTCCTTTCTGCATTATTTTATTGTTTTAGACATTGTAGGACATATTTTATCATATATTTCCTCTTTGTTTCATTTCTGTTGCACATTTCCTTTTCGGAGCACCCTGGCATTAGAATTTCCTTCAGGATGAATAAAGTTTTATCTAATCTAATCTAATCTAAAAAATATTTAAAATAAATATACCTCACTAACTAATATCGTTTTATTTATGCACATGTTTTGTGTTTTGGTGAGAAAACTGTATAGAAAACTGCATTGTGCTGTTTCCAGAGGTGAAACTTCATGTCTGAATTCAACACTTTAACACTAGTTTCTGGTTCTTTCCAACATAATCTAGTTCAGTGGTTCTCAACTGGTGGGTCGGGACCCGTTCTGGATGGGTCGTGGACAGCTGGTCAAAAAAGTAAATAATATTTAATGCACATCTGATGTTGGACATGTCTTTTATTTTGAAAAAGGCACGAGACACGTGAACACATGCAGTTGTAATGCTCCTCCTCACTTTCTTATTATTTGCTCCATTTGCTCTGAATGCAAAGATATCAGTTTCTTATTAATGTGGCCTGATGCAGTGAATCTTGTTTTGTTTTGTGGGTCTTTATTTTGTGCAATTTGATATTTATTCACTTTAGTGAACATGCTCTGAATGCAGAGATGCATTAGAAGTCAAATCTATCATTTTGTTGGTCACCATTTTGTGCAGTTTGATATTTTTTTATTCACTTCCGTACACGCAGTTGTCATGGTAACTCCTCAGTTTCATTCATGTGCTCTGAAATGAGTTTTTAAAGGCTTAAAAAAAAGAAATCTTAATGACCATGGGAACATGTGGAGCCCAGAGTGAGACTAGTGGAGAACCGCTGGTCTAGAGGAACAGCCTTCGTGTCGTCATCTTGAATCAGTGCTGCTATCTGTAATGATTTTATGGCCGTTTATCACCGTGAAGCAACATGTTGCAAGACGCTATCAGTGACCAGGCAGCACTGCCACGTTGGACCCACTTCTCTTTTCCTTTTTTTTTTTACCTCCAACATGTCTAATCTGATGTTGCTGTTGTTGTGTGATCCAACTTCCACTCATAATCACAGTTAATATAAAATATGACCTGAAGAAAATGTAAAAATAGATCTTGAGATTTATTAATTCATGTTCACATTGTAAGGCGAAAACATTTCCTGCGTTTGAAAGGCAGTTACAGGTCACAAGGCACAATTTATTCCATCAGTTAAACCAAATGACAAAAAGTACTAAACAAAAAATATAATATATATATTTTTAAAAACCAATACAACATAATATTATTGGGAAACTTCCTCAGTGTGTCTGCACGGGACTTTTACAAAGTGGCACCACAGAGCTTCACCAAGACGTCTTGGTGTCAAATTTCAACATGTTAACATTTGACGACTGTAAAATATGAATTTTCCAGCTTAAAAAAACAAAACCAAAACAATTTTTAGTCTTGTCACAGAATATTAATAAAGAGACTCCTCAAAACAGCTGAACTCATTCAAGGAATTTCCAGTTTTGATAATAGAAAAAAAAAAAAAAAACTTCTCTGAGTTCATGGTCGAAACCATTTTATCACTAATAAACATAAAACAAAAAAACAAAAATACTGTGCAACACTAGAGACATTGTAAGGCCTGCTGTAACATTCATAAAGTACTGACACGCTGCCACGCTAACAGGAAGTGATGTCACCCAATAACAAACTATATTTACAATAATGTACGACAGTTTTGCCTGGAAAGTTTCATCTCTTGTAGTTTTATTTTATTTTATTTTATTTTAAGGCTTTGGCCGAAGCGCGACGCTCGGCTGCAGCTGCATGAGAGAACTCAACAAAGAGACGTAGTAAATGTAAATTACATTCTATGTGTTTTTTTAGTTTAGCTACTTTTTTATAGTTTCAGTCCGGTTTACAGCTTCACCGCCGACTGCGTTTTAATAAACTTACATAGAAAACACACACTGCAAAAACTGAAATATCTTACCAATCTATCAAGAATATTCGTCTGATTTCTAGTCAAAACAAATCTCATTATATTTAAAATCGGACTCATCACATGAAAAGCAGCTTGTTTTTAAGACACATTTTACTTCTTTCAAGCATTTTTCACTTGAAATAAGTAGAAAAATCTGATCGTGGAGCTAAGTACAAAAAACCTGCTTTCACCGGCAGATTTTTCTACTTATTTCAAGAGAAAATTTGTTGGAAACAAGTGAAAATTGTCTGAAAACAAGTTCATTTTTAGGTGATGAGTCTTATTTTAAGTGGAAAGAGATTAGTTTTGACAAGAAATAAGACAGATATTCTTGGGAAGATGTTGACTTTTTGCAGTGCGACACCCTGGTTCTGGTTTAACATCATAAAAAATAACAGAACTAGAAAGTGAAGGAATGAGGACGGAGAGAGGCTCAGATGGCCTCCTGCTTGGTGATGGTGGGCTGAGGGATGGATGTGGGCTGCTTGGGCGCCGTGGCGATGACGCCCGCAGCCATTTTGTAATGTTCTGAGCTGGAGGCGGCGGGCGGAGAGGGGATCGGGGTTTCAGGAGTGGCTGAAGAACACAAAGAGAGAAACAGAGCAGCGTTAGCAGCCGTACATTTACACATCCTGTGCTATCCACCACTTTATTTCCCCATGATCCATTGCGTCACACCACAACGGAAGTCGGTTTTAGTAGCATTCTGGCTGTATTCTATGCGTGACCAATGTATGTACCCTTTTTCTTTTTTTTTTTTTTTTTTTGTTTGTTTCTCTCCTCTTCTAATTGTTATTGTTTTGTTTTTTTTATTACCGAATCGCCTGATTATTACCTTGTTTCATATCTATTTTTTGTCTAAAAACATTATTGTACTCTACTTGCTTGTCAATAAAGAGAAAAAACAAACAAACTAAGTAGCATTCTAGCGAGCGGCTAACTGGTAGCGTTAGCGGCTAACTGGTAGCGTTAGCCACCGGTGTAGGTACCAAATGTGGGGGCTCCGGGCTGCTAAAACCGTTTTGACTAAATCTGATGTTTGTTAAGTCTATAAAACTAATTATTGAACAAACATTACTATTTCTGTGTGCACGTTTTTGTAATTAGTCATGGTTATCGTAGCTGTTAGCTTAGCTGCTGCTGACAGCTAACAGCACCTAAGCTAACATCAGGACGTCAGCTGTTAAAACCCTCCCGTTGTGGGACACGACATGAAACTACTCCAGTTAGCTCAGTCATGTTGGAACTAGGATATCCGCTGGAGAAAATATTTTTTTCATGGACCGTTTATTGAGTTATTGTTTATTGACACTGCTAACGGCTAACAGCTAACAGTTAGCCCAGCTAATCTAAAATGTTTGTTCAACGATTCGTTTTATAGACTTCATAAACATCAGAGTAGTCACAACGGTGATACACTGCAAAAATTCAAAATCTTACCAAGAATATTTGTCTTATTTCTAGTCAAAATGTCATTTCTGGTCAAAATAAATCTAATTATACTTAAAATAAGACTCAACACATTAAAAAGCAGCTTGTTTTTAGACACTTTATACTTTTTTCAAGCAAATTTTCCACTTTAAATAAGTAGAAAAATCTGACAGTGGAGCAAGTTTTTCTTTCTTATTACAAGCACAAAAAACTTGCTTTCACTGGCAGATTTTTCTACTTATTTCAAGTGAAAATTAGTTTGAAACAAGTGAAAATGATCTAAAAACAAGTTCATTTTTAGGTGATGAGTCTTATTTAAAGTGGAAAGAGATTAGTTTTGACTAGAAATGAGACATTTTGACAAGAAATAAGACAAATATTCTTGGAAAGATTTTGAGTTTTTGCAGTGTATAGTGACGTGAAAATGTGACATAAAGCTAAAATCTCGTCCGTATTGTTCTCATTAAAATTACGTGATGATTATAAATAAAGTCACGGCCGATGTCTATCAACCAGTCAGCCTAACGGTGGAATGGAGCGTCATGGCGACACCCAGCATCATTCTCCGGAAAGTGGTGGATAACATGTCCTGGCTGCCTGGGACCAAACTGTTTTTTAAAGATAAAGGAATAATAAGCACTTTTGTGAAATTTCTCAGAGCATTAAACATGTTAAGAAAGAATAACAGAAGTTCCCTTTGACAAAATAAGCCAGATTAGTTCCCATGAAGAACTGAGAGGATTATACTCTGCAACTCGGCCACGTAGAGCCGAGAACTGAACTGTGTCAGCGCAACCACCACTAAACGTCTGCACACAACACAACACAACACAACACAACACAACACAACACAACACAACACAACACAACACAACACAACACACAACAACGTCTGTGCTACACATTGAAGGATGTTTCTGTAGTGTACTCTTTCTTTTTTTTTTAAATAATTATACATATAATAAGTTTAATAACTAATAATAAATTTGTAAAGGTCCATTTTTGAACAAATAAAAAACATTTGATTCATTTGTACACTCAGTTAATCAAAAAATAGATTTGCTGATTATATTTAATCATTATTATTACTTTTATTATTATTATTATGTATTCTTAGTTATTTACTATTACCCACTGGATCCTTGTATTAGGTTATTATTGCTGATTTGGTTACTAGTAATAGCATCTAACAACGTATTGACCATCATATGTTCACATGAGATGGTATGCTTTGTCTTCTATGCGTTTTTTTAACTAATAATACATTTGTAAAGGTCCATTTTTGAACAAATAAAAAACATTTGATTAATTTGTACACTCAATTAATCAAAAAATAGATTTGCTGCTATGGAAATTAGTATATCATTATTAGCACCAACACACATGAGCTTGGTTACTTGCTTTTTCTTTTTTTTGATTTTTTGATTTCTTTCTTCAGTTCATCCATCTCATATATATACACAAACCCACACACACCAAAAAAAACACATAGAAGACAAAGCATACCTTCTCATGTGAACATATAATGGTTAATACGTTGTTAGATGCTATTACTAGCAACCAAATCAGCAATAATAACCTAATACAAGTATCCAGTGGGTAATAGTAAATAACTAAGAATACATAATAATAATAATAATAATAAAAGTAATAATAATGATAAAGGAAAAAAAAACACCAACAGCTATTACACCAAATGTTTTGTTTGTGTGGTGCACTCACAGATCTGACTGCTGTGGATGGGCGTGGGCATGGAGCTGACGATGACGTTGGTGCTCAGGTGGTCCTGGACCAGGTGGGGGTGCAGCGAGTGAGGAGCGTGAGGAGCTTCGTTGGCCGAACCTGAAACACACACAGACAGACACACACACACACACACACACAGTCGTCATTTAAAAAGCAAAAGTAAATGGATAAAAAAAGTTAAAAAAAAATCTAGAAAAAAAGTGTGAAAAAAAACCTAAAAAAAAATTCAAAAAAGTGGTAAAAAATTCTTGAAAAAAGTGGTTAAAAAAAATTATCAAAAAAAGTAAAACAAAAACTTCTAAAAAAAAAAGTGGTAAAAAAATTCTAGAAAAAAGTGGTAAAAAAAAATTCTAAAAAAAAGTGGTAAAAGTGAGGTGTCCATTGATTATAGATCAGATCTAGGTTCTGTAATACTGTTATTACAACAGCTCAACATGAAAAGTACAGTAACAAAAAACTAAACAAACAAACAAAAAGGCATTTCAATTGGCATACAATTAAAAAGCAAAAGTAAATGGATAAAAAAAAGTAAAAAAAAAAAAAGATTCTAGAAAAAAATGGTGAAAAAAAACCTAATAAAAAAATAAAAAAAGTGGTAAAAAAAAATTCTAGAAAAAAGTGGCAAAAAAAATTATCAAAAAAAGTCAAACAAAAAATTCTAAAAAAAGTGGTAAAAAATTCTAGAAAAAGGTGGTACTGTAAAAGAAATTCTCAAAAAAGTAAAAAAAATAAATTCTAAAAAAAAAAGTGGTAAAGAATTCTAGAAAAAAGTGGTAAAAAAAATTCTAGAAAAAAGTGGTAAAAGTGAGGTGTCCATTGATTATAGATCAGATCTAGGTTCTATAATAATGTTATTACAACAGCTCGACATAAAGGGACAAGAAAAGTACAGTAGTAGACATGGTAACAAAAAACAAAACAGACTTAAGAGCATTTACATTTGCATACAATTAAAAAGCAAAAGCAAATGGATACAGGATATATAGTTGTAGAGATCCATTATATCTGAGGGAATTAAAGCCTAGTTTTAATATTAAGTTATCAGAGGAGCCGAGTGGTTGAAGGAGCTGTATAATTTAGATCTAGACTTTATATTAATACTGTGAAAGTCTCAGAGAGATACACACAGTATTCAGAAACTGAGCCTTAAAACCGCCGTCAGGACTTCCTGTCACTTTGTGATGTCACAACTAAGCCCAGCCCCCTCACCAATACCTGGACGACACCATCCAACTGTCTTCGTAACAAAAAGACACACCAAAAAACATCCAAATACCTCCATGCTGCTCGTATGTAATGTCCGTCTTGTATTGAAGCCCCGACATGAGAAATTGTTCCGAAAAAAATTAAATAAGTCTATATTTTAAGTTTGTTTGTAGAGGAAGCTTCTCGAAGCTTCCTTATTTCATTTTTTTCGGGACAATTTCTCATTTCGGGGCTTCAATACAAGAGGGACATTACATACGAGCAGCATGGAGGTATTTGGATGTTTTTTGGTGTGTCTTTTTGTTACGAAGACAGTTGGTATCCATTAGCAACCGTTATATGGACATGCACTGCTACGCCGAGACCCCCTGTAACTCAGAGAAGCCACGGAGGACTCTGAAACTTCTCCCAGCTCTTAGTCCACATGAGGGGGAGGAGATAATGAGGGACATTTGAATTTTGGGTGTTAAACTATCCCTTTAACAGCTTCAACAGAGTTTTTTATTGAGA
Source organism: Trachurus trachurus (assembly GCF_905171665.1). Classification (NCBI taxonomy): domain Eukaryota; kingdom Metazoa; phylum Chordata; class Actinopteri; order Carangiformes; family Carangidae; genus Trachurus; species Trachurus trachurus. The sequence continues at coordinate 33,882,011 of NC_139901.1, read as the reverse complement.
ACTCGTGCGGCGTCGGCGGCGCTCACCTCCCAGCAGCATCTCCTGCAGCAGGTTGTCGATCTTGGCCATGCCGAAGAGTTTGACGAACTGGATCTGCTCGATCATCTGCCAGGTGATGCTCTGCAGCGTGGGCAGCAGCAGCAGCAGCTCGCCGAAGCGGCCGCGCGAGTCGTACTGCCGGTCGTTGATGTAGTCCTCCAGGCTGACCTGCACCTGGTAGCGCATCCGCTTGATCTTCACCGGGTCACTCAGACCTTTCGCATCTGGGGACAAACAGAAAGCTGCAGTGTTTACAGAAGAACAAAAAAGAAAAGAGAGAGAGAGAGAGAGGTCTGTAAATGAGTTGTAACTGTAGACCAGTGGCGGCTGGTGACTGAAAAAATTGGGGAGGACAGGAGGAACACCAGTCCACGGCGTCATGTTATGTTATACTAGTTGACTACTTATCCCTACTTTCTTATAGGCCTATTCAATGAAAATGAACAATGGCTGTGTCCGAAATCACCCCTTACTCTCTATCTAGTGACCAGGCCATTTTGTAGTGGTGTCTGAATGTTTAGTGATTATTAATGTTCACTATAGTGCACTGAATGAAATGTAGTGAACATCCTATGGTCACTAACCGGAGCAAGATATCCCATCATGCATTGCGGCCACGGATGGCCGTTACCACAGCGACCCAGAGCGACCGGTGTAGCTACCAAATAAATGAAGTAGTGACCGGTGTAGCTACCAAATAAATGCAGTAGTGACCGGTGTAGCTACCAAATAAATGCAGTAGTGACCGGTGTAGCTACCAAATAAATGAAGTAGCGACCGGTGTAGCTACCAAATAAATGCAGTAGTGACCGGTGTAGCTACCAAATAAATGAAGTAGTGACCGGTGTAGCTACCAAATAAATGCAGTAGTGACCGGTGTAGCTACCAAATAAATGCAGTAGTGACCGGTGTAGCTACCAAATAAATGAAGTAGTGACCGGTGTAGCTACCAAATAAATGAAGTAGTGACCGGTGTAGCTACCAAATAAATGCAGTAGTGACCGGTGTAGCTACCAAATAAATGCAGTAGTGACCGGTGTAGCTACCAAATAAATGAAGTAGTGACCGGTGTAGCTACCAAATAAATGCAGTAGTGACCGGTGTAGCTACCAAATAAATGAAGTAGTGACCGGTGTAGCTACCAAATACATGGTTGTATCCATGGTACCTACAACGGCCGTTACGATCGTGGTTGAACGTTTTAATTACGCGACGTAATACGTCATTAACTGTGCGGCGGAGTAGTGTCTGAAAGTGTTTTTTTATTTGACCAGTGAGTCACTATATTGAATTCACTATATAGTGAGTAAGGAGGAGGGAGGAGGGGATGAGGGGATGAGGGTGTTTGCTCACCGGGGTCGAAGAAGACGATGGCCTTGAGGCAGGCGTACTCGTTGTCGTCGATCTGCAGCTCCTGGAAGGGAAGCACCAGCTCGTCCAGGATGCGAATGGCCACGCGGCCCACCTCCAGCTCGGGGCAGTTCCTGGGAATGATGTAGTCGTTCCCTGGAGGAGGAGGAGGAGGAGGAGGAGGAGAGATCGGGATGAATGATGAGAGGATGTAAACCTGCACTGCAAAAACCCCAAATCTTTCTAAGAATATTTGTCTTATTTCTTGTCAAAATGTCTCATTTCTAGTCAAAACTAATCTCTTTCCACTTAAAATAAGACTCATCACCTAAAAATGAACTTGTTTTTAGATCATTTTCACTTGTTTCAAACAAATTTACACTTGAAATAAGTAGAAAAATCTGCCAGTGAAAGCAAGTTTTTTGTGCTTGTAATAACAAAGAAAAACTTGCTCCACTATCAGATTTTTCTACTTATTTCAAGTGAAAATCTGCTTTAAAGAAGTAAAAAGTGTCTAAAAACAAGCTGCTTTTTAATGTGATGAGTCTTATTTTAAGCATAATGAGACTGTTTCGACTAGAAATAAGACAAATGTTCTTGGTAAGATTTTGATTACCAAGAACATTTTAAAACTATCCATGTTTCTTTGTTGTGTAACATCATTCTGAAGGGCATTCCACTCCTTCATAGCTCTGTATAATACTGTACGTTGAGAAATCGCCCTGGGTCAAATAAAATAAGCTCCAGCAGCGTGTCCAGTGGAGTAATTACAGTTTGTATGAGTGTTAACAACTACACTGATGTGGTGAAACACTTGTGCATGTGAGTGTTGAGTTTTACCTAACAGCAGGATGTCTTTGTACAGCATGGACCTCTTCGCCGCGCCGAGCAGCAGATGCTCTCCGGCGTGAGCTCGCAGCAGCGCCACCTGCAACACACAAACACATGTAACAGGGTTTATACAGGAATCTTGAAGTTAATTTAAACACCTTTTTAAGACTTTTTCAAGACCTTCTCAATATTTTTTAACACCTCACCGCCGCTTCAAGCTGTAACCATTTACATCAGTGACACTTTTAACTTAACAGTTCTAGTTTGTGATAAAGACTATAGACCACTATGATGCAACAGGAATCAAAATAGGCTGGGATAATAAATAGAAGGCAAAGTTTATAATAAAAAAAACAAAAAAACATTGCTCCACTCTCAAAAAAACAAAACAACAATCTTCTTTTTCTTTTTTATGTACCGGTTCATCTTTGTTTTTTAATAAAATGAATAAATTCACACACTTTTACAATGTTTTTTAGGACTCAAACTCTTGGACAGCTAATTCAGAAAAAATACCTTCAAAATTTAAGACTTTATAAAGTCGTGAAAAGACTTTTTAATACTTTTTAAGGGTCTTAATTTTCCCAAAATTGATTTATCACCTTTTAATACTTTTCAAGACCCCGCGGATACCCTGTGTAACATGAAACCTCACAGCTTCACAGCTTCAGAGCTTCAGAGATTCAGACCACACTGCAAAAACTCAACATCTTTCCAAGAATATTTGTCTTATTTCTTGTCAAAATGTCTCATTTCTAGTCAAAACTAATCTCTTTCCACTTAAAATAAGACTCATCACTTAAAAATTAACTTGTTTTTAGATCATTTTCACTTGTTTCAAACAAATTTTCACTTGAAATAAGTAGAAAAATCTGCCAGTGAAAGCAAGTTTTTTGTGCTTGTAATAAGAAAGAAAAACTTGCTCCACTATCAGATTTTTCTACTTATTTCAAGTGAAAATCTGCTTGAAAGAAGTAAAAAGTGTCTAAAAACAAGCTGCTTTTTAATGTGATGAGTCTTATTTTAAGTGCAATGAGATTTGTTTTGACTAGAAATAAGACAAATATTCTTGGTAAGATATTTGAGTTTTTGCAGTGCATGAGAAAGAAGTCGAGAGGAAGACACTGATACAACATCAGCAAATGAGTGACCAAGGCCTGGTGATCACACTGTTAATGATTCTGCACTTTATTTTCCGAGGAGGGATGTGAGTTTGGAACGAGCTCATCATATTTAACTCAGGATTAAAAATACATTAACCACCGCGGTTGAACAGTTAGAGGCCCGAGTCATTACAAACATGTCGATTCATAGAGTCAGAGACCGTCTCTTAGGGTTTTCCTGTAGTTGGGACATATTCAAGAGAGTCTGCAGCTGGTTGATGTGTGACCAGAGAGAATCACATACACAAGCATACAGTACATACAATTGAGGAGGAAAGTGCAAGGACAGTGCAACATTGAGATCAGGTAAGATAAAGTACCAAAATATAATAAATACATGAGAGGGCAATATACGTAAAAACACATTGTCAACAACAACAGTACTAAAAACTACAGCTTCAGGCCAGCTGAGCATTCAACAGACTAATGGCAGAAGGCACAAAGACCTTGAATAACGACTGGTCTTCCTGAGAGGCTGCATGTAGCGTCGCCCTGACGGCATCAAGATAAACTCACCGGCCAGAATATGATTATGATTATTAATGATGCTGCTGCCTTTTGCTTTGTGAGACCCGTCTTTCCCAAAGGGAGTTCAAGTCAGTGAGTTGGGTGCCAGTCATTTTCGAGCAGACTTTCACAATGTTATTTAAACTCAAAATCTTTCCAAGAATATTTGTCTTATTTCTTGTCAAAATGTCTAATTTCTAGTCAAAACTAATCTCTTTCTTCTTAAAATAAGACTCATCACCTAAAAATTAACTTGTTTTTAGATCATTTTCACTTGTTTCAAACTAATTTTCAATTGAAATAAGTAGAAAAATCTGCCAGTGAAAGTGAAAGTTTTTTGTGTTTGTAATAAGAAAGAAAAACTTGCTCCACTATCAGATTTTTCTACTTATTTCAAGTGAAAATCTGCTTGAAAGAAGTAAAAAGTGTCTAAAAACAAGCTGTGTTTGCCTTGTGTTTCCCTGTGTGTGTGTGTGTGTGTGTGTGTGTGTGTGTGTGTGTGTGTGTGTGTGTGTGTGTGTGTGTGTGTGTGTGTGTGTGTGTGTGTGTGTGTGTGTGTGTGTGTGTGTGTCTCACCTGGTCGTCCAGCGGCAGGTCACAGAAGGCTGGGATGTACTTGGCCCACTCCACCAGCACCAACAGCTGCTGCTTCATGGACTCACACACGTCTGTGATGGCGGCGATCTTCTTGGTCCGGATGTCGCCGTTCAGGATCGGAGTGGGAGACGTGATCTGAGCCGGACCAGACAGATGTGTGAGACAGATGTTTGTGTGCGACAGATGTTTGTGTGCGTTCTTAAACACAGGCGATTAATGATGAGGACGATTTAGAGCAGTGGTTCTCAAACTACAGTATTTCACATCAAGGACCACACGAACCCCCATTGGATAAAATTTTGAAACAAACACCAGAAATAGACAAATATTCGTTCTGAGACTGAAGAACGTTACTTTTTTAGTCAAATTAGGGCCAATGGCGTTAATTTGTGGAAATAAAAAAAGTGGTAAAAAAAAATTCTCAAAAAAAAAAAAAATCTAAAAAAGTGGTAAAAAAAAAATTCTCAAAAAAAATAAAATAAAATTTCTAGAAAAAAAGTGGTAAAAATTTCTCAAAAATAAAGTACAAAATAAAATTTCTAAAAAAAGTGGTAAAAAAAAATGATCCCCCCCAAAAAAAGTGGTAAAACAATTCTCAAAAAAAAAAAACAGTTTAAAATTTCTAGAAAAAAAGTGATAAAAATTTCTCCAAAAAAGTGGTAAAAATTTCTCAAAAATAAAGTAAAAAACAAAATTTCTAAAAGAAAGTGGTAAAAAAAAATTACCCCCCCCAAAAAAGTGGTGAAAAATTAAAGTGGTAAAAAAATTCTCAAAAAAAAAAAAGTTAAAAAATTCTAGAAAAAAGTGGTAAAATTTCAATAAAAAGTTGGGGACCCTTGGACCCTCTCCAGGACCCCTGGGGGTCCTCGGACTCTACTTTGAGAACCAGTGGTTTAGAGGATGAACATGAAGATGTAGACGAAGATGAAGATGAAGATGAAGATGAAGATGAAGATGAAGAAGATGAAGATGAAGATGAAGATGAAGAAGATGAAGATGAAGATGAAGATGAAGAAGATAATGAAGATGAAGATGAAGATGATGAAGAGCAGCACCTGTCTGGACAGCACGTCAGCCTGGATGAGAGCGTTGATGGACGGTAAGCTGCTGTCTTCGTAGCTGGACCTCCTGGTGCTGATTCTGTCTCTCTCGTTCTGCACGGCTGAAAAACAACAACACAACAACACGTTTGTCTTCACTCAGTGTTTTACAACAACAAAGAACAGTTTTCATTCAGTAAAGTCGATTTAAAATGCAGGAGAACAATTCAAAGGGTCATATTTCCTCCTCCATCATCGTCATCATCGTGGTCGTTGTTGCAGAACTCGGCCGCGGCGTCGCCTCGGTGTCAGACAGAGAAATAGTCTACTTGCCAACAATGAGTACCCAGAAATGTTGAGTACCCCAAAGTTTTATGTTAGAAATAGATAGTATGGGTCCCCAGTATTCAGAAACTGCCGGATGCTAACTTATATATATATATATATTATAGTATTGGGAAATTAGCAAAATTGACACAATTAGCAATTTGCATGTTCTCCCCGTGCATGCGTGGGTTCTCTCCGGGTACTCCGGCTTCCTCCCACAGACCAAAGACATGCAGGTTAATTGGCGACTCTAAATTGTCCGTAGGTGTGAATGAGAGTGTGAATGGTTGTCTGTCTATATACAGTATGTTGGCCCTGCGATAGACTGGCGACCTGTCCAGGGTGTACCCCGCCTCTCGCCCAAAGTCAGCTGAGATAGGCTCCAGCTCACCCGTGACCCTAGTGCAGGATAAGCGGTATAGAAAATGAATGAATGAATGAATGAACGACACAATTAGCATAAATTAGCATAATGGCCTATATGGGCAATATTTCAACAAAATTTACTTGGCTGATCTGGGCAATATTGGAGTGGTTTAAGGGGTTATTGATGATGCTGAATCCATTTCTGACACCAGATTTTGAAATCCATCAAAATCGGCCCACTGGCGGTTAAAATCTGGTCACTTCCGGTTTAGACAGCCATTTTGAATTTTGAAAATGTCAGAAATGGATTCAGCATCATCAATAACCCCTAAAACCACTCCAATATTGCCCAGATCAGCCAAGTCAATTTTGTTGAAATATTGCCCATATAGGCAATTATGGTAATTTATGCTAATTATGTCTGTTATGCTAATTGCCCAATATTTATAAGTTAGCATCTGGCAGTTTCTGAATACTGGGGACCCATACTATCTATTTCTAACATAAAACTTTGGGGTACTCAACATTTCCGGGTTCGTAGTAGACTAAAACCCTCCTGAGGTGTTTTATCAGTATACGACTGTTATTGCTGGGAAGTGTTTGCTCAGCAGAAGCCGCTCAGAGACTCAGCGCTGCAGAGTGAACATTAACTCCCCGGTGTCGCAACACGTCAGGACGAGCAGCGCTGCGCCGCCGCTGCAGCGTGGACGGGTCAGATCAGACCGGCGCTGCTGAGATTTACAGAGAAAGTCGAGTTGTAGACGAACTCTCACCTTCTTTCTTCATGCCGGCCCTGAAGCACTTCTTCAGTCTGCAGTATCTGCACTGGTTCCTCTTGTCCTTGTCCACGATGCACTGTCTGTTGAACCTGAGACACGGGAAGACCATGGTCACAGAGTTGAATGAATGAATGAAGACGTTCATGTTTCACCTATTATTACTTTATTTATTACTATCAATACTATGAATAACCATGCTGCTATGAGCACTTTGCACTTTGCCTACCTCACACATGTTGTTGTCTAAGTGTTGTCCATTGTCATTCTGTATCTGTTTATGCCTCATCTTTGTATAGTAGCTTGTATTCTGTGTATTTTATCACTTGTACGTTATGTGTAGGGACTACAGATGGAAATTAGCTGAGAGCTAAATCTGCTGCAACCATCTTTTCATTGTTTCTTTTAAATGATTAATGTAATTGCACATTGTCCCTTAATAAAAGAATAAACTAAACTAAACTAAAGCAATTAATCAATGTATAGATGAACGACTCAACTGAAACTCATTAACAACCGGTTTGATGACTGAAACCTGTCTCTTCTTTGTCATATGTGATAATAAGCTGCATGTTTCTGGATTTTGCATCGTTATAAACGGTGTTTTATTCTGCATGGACTAAAACATGAGTCGTCTAATCAAGACAACGATCTGTAGTAGGGTTGGGCGGTATGACGGTAATACCGTATGCTGCAGGTGTTTAAAAATAGCAACGGTATCAGTTTCAATACCCTCATGAAAAAATGCAATGCACTTATACAGGAGATAAGGATTAAATATTAAATAAAAGTCATTTAATGCCTAAAATTGATTATATGTCCAGTAGCACTTATGTGTGGCTGAATTTTCAGTTAGTTTAATATGTTTTAGCCGACTTTTACCCCCCTGCATCTGACCCCTTCAAATTAAAAGCCCTATAGACTTTCATAAACAGTTCAGTCATTGATTTTGACTTAATTTTGACCAATTGACCAATGAGATTTTGGTCTGTTTGACTATTTGGGGGGAAGCCCTAGTATTCAGTTTCTAAACGGTGAAGACACAAGCCAACAGTTTGGTAACGCCACCTGAGGCTTATACATCATCATTTGTGTCCCGTTCCATCAAAATGAGTCGGAAGTCGCAACGTTCTATTTTTAGATAATCAGCTGATAACATGGAAAACCCATAGAAAATCAAAAAAAAATTTTTTACCCTAATTTCAAAGCAATGACATTCAAAAACCATCTCCCAAAGTTTCACAGTCCAGATAATTGAGAAAAGGCACGTAAATGATGATTAAAGTCGACTTGCAACTTAAACTCTCTGACAATGAGCGCTGCTTCGGTGCAAAACATGAAATATCTTCTGAACCGTTCATGATAGAGACGAGCTGTAAACTGCATCTGAATCGCGGGATTCTCCGCTTTCCGACGGTCATTGAATGGTGCCTCTATGACAACAAGGGACGGGTACAGAACATAGACTGTAAAAAGAATGGACGTAGCGTCCGTGACGTCACCCATTGGTTTGGGGGAGTCTGTTTTGTGCCGCTACTACGGGGGTTAGAACCGCGCCATGTTGGATTCTACTTGCCATATTTGGAGCGGTGCGGCCGTTGGCCGGCCGAGAGCCCGCCCACTGGCCTCGTAGCAGCGGTCGCCGGACCTGTCACTCAACGGTTCTGCGCCCTGATTGGCCAGAACTTTAACCCTAATAACAGTAAAACGGTAGAGTTAAAAAAAATTCACCCCCCTCAGAGTGTGTGCGGGGGTAGAAACTATCGATTGAGACCAAAAAAATAAAATGTACCAGGCTGTAAATATGTTTTTTTAAGCTGTAAAATCGGCTATTTTAACATGGGGCTCAATTGGAGTTGCTCCCTTCTGGAGCCAGCCCCCAGCGACAGCCGAGGGGATTGTAGCTTTTTGAATGCGGAAGTGAGCTTCACTTCTCAGACCGACAACTGCCCCCTTGGTACAGAAACAGATGCTAAACCAAGTAGCATCGACGCTAACAGAGCGTAGCATCGATGCTAAACTGAACGTAGCATCGATGCTAATCCGAACGTACACGCTTGCACATGTTTTACAAAATGTCAACAAAACATGACAACTTCTGAACCGTTTATGATGGAGACGAGCTGTAAAAAGCATCTGAATTATGAGATTCTCTGCTTTCCGAGGGTCATTGAATGGTGCCTCTATGACAACAGTGGTACAGAAACAGATGCCAGAGTCACTGGCAAAAACTTTAACTGCTATTTTCTCAGGTTTTAGAACGGAATGAGAGAGTAGGAGATCGTAATTCAAATGGCCACATCTCGAAAACCATCAAATGTATGACTTTGACTACGGTATCATTTTAAAGCTTATTTTCTAATCTTTCCATTAATACCAAAATCTCAACTTTAATAATAATAATAATAATAATAATAATAATAATAAATTTAATTTGTAATGCACTTTTCATCGGCACGATCTCAAAGTGCTACTTTGAAATTTGGGTCACTGTGACTCATTTTAATGGATCGGGTCACATTTTTAATTAGTCACGGTAATACCGTATACCGCGGTAAAATATGGAGGAAGTTTGAAGGTATCAAAATTTGGACACATTAGGCCCAAGCCTAATCTGTAGATGAACTGATCGTCCATCAGCATCCTGTAGACAATGATTGACTACGACTCGTCGTTCTTGCTCCTCACCTGCAGGAGTACATGTGGTTCTTGCGGACGCTGCGTCTGAAGAATCCCTTGCAGCCGTCGCAGCTCGAGGCGCCGTAGTGTTTCCCCGTGGCTCGGTCTCCGCAGATGGCGCACAGGCTGCCGGCGGCCAGGTGGCCCGCCGCGTTCATGGTGGCGCTCTCCGCCGGCGACGAATCTGACCAGAGAAACATCATTTTATTATTATTATTAGTGTTTTAAGACTTTATGAAACGTGCAGCAGCGGAGAGAGAAGCTCAGGTCGATGATGAGAGGAGGATGGAGGTGTGAACACAGTGAGTGAGTGAGTGTATTTGTATTTATGATTTATTTGCACCATAATAAAAGACAATTACAAAAAACAGAAATGAAACAAGAATAGTAAGTGCGGGAGAGGTTAAAAAACCCTTCATGGGCTTATAAAAAGCACCTCCCCAAGAAATATAGGCCTACATACACACTAAAAAATGTTGGGTTATCTCTGTAACCCAATTTCTGAGTTATTGGTGTTGGGTTAAATTTTTGGGTTATTTTTCCAGAGTGTAACACATTTTCAGGGTTATAGGCTATGAATTTAACCCAATTCCTGGGTTGTTCAAGTAATTGGGTTATTTTTCAGTGAGTAACCCATTCATTGGGTTAAGGGTGTAAAAATAACTAGCATAACCCAACTCTTGGGTTGAATATTCAACCCAAAAGTTGGGTCAAAAAGAACAACCCAACCTGTTGGGTTAAAATAACCCAAAAAAGGGGTTTGTCCTTATTTGAACCAGCAGTTGGGTTGTAATTGGGTTATTTTTTAACCCAACTGTTTTTAGTGTGTAGATTCAGAAGATAAATCAACAACAAGTAACAAAAAAGAAAGCAATACAAGTGCCATGTTATAGCACACACTCAAAGAAGTCAGAAATAAAAACATGGGTATGTATGAATATAAAATAATTGTATTTGACTGAGTGAGTGTATGAGCATGTAAAGAGATAATGATCCAATGACAAATATACTGGAAAAGAAACTATTAGGAACTTTGATTTAACAGGTTTAAGCTTTCAGTCTGAACTTAAAAGTGTTGAGGGATGAAGATAATTTAACTACATGAAGATGAGAATAACAAAGTGTGGAGCCTCTGGAAGCAAAAGAAAACTGAGTGTGTGTAGTGATTAGATTGACGAGGCTTTGATTATCTGTGAGAGCTAATCACTGAGACAGTTTCTCTCTCTCTCCTCGTCGATCAATCACAGCGTGAGTCAGGACACATGATCCAGCAGCCGGATGACTCACTGCACTGCAAAAACTCTACATCTCTCCAAGAATATTTGTCTTATTTCTTGTCAAAATGTCTCATTTCTAGTCAAAACTAATCTCTTTTCACTTAGAATAAGACTCATCACCTAAAAATTAACTTGTTTTTAGATCATTTTCACTTGTTTCAAACTAATTTTTACTTGAAATAAGTAGAAAAATCTGCCAGTGAAAGCAAGTTTTTTTTGTGTGTTTGAAATAAGGAAGAAAAACTTGCTCCACTATCAGATTTTTCTACTTATTTCAAGTGAAAATCTGCTTGAAAGAAGTAAAAAAGTGTCTAAAAACAAGCTGCTTTTTAATGTGATGAGTCTTTTTTTAGGTATAATGATATCTGTTTTGACTAGAAATGACATTTTTGACTAGAAATAAGACAAATATTCTTGGTAAGATTTTAAGTTTTTGCAGTGCAGCTCTCATATTATTACACACACACACACACACAAAAAAAAGTGAGAGGTTGAGTGGTGGCGAGTTCGAGTTCGTGTGAGTGAGTGGGAATTTTAGAAGCAGGAGCCGAGCCGTCGTCATGGGAGAGTGGAAAACCAAACGTGAACTCATCTTCCTCTTCTTCTTCAACACGTCAGGACGGTGGGAACCGACCGTTGGAGCGGCGGCGACGTGAAACTGATACAACACCGCTACACCGTCACCGTCACCGCTGCTGCTGCTGCTTCGTCACCAACCGGTTGTTTAGGGCCACAGCCGTTAGGTGGGGGGCCACATGATCAGAAAGGTACCGGGGTTCATCAAGTCATTTAAACATCCTGAGGTCTGCACGTGCAGCTATGAGCTTTATATGTAATGTGAAGTCAATATTCAGCTTCTTTTATCTCACATTTGAGACATTTGGTGAAAATAGAACGGCAGAATGACAACATTTGTGCTCAAAAAGCAATCTTACAAAATGTCATTTTAGACTTGTTTTCTACACTTCTCTATTACTGTATTCATATCCTATTTCAAGCACCAAAACAGTTCATTCTCATGACTGAAGGAGTGTTTTCACAAGGGATTGGACATTTTTCAAAAAGCAGACCTCAAATTTCCAGCATTTGTCCTAAATTATTTCTTTCTACAGTGTTGTAGGACAAACTGGCCTCAGTGTGCTTACAGCGGAGGTTCTAATATTTAGACATAAAACACTTGAGTATTGTTACATCTGCAAGTATCTTAAAAAGATACATTTAAGAAAATATGTAAAAGTTGAGAAAATGGCCTCAAACCTCAGAGGGATAAACACGTCTGTATTCAGTTTTAACCAGTGATTTGGTGTTTGTCTTAGAGTGCAGGGCCACAAACAAAAACCTTGTTTAGGGGGCCACCAACATGCTAGGATGAACATCAACCGGCTGCGACCAGAGGAGGTTAATATAACTTTGACCTGAGCAGCAGGAAAATAAATCAAACCCTCTTAATGTTTGACCACCAGAAGACGGAGGACGGAGGAGATAAAGCTGCTGCACGGCGGCGATGATGAGGAGTCTCAGAGAGCAGCAGCACCCACGTTTTAAATCAGTAAAAGTCTCAAAGTTCAGAGTCAGCACTGCAAACACACACACACACTTACACACATACACACAGACACACACTTACACACACTCCCTCAGGTGTGAGACTGACTCACCTGTGCCGAGCGGCAGCACCTGCATGTTCTCGAACTCCAGCGTGGTGTACGCCGGGTCCAGAGCCTCGCTGTAGTCGGCCATGTCCATGTCTGCAGCTCTAACTCACTCTAACTAACACACTCTACACTGACCAAGAGACCACAGACCTGTCCAAGAAGCTCCCGGCCCCCCCACCCCATCCCTACACACCCCCTCCTCCTCCTCCTCCTCCTCCTTTAGCTCCGCCCACTCCTCAGGTGTCTGTGTGACTGACAGCTCAGCTCCTCCTCCTCCTCCTCCTCCTCCTCCTCCTCCTCTCTGCTGGTTGATGTTTAACTCGTCCTCCTCCTCTCTGGTGAATCACTGGCCTGTGTGTCTTTAGGAGCAGATAGCAGCTCAGCTTTGATATCCGACTGCTGCTGCTGCTGCTGCTGAAAAAGTGGTAAAAAATTTCTCCAAAAACGTTTAAACATTTCTAGGAAAAAAGTGGCAAAAAAATGTTTTTTAAAAAGGAAAAAAAAGAAAAGAAATAATACGTTTTTTTTAATTCTAGAAAAAAGTGGTAAGAATTAAAAAAAAAATAATAATAAAATTCTCAAAAACTATTCTAGAAAAAAGTGATAAAATTTCTCCAAAAGGTGGTAAAATTCTGCAAAAAAAAGTTTCTAAAAACATTTCTATTAGAAACTGGTAACATTTCTAAAAAAAAAACTAATTCTAGAAAAAGTGGTAAAAATTTCTCCAAAAAAAAAAGTTTAAAAAAAATTCTAGAAAAAGTGGCAAAAAATTTCAAAAACAAAAATCTAGAAAAAGTGGCAAAAAAATTCTACAAAAAAAAAAAAATTAAAAAAGTGGTAAAATTCCACAAAAAGAGTTTTTAAAACATTTCTAGAAAAAGTGGCAAAAAATTTAAAAAAAAAAAAAAATTCTAGAAAAAGTGGCAAAAAATTAAAAAAAAAAAAATTCTAGAAAAAGTGGCAAAACAAAAATAAAATTCTAGAAAAAGTGGCAAAAAAATTCTAAAAATTAAAAAAAAGGGGTAAAATTCCGCAAAAAAAGTTTTAAAACATTTTCTAGAAGAAACTGGTAACATTTCTTTAAAAAAAAACAAATTCTAGAAAAAGTGGTAAAGATTTCTCCCATAACAAAGTAAGTTGAGTCTCCCTGGTTGATGTTTAACTGGTCGTCCTCTCTGGTGAAGCTCTGTGTGTCTTTAGCAGCAGATAGCAGCTCAGCTTTGATATCTGACTGCTGCTGCCTCAGGACGACATGACAGCATCTATCTATCGGCTCGTTCAACCTTCACCGCCGCCGCCCGGCACACGCCGAGGTCACACGCAACGCCGTGATGATGAAACCATGACGATGTTCACGTTACGTTATGAACAAATAAAGCTGCAGCTGCAAGCGAGAAACCATGAGACCTCTTCATGTCTCTTCCACAAACTCCACAGTCAAATATTTCACCTTTTACTCCATTAACACGACGCACAACTCTCCAACAATCACACATTCACTCTCGGGCTGCAGCCAACGATCATCTACACTGTTGATTATTTAAAGGGTTAATCGATTAGTAGTTTGGTCAATAAAATGTTGAAAAACACCAGACAACAGAGCGTTACAATACCATATGTCTTGTTCATGAACTTGCACTGTCCCACCCAAATAAAATTGAATTGAATTGAGAGTTGTTTTAGAGGGAAATACAGACTGCTTGATGAAAAACTGTCCCTGAAGGCAACGTGCATCAGCGGTTTTGCATGAATTTCCCTCTAAAACAACTCTGTGTGGTAACGTTGTGTTATTATCTCATAGCGTGGTGAATGTGCAGCTCACAACTTGTCCACCAGAGCGTTGTGGAGTTGTTGGATTGTGTATTTGATGAGTTTGATGATGAGGGAAACCAAAAAGAAATCCCATAATGAGCCTCCGTAGCGTAGCTCTGAGCAGCTCACGGCTCTGCTCCGCCGTTCTAAAAACAGCTTGCACCGAGAATTAAAGGTAACAAACCTACTGCTATGACTATAGGGATTATGGCAATGGGCCAATTTGACTAAAAGTTGAACTATCCCTTTAAGTGTCATGTACATCACCCACATGGTCTTATAGACACTAGATAATATAAATACATGCATTCAAAGCAAGTCTACTCATTAATGTGTCCATGGAAAAACTGTTGTGTTGTTTTTTACTCTTCATTATTATTTTGTACAGAGACTTTCTGAAGATGTGCATCATTCACTGCCTTGAGTTTTATAATCTGCTGTTAATGTCAAAGCTGTTAGAAACAAACTGGTCTGATCCAGTTCATCCTGTAAAACCAACCTCCTGATCCACACTGACACTGGTTTGACCACAGACACACAACAACAGCTACTAAAATACACAACGGAACACAACAGGAACGATGCAGCTTCTTACACCAGAACTATTCTGTTCAAAAACTGGATTTAATCAGCAAATATTCAATATTAAAGGACTAATAAGGACAGATTTAGTAACTGGTAACTTTGCAAATTCAGATTTACACCAACTGAACATGATCAGTTTGCTAAACGCTGTATGATTCATATCTATATAATTAAACTATAACTAAAGCAGTTGTCAGACCGCCACATTAAAACACTGTTTGTTAATACATCTGTATCAATAAAGATTCACTGTGAATGCAGCGTTTGTATTTAAATGTAAAAATTCATTACATTCATTCATAAAGGATGTGAAAACTGGCAAAGTTACCAGTCACTAAATCTGTCAGTTTTTTCTATGTTCCTATTCATTTTAGTTTATTTTTTTTCTTTCTTTCTTTTCTTTTCTTCTTTTTCTCTGTGTGTAAAGCACTTTGTGTTACATGTCTATGTAGGAAAATTGCTCTATAAATAAAGTTTGATTGATTGATTGAAAACGTCGTTGCTGCGTTACATTCAGACTCACTGCTGCTGTGTGAGACGCCGGCGCTAAATCTGAGTTAATTCTGGCGTAATCGAGAGTGGAAAGTAGCAGTTGAACTGCTGAAGGTGCAGAGTGACGCCTTCACGTCAAAAGACTTCATTGTTTGTGAAAAAATACAAGTTGCACGTGAGTTTGATCCAAAAGCTCAACAACACTTTGTTGTTGGAAAACGCAGCAGCTGCTCACAGACTCACACACACGCTGACGACAAACTCAACACAACGTAAAGAAACGTAAAGAGTCGTCGTCAATCAACCTGGTCTAAACCAATCACAACTTAATCAAAGGAATTTAAATCCACTTTCACTCTAAATGACGTGTATTTTTATTGATTAACACAAATTAACACAATTAACATCCACTGGTGATGGAGCAGTGAAGTCAAAGTCCTGCATCGACAACAGGCTGCAGATCAGAGTTATTAATAATGAACTGTTTCCCTCAGAGAGAAACGAACTAGAGAATACATTTCCTGAAGGAAATACGACTGAAAGCTGAAAGCTGAATGAGCTGAATAAATTGTTAAAACGATGCTGAATTAAGTTAAGAAACTGCTGAAGAAATCTTGAAGAGATGAAACAATATATGAAGAGTATGAAATGGTTGGAAATGACTTGAATTGTTGAAGATCAGTATGAAGACATTTAAAGACTAAAGTCTACTCAGATTTATTTAAAACTGACAGTTTGAAAAATCTTTGAACCATTACTAATATAGATGAAACAATAACTGAAGAGTAAAAGTAGAATAATATAAAAGTTACAATCAGAGACTGGAACAAACTCCTGAAACCCTGAAAAGCAAAACAAACTTTTTAAATTCATCTCATAATTTAAACCCGTGGCGACTGGAGAACCAGAGTTACCAGCACGTTTAAAAGCAGAGCACTTGTTACTCAGTTAGTCTCTTAAAAATGTATTTTAGTTCCTCTTAACGCATTCAATCTAATCTTATGAAATAGGAATTGGGGAATTTTAAAATGTTTCATCGTATCTTGTATCATTTCTGCTTTAGCTTTTCTTTCCATTGATCATATAGGAGGCTACACCTTTCTCTAATGTGTTGCACTTGACCCGGTCTTTTTACATTTACATGTGGAAACTGTTTCTGTGTTGTCTATGTGTTGTCTATTGTCTATCTGTGTCATTCTATGTATCACCCTTGTATAGTAGTTTATAGTCTGTGTTTTCTGTGTATTTTTTATATGTTATATGTTGGGGCTGCAGATGGAAATGAGCTGTGAGCTAAATCTGGTGCAACCATCTTTCATTTTCTGCAAATGATTAATGTCATTGCACAACCGTCCCTTAATAAACTAATAAACTAAACTAAAGTTTTCTTTTCATATTCATGTTCATATTTCGTTTTGAATCCCAAATTACAAATTAAAGAGTTTTTTTCCTAAAGGCCGAACGTAGTCAGAACAAACCATCAATGAATCACTGTGATGCTGCAGAGCTACGGCAGCCTGCAGGGAAAAGGCTTGTTCGGTGCAAAAACTACATTATCATAATATTTTCAGTGGAAGTGAAATGAAAAAAATCAAAATCAATTTTATATTTTTCATCCCTGTTTTCTTGTAAATCTTTGCAGCACCCATTGATCATCTTCTAGGGTTTAAACTGTGCGTCTTTGAGCTTCAATCGGTTTATTAAAATGCTTGTAATGTAATTTTTAATGTGTAAAATCCAGCGTGGACAGTTTTTACGTCTTTAACAAACTGAATCCTGAATAGAAATGTTTAAAAAAAAAAAACTTGTCTCTCTTCTTGCGCAAAAAGCGGCGGCCGCTGCTTCTTCCATGTCACACACAGCAAACACACGGTAGTCGCGTATTTGAAGAGAAAGTGCCAGTACATAACAACAGGTCAACGATCCTGAGTTCAGCCCGGCCTCGGGAGCTGTAAAAAAAAAAAAAAAAACTGCATGAGGGTGAACCTGTTAACCATACACCCAGATTACAACGAGACGACTCGTAAAATTATTTTTCCTGCTGCAGACAAACAGCGTAACATTCCTGCAGACTGAACCAGGGCCGTTGTATATAGGGGAGAAAGGTGATGATAACTCTAGGGGCCCAGCGCCCAGTGGGGCCCATAAAAACCCCAGTAGTCTAATCTTTGTATGACTGATTTATTCTGCGTAAGACCCTGACTGATACTCATAGTACACTGTAAAAACTCAACATCTTTCCAAGAATATTTGTCTTATTTCTTGTCAAAATGTCTCATTTCTAGTCAAAACTAATCTCTTTCCACTTAAAATAAGACTCATCACCTAAAAATTAACTTGTTTTTAGATCATTTTCACTTAAATTCACAATAAATAGAAAAATCTGCCAGTGAAAGTAAGTTTTTTGTGCTTGTAATAAGGAAGAAAAAACGTGCTCCACTATCAGATTTTTTCTACTTATTCCAAGTGAAAATCTGCTTGAAAGAAGTAAAAAAGTGTCTAAAAACAAGCTACTTTTAATATGATGTGTCTTATTTTAAGTAGAATGAGATTTGTTTTGACTAGAAATGACATTTTGACTAGAAATAAGACAAATATTCTTGCAAAGATACTTGAGTTTTTGCAGTGTAATGCTGCAGTAGCATCAAAACAAAGAAGGCTAAATAAAAAACGATAATACATACGTAGTCTAAGAAAAAAAAAGGAAAAGTTAGGGGGAGGGGCCCACTTTAGTATTCTTTAAGGGGGCCCAGAATTCCTAGCAACGGCCCTGACTGAATAAAACCTAAAAACCTGAGCAGGGAAAAGGAAGTTCTGACTGAAACTGAACTGTGAGTGTCGGATGCAGCTCAGGTTTAGATGAATTGATCCTGAGCTCTTTAACAGCCTGATTAACTCAGTGGAAACGACGCCCATGATTAAAGCAGATTAGCGTTAGTCGCTCGCTCGTTCGCTCGGCCTCTTGTGTGTGCAGAGGTCGAGCATTACGACACCGTGTCTTCATGTTCGATCCGCGCTGCTCTGCTCTTCTGCAATGCCCATATTTGCTCAAGTAGTGTGCTGATTATTTCAAAGCAGCAATCAGAGAGGGAGGGGTCGGGGGGGGGGGGGGGGGGGGGGGGGAGGAGAATAAAAAGTGTGGAGCTATGAATGAGTCACTGGCAGCAAATCTTATCTGCCCCGTCATTAAAGCTGCTTTATTGCTGCTTCCATCTTCCATCTCCGTGAACTCCTCAGGACTATAAAGTTTAATCTGCACCGCTACAGCTTTCTTAATCACGAACTGCCCCTTTACTTATCTGTGTTAACACAGCGTACCTACCTGCGTTCCCACAGTGAACGAAGGGACACTATGAAACAACGACATCATCGCCGCTGCACGTGTTCACCGTGGAAACGCGTTTACAATATGAATGCAGTCGCTGTTTTCATTATTCAAGATGGCCGACGGTGAAAGAAGTCAAAGTTTCAGCTCCGGCTGTCGTCAAGAAAATATAAAGATGTTAAAACTGTTTTTTTTTTTTTAAAGTCTTAAGTTTCAGGAACAATAAAATATTCCTCCATAGTGTACTCTAGGGATGTCACCATTATAGATTTTCTTGGTACGATTATTGTCAGAGAAATAATAACGATTATTACGATTATTAAATAATTTTACAACACTATGGTCGATAGATAGATAGATGAATTTAGATAGATGAATTTATTTGTCCTTTTCAAGGAAAATTGAAAAAAACGGCCTTGAGAAGTGCAAATTACATTAATTGACATACATTCCCACATTTCATACACCACAAATACATAGAGACATAAAAACATAAAACATAAGACACCCTTATGTTTTATGTCCCTTATTTTCACAACTCAAAGGTGGCAACCCTAGTGGGGCCAAAAATAATTCACAAATGACTCAAATCGGGTCGGGTCCGGGCTTAAATTTCTAAAATTCTTTGTTCCATCTGCCAATAGATTTTTGAATAATTGTGACGACTCTCTGTAGTATTTGCATCTGTTGTATCTGCTATGTAAGATTTTACTGTATTTCCAAATCAACTCAAAAGCATCACATGACATTGAATTGTGTTTTTGAAGTTGATATCTTATTAATTATTTATATTAATATGCATAAACAGTCCATGGACTATTTGTGCAGCAAATGTGAAGCTCCAACCAGAAGCTGTTAGCTTAGCCTAGCATACAAACAGGACAATGGGGAAAAGGCCCAGCTAGCTAGCCGTAGCTAAACTGACCGTCTGATAACTGAAGCTTATTAACAGTGAGTCTCATCAAACTCTGTTCACTACAACAAAGTCTTCTGGACGTCTTTAACTGAGGAATCAGTCAGGTAGCCTAGCTAGCTGACTGAAAAACTTCAACGGTTCACATTATTTACAATATCTCAACTTTTCATTTAGCAACACACAGGCTGACATTCTAAAAAATTATGTTAACAAAGTTTTCATTTGGAGACATCGTTTACAGCTGAAATAGACGATTAAATCATAATATATTGCAGCATTGCAATTGTGATAATATCGTATCGCAGGGACTCTGGTTACTAACACATAAAACCAAGATGGCGACCATGGGAAATGTTTTACCGGCTTAAAAGACACTTTCAGTGTGTGAGCATGTTGACATTAGCGATTAGCTCATAGCCACAACTAGCTACTAGCACGTAGCTTCATGTTAACATTTCTCCATTACAACTGAGTCATATTTTTTGTAAAAACTCTTAAGATAAAATCAGTTTACAATGTTCACGCTGGCGAGATCGAGCGCTGCTGCTCAACGTCGTACGACAGTTTTAGCTACATCACGCAGCGTGACGTCTCCATGGAAACGGCCCAGCATTATAGTCTTTGGAGCCGCGGTGTCGACGGTTTACCTGAACTACATCTGGTTTACTCACTCTGAGCTAATATGACTCAGAGTTTAATGGGTTAATATTTTCTCAGTGTCAACATTGTTTATTATAAAAGTCTGTTCAATGTGACTCATGTCTGTTATTCTTCAGTGGAACAATAATAACTCATTTAGTCTGTTAGTGGCAGTGATTTAATGGCGGTGGAGGTAAAATTAGTTTCTACTGAAGAACAGAAAAAACCTAACAAGAGAATATGAACTGGTTCGTTTTCATCTGTATGAACTGAACTTTGAACTGTTTTTTTTTCAGTGTGAACTCACTCAAACAGTGGTCTCCTTGTAGAAATTAAATGGTGATTACCTTTGAACAGTTATTATTATAGTTAACCAGCTAAATCATTTGGAGTCTGATGAATCTGAGTCCAATATTCACTGTATTTGGTCACAATAACAACTATTTAGCTGCTAAATGCCCCTTTAACCTCAGGAACTACAGTAGCTGCTGCTGTTTGGTGCTGTAGGTTCATCAGAGCTGACACTTAAAATGAGGTTAATAAAAAAACAAAACATTGTTGGACTATAAAACCAACAATTCTGCTCAGTACAAGAGCCATTAAGAGCAGGACATGTTAAATCACTGCAGCAGTAATCTGGTCCAGTATCTCAGCCCTGTCAGTTAAGTGGCTTCATCAAAATTCGCTAAAAAGACTTGAGACTAAGACTTTGTGTTACAATAAATACAAAAAGAACAGATGGACTGAAATGTGTAAAACCAACTGTTATTGAATGTACAGTATGTCACAACGTTAACTGTGATCAAATAGACTCAGTCGTCCTTGTTATCTCTGTTTAGGGACCAGACGACTGTGGAAATAAAGGTTTCTCCACTTTTAGTGAGTTTTATATTGTGTAAATGTTCCCATTACAACTGATTCACAGGTGTGTCATGTGATTAGACCTGGCTGTCACAGTTATGACATCATCACCTGACCCAAAAGTATTTTGCATAATGGGTCAAATGGTTTTCAAACTAACAGAAATGTCATATTTCCACCGTTTGGGGTTTTGACCGGTCGTCACAAACTTCATTTCTATTGACATTAGCATCATGGATTGAGCTGCAAAGCCTAAAGTCAAACAGAAATGCAGTTTTTATTTAAATGTTCCAATGTGTTTAAAGCCAATAAATGTCCCTAAGTGGCATAAAATGACCAGAAAAAGACCGTCATTACACCGTTAATCCCAATTATTATTTGTGGGGGAAATGAGTCGTCAACTGAAACGTCCATGACTGCGACGGGCCGACATGGTGAAGTTGTTTATGTGATAATGAGCTCCTCTGACCATTTAAATAGACACAATAAAGAGTGTGGGAGGCTGAGTGTGATGGGTCTTATAATCAGTCACCCAAACTTCTGCCCCGGGGGCTAAAGTCAAAGGCTCGCCGAGACCTGATGTAACACCGCTGCTCTGTGATTCTCCCCTTTCAAACTTCAAACTCCAGTTTGTGAACAAAGTCCTATCTATCTTCTGAATAGGAATCTCCGACCACTGACCAAACTCCATTTGCAACCACTGCCTATTTGTAGCTTCTCCTCAATGACGGCCATTCACTTCCCCAAGTCCGATCTCCAAGGCGCGCAGCGCAGCGGGGAGGCCGCCGCGGAGAAACGGTCACACGGAGGAAACCAGAGAGCAGCCGGGGAGGAGAAGCACCACAATGGCCGCCCGGACAGGGAATAATGACATGATGTGGAATATTATATACACACTGACTGAGCGGGAACTATTTTGTTTTATTTTCTTCACACACACTTGTGTACGCAGACAAACACTCAGTGGAAGCAGTGAGTGTGTGTGACTGTGTTGTTGCTGCTCATGTTGATAAGAGGGAAAAGCAGAAGGAGACAATGTGCTGGCTGCAGCAGAAAAAGCTGCAGGAGATGGAGCAGATAGGTGAGTAGAGTGTCATGGCAAAGACCTTGTCAACAGATAACTATCTGCAAACAGCTTGTGCAAGAGAGAGAGAGAGAGAGAGAGAGGGGGAATATCGTGTTTTCTGTCTGTGCCCAGCGGATTAATGTCATTTATTCTACCAACACCGTCTTAAATGACACACAGAGAGATGTCTACATGACGACCGAATAGTTTTTATATTGATTAATAAAAAGAAAACTATATATATATATATATAAGCAAATTGTGCTGCGTTGTCATTAATGTAATCAGAGGAACTGTGTTGAATCCTTCTCCTGCTTCTTATAATGGAAAATCTGCTCTGCTAGATAACTTTTTATTCTGTTAAATAACATTTTACACCTGCAGAGAGTGGGATCGGTCCTCTGAGGCCTCTGAACGCAGCTTAGAGATAAACAGCTTGTGTCAAACACATCCAGCTGAGAAAAAGCTGAAAATGTCAATTTAAAATGTTTTCTTCATAGTTTCTCCTCGACTGTTTCATCTCACGTTTTAATTCTGTTGTATAAAGATGATTTTGATCAATTAAAGACACAGAAAAGAAAAGAAAAAAAAGTTTGGTTGAAATCAGATCTTTTCTCTGAGACGAAAAACAAGTTGTCACATGACGGTGATGAGGACGAGGTAATGATGAACTACCAGGTCTATTAGGTTATAATACTGCAGCCTGATAAAGAGTTGATTCAATACAACTTTACATTATCTCTGGGGTTTGTTTCTCTCTTGTTTCTCGTGTCTTTGTGTCACATGTAACATAGATGTGACTCTGAACAGACTCTCTGTCGTGTCTGCAGAGCTGTGCAGATTAAAAACCTCCTCGGTGTGTGATGCAGTCAGACTGGAGAGAGCTGCCTCCGTGCACCAAATAAGTAAACAATTGCATCAATAAACACAGAGACCATTGCAAGACGTAAATCAATCACAGCGTGTGATAAGGGAGCTGTAATCATTAACCCTGTTTTGCTGAGGATTCATTTTGGCCGCAGCCCGATCTCCCTCAGTCAGCAGCTCTGGCTTCTCTCTGCAGCTTTATCTCCCTCTGATGCTGCGGCCCGGCGGCCAATCAATGCACGTCGTTTAACCTCCTCCGCTGCAACAACGAGGCCGCTGAAGGCTCAACGTGATCACTGAGACATCTGAAAAACTTGAGTCTTGATCAATGCTCGGGCAAATATACATAGGAAGCTTAAATAAGTTTTCCCCCTTGGCTCAATAAGACAAACACTTGGTCAGCTGGTTCACTGTGTTCCCGACGTTTCATCACCGTCACATCTGTTAAATCAACACGCGCTGCTCTCTGATCAGCTTTTGATTCTCTGTCTGCAGCTGCGTAGGAGATAAACTACAGAAAACACTTCACCTGCACTGCAAAAACTCAAAATCTTACCAAGAATATTTGTCTTATTTCTAGTCAAAACAATCTCATTCTACTTAAAATAAGACTCATCACATTAAAAGCAGCTTGTTTTTAGACACTTTTTACTTCTTTCAAGCAGATTTTCACTTGAAATAAGTAGAAAAATCTGATACGTTTTTCTTTCTTATTACAAGCACAAAAAACTTGCTTCCACTGGCAGATTTTTCTACTTATTGCAAGTGAAAATTTGTTTGAAACAAGTGAAAATGATCTAAAAACAAGTTCTTTTTTAGGTGATGAGTCTTATTTTAAGTGGAAAGAGATTAGTTTTGACTAGAAATTAGACATTTTGACAAGAAATAAGACAAATATTCTTGGAAAGATTTTGAGTTTTTGCAGTGTGAGGGGAAGCAGCAGTAACACTGTGGAAAACACTGAGGAAAAGTCCTGCTTTCAAACTTTTATAGAGCAAAACGGATAAGTGTCCTCATCAATACAGACTTAAAGCTCTATAAAATCCCTCATTATAATGTTAATGTTGCTTTTTAATAACTTTATATACCTTATATACTGTTATACCGTTTCATCCATGCATCTTAAATCTGCAACTAGTAACCTTAACTGTAAAGAAAAAAAAATCTCCTTATGAAACGTAGAATGCTGCTATTGTCAATATTATAGTAGGTCAACTGCATATTCAATTTGATTATTAGCATTAATGCATGAACATTAACAAGTCAGGAGCATTTTAATGTTGGGGTTTGTCATTCTTTTGCTAATTAAACTATTTTATATATTGTTGAGTGTTTTAATCTACAACAGTAGACACATTTTATACGATTATAACAAAATAGTTTAATATAAAGTTAGTAGCATGAGACAGAATTTGGTTTTTGCTCTGTGCACCAATTAATCTATTTGTTCCTTTCCACCACTGAGTTCATAGAGATAGTAAACTGTCCTTCACTGTGTAGTTGGTCCTGAAGTCACAGTCACAGTACTCGCTGCTGACTAGCGCCCCTGTGTGGACACACAACAAACTGCAGCTGATCCTGGTTCATCCACTAACTCTGTTCACAACAAGTGTGAGTTTTTTTGCTTCTTTTAAAGAGACAAAAGACAAAATTTCCTTTTGACAAGATGTTGTTTCCTGTTTTGCATGTTGTCATTTTCACCTCGAACGTCACTGAACTGAACGAAGCAGCAAACAGTCGACATGAACCCAGAGCTTTTTAAAAGATTCAACACTGCAAAAACAAGAATATTTGTCTTATTTCTAGTCAAAACAAATCTCATTCTACTAAAATAAGACCCATCACATAAAAAGCAGCTTGTTTTTAGACACTTTTTACTTCTTTCAAACAGATTTTCACTTGAAATAAGCTGAAAAATCTGATAGTGGAGCAAGTTTTTCTTCCTTATTTCAAACACACAAAAAAACTAGCTTTCACTGGCAGATTTTTCTACTTATTTCAAGTGAAGATTTGTTTGAAACAAGTGAAAATGATCCAAAAACAAGTTAATTTCTAGGTGATGAGTCTCATTTTAAAGTGGAAAGAGTTTAGTTTTGACTAGAAATGAGACATTTTGACAAGAAATAAGACAAATATTCTTGGAAAGGTTTTGACGCCTGGTCGGTTTCCACTCAGACGGTCGTTGTTCAGCAGCTTCAGCTCTGGTGGTTCTGGTTCTGGTTCTGGTTCTGGTTCTGGAGAACAGCAGCAGTAATCTAGTCTGGTCTGTGTGTTTCTGTACCTGTGTTGTGGTTGTTGCTGTTGAAGTGCAGCGTCCCATCCTGGCCGTACATCCCGGTGGCGGCCGAGCCCCGAGTCTGAGCCGGCCAGCGGAGCGACGGCCAGCGGAGCGACGGCCCATGAGCCTCGGCTGCTCTGTGCGTCCGGCTGACAGCAGCGGTCGGGGTTCGGAGCGGGGCCGCCGGGCTGCAGCGAGGGCCCACATCAGCCGGGGTTAATCCCCCCTAATGCTTGTCACAATGAGATTTGATTGGAGGGCTCGAACGCCCCGGATTAATAGTGTCAAGTGAACAGTGTGTGTAACGCCGATCCTCCAAACAGGCAGCGAACAGCGCTCGGTTTGGCCCCGATATCATGTTTGATTCCAGCCAAGATTCAATTTCACTTCATTAGCTGAGTGGTTTGTTTCCTCCGGGTTAATTCGTTTTCTACAGCCGCAGTTATTTATAATCTGCATCTTATTTTTAATATGCAGATTCTTTGACAGATTAAGACCGAGTTGTGTTGTGTTGTGTTGTTCCTGTTTTGTTGTATAGTGGGAGCAGAGAACGGGTGAAAGAGGAAACAGCAGCATCTTCCCACAGGACTATTTACCTCCAGTCAGGGGCAATAAATCACTGTCAGTGTTGTATAAAATACTACATCCAATAATACAAATGACAAAAGAGGAGACCTCTATGAGACTTTACATCTACTCTGCTGCTCTGGATGGAGACGTCACATTCATCTAGAGATAATAACCAAATCTATGATCAATATATTAAACAGTCAATACTGAGATTACTGGCGGGGGTGTTTCTTTTATTTAGCCTGAAATCATATCGTTGTCATATATTATGTAAACATGCAGTAACTATGGGGTGGACAAAGCATTAAAAGCACCAAACATCACAGTTCAACAGCAGCACAAACTGCTGCCGCCATAATCAACTCATCTATTAAACAGTTTCAACAAAAACAGAGCACTAACATATTAAGTTATTATATTACACTGCGTTACTGTGTCATCTTATGGCCAACTGACTGTATATAATGCAACATAACTAAGACATTTAGTTCTTGACAAGTTTGATATACTTAATATTTCTATATTTGTTTTATGTCGTTCTATATTTGTCTATTTCTACCTTGTATGCTACAATGCTACGTCTGCAACAACCAAATTTCCCATGTGTGGGATAAATAAACAGTCTTAATGTCTTACGTCTATAAGGGATTTTCCTGCTAAAGCCTTTGTGCTGCATGATGCAGGAATTTTAGTATTTATTTCAAGTCGAGTCAAGTTTTTTTTATGTCTCTCCGTTGGGAGAGATTTGATTTGGAAACAAGGGAAACTTTCTGCCTAAAAGCACAATAACTAGTACTTTTCTCAACAGAAAACTTTGCATGTAAGTCAATGGGACGGGCCGGAAAAAAAGAGCGAAAAGGAGCAATCATTGGAGTTTAACAAACGTCTACTGCTCAGGCATACTGTCACCTAGAGACTCCATTTAAACTTTAAACAGTAGACACAAGTCTTGTGTATTGTCGTATTACTCCACGTTTTGATAGGTCATATAGTTTTTGATCAATCCCTGATCAATGACCATGATCATTTTTGGAGAAATTATGAGATTATAATGGGTGTGTATTGGACGGAATGTTCGTGTCAGAGTGGGTGACATCATCGGTTAGAGTGGG
This sequence comes from Trachurus trachurus, assembly GCF_905171665.1. Lineage (NCBI taxonomy): Eukaryota > Metazoa > Chordata > Actinopteri > Carangiformes > Carangidae > Trachurus > Trachurus trachurus. The sequence continues at coordinate 33,854,881 of NC_139901.1, read as the reverse complement.
AGAGATGCCAGAAAAACTCCAGATTTTTTCTCTTTCCAAACTCGGCCCGGCCACAATTTACACTCTAAACACATAATTTTTTCAGAATTTGTAGACAAACTTGTTATCTCTCTTATCATCTGCTCAAAATATCAGAGAGACTTACAGAATTTACAGAATCAGCCTCTGAGTGCGGCCACGTCTGTCTCTGCTCCTCATTGAGTCCAATACAAATATTTTCTGAGAGAAGCAGAACGGCCTGATGTTTTAAAACTGCCAGCGTCTCCAAAATATTTACTGTAGAAACACCAAATCCTACCACATTTTTCAGTAAGTCCTTAGAGCAACGTTGATCTGTGTTTTGTTCTAATAGGAGTTACCGTTTTGTCACGCTAAGCCTAATTGTGAGACCGGTGCAGAGGCAGAAAATGGCTCTTTTTCTCCACGTTTCTGTCTGTCTCAGCCTGGGGGGGGGCCCTATCGCCGTGGTAACCACCTCAAGTTGCCGTGGTAATGTCTGATCCTCAGGCCAGAGCTCGTTAACTTTATAAACAATCCACCTGGAGCTCGTTAACATGTTTATAAACACAGACCCACAGGTGACTGACTGTGGTTACAGCTCATGTCAGTGTCTGTCTTGACCTTTAGGATCGTGGGTTTGATTCCCAGAGGAAATTTTCTAGTATATATTTACCTGTATTGAACTAGCGGCTGTGGATCAGGTGGCACAGTGGGTTGGCTGCTGGTTCGATCCCCAGCTCCTCATGTCAGTGTGGATCCTTTAAACTGACACGAGCTCATGATGACAGATCAGTGTTCATCTAGAGAAGCTGGTGACACTGTGAGAAGAAGCTAATGCACGACCTGCTTTGTGATGGATTGACTGGACGTGAATCCTCAATATCAAAGTCAAAGTTGTAGTTGTGTTCACTTTGCTCCTCAATTAAAGGACAATTCCAGTCAAATCCAACCGGGGGCTCTAGTTTCTAATGTTTCAGCTCTAACAGAATGAATGTTTAGATTTTCTTTTTACTGTCTCCTGTCCTGCAGTAGTTCTGTCTGTCCCTGCATCGCCACGGCAGCGTAGAACGGGAGCAGACGGATCTTAGGCAAGTAGATCTTGTTTACATCCCATATAACCACTATTTTTGTTTACTTCAAGAAAGTCTTTGGGGATGAATAGAGTAATTCTAGTAAAGAGGACGTGTTTGTAAACGGAGCTGTAATACAAAGACTCGCAAAGTCTTGAAGTGAACAAACCCCTCGATGTGTGTTTGAAGCCATCTGACGTTGTCTGGTTTTATGGGATGTAAACAGCCTCAACAGCCTAAGATCCGTCTGCTCCCGTTCTACGCAACTAGAGCCGCAGGTTGAATTTGCATGGAATTGTCCTTTAAGATGATTTTTCTCTTCTCGTCTTGGAGCATTGAATAAATAAGTTGCATCAGTTTGTGTCTAGTTCCTCTACTTTTCCTCCGTAGCCTTTAACTGAACCTGGTTTTGTTTCTCTAACTTTAATCCAGTTTCTATTCCTTTAATTCCATAATCCCCCCGGCCTCGGCCTCAGATTACTTCTGTCAAACTCATCACCGACAGCTTTTACTGTATGATCGTTCAGTTTTTCTTTTCTCCTGTGTTCATTCATTCATTCATTCATTTATTTCTCTTTCTTTTAGTGAAGCACTTTGGAGTAATGTGTGTTGTGTTTAAGGTGCTATCTACATAAAGCTGACTAGACTAGACCTGTACTGAATGTGTTCATGTGGTCTCGGCCTACACTGCAAAAATTCAAAATCTTACCAAGAATATTTGTCTTATTTCTAGTCAAAATGTCATTTCTAGTCAAAATAAATCTAATTATACTTCAAATAAGACTCATTACATTCAAAAAATAGCTTGTTTTTAGACACTTTTTACTTCTTTCAAGCAGATTTTCCTCTTAAAATAAGTAGAAAAATCTGACAGTGGAGCAAGTTTTTCTTTCTTATTACAAGCACAAAAAACTTGCTTTGACTGGCAGATTTTTCTACTTATTTGAATTGAAAATTAGTTTGAAACAAGTGAAAATGATCTAAAAACAAGTTCATTTCTAGATGATGAGTCTTATTTTAAGTGGAAAGAGATTAGTTTTGACTAGAAATGAGATATTTTGACAAGAAATAAGACAAATATTCTTGGAAAGATGTAGAGTTTTTGCAGTGTATAGGGGAACCACCAGGCCTCTCTCTGCTCATTCAGCTCTGCAACTGCAAGGCAAACAGAAACGTGGCGTGGCGGCTGTTGAGCGGCTGTTGTGGTGTTTACATTCAGCACCAGACTCTGCCTGCAGTTTGTCCAGGTTGTGACCGTTGAGCAATTAATCCTGCGCGTGTGACACGTCTGACAAGAGGCTACGTGTACGAGCTGCGTCAGAGCGTGTAGGCTACATACATATGATACGTCTCAACTCAACAGGATGGTTTGGTTTTGTCATATAGAGTCTGTTTGTTCTGCATGCGTTGGCATTTACTGTAACACATCCACTCCTTCCCAGAGTGTGAAAGCAGCAGAAAGCAGCTGGGCGGTGATTTGCAGTTTGTCTGGACAAAGCCGTACAGTTTCAAACCAGATCTGGGCCAGAGAAGCAGATTAAAAGTGGGTCGTTCTGACTGAAGAATGCATCGGTAACATAAACGTTTCCCTCAGTAAATACTGTAAACAAATCCTCTCTGACTAATCCGCCGGCTGCAGGCAGGCAGGTCGCTGCTGGAGAGTTCATGGGTTTTAAATGGATAATTAACATTTTGAAACATTTGAGACCAGAGCAATCGTCACTGGTTTCTATTAGAAGAACTGAAAACACCCAAAACACCAGTGAATATAATCAATATTTCATGCTGCAAACTCATATTTTATGCTCTATTTTACCCTAACCCTATGTTTCTTTATTTACTTTTCTTTTATTCTTTTTTCTTGCTTTTAATTCTGTGGTAAATGTTTCCAACTTTTACTATTTCAAGTTTTATTTAATTTTTGTGTTGTTTTAATTGTTTTTATACCTTTTTTCCTTTTTTCCATTTTGAATTCTTACTGTTTTGTTTTTAAACTTGTAACACTGCAAAAACTCAAAATCTAGGCTAAATAAATCAAGAATATTTGTCTTATTTCTAGTCAAAACAAATCTATTCTACTTAAAATAAGACTCATCACATTAAAAAAGCAGCTTGTTTTTAGACACTTTTTACTTCTTTCAAACATATTTTCACTTGAAATAAGTAGAAAAATCTGATAGTGGAGCAAGTTTTTCTTTCTTATTATAAAAGCACAAAAAACTTGCTTTCACTGGCAGATTTTTTACTTATTTCAAGTGAAAATTTGATTGAAACAAGTGAAAATGATCTAAAAACAAGTTCATTTTTAAGCGATGAGTCTTATATTAAGTGGAAAGAGATTAGTTTGGACTAGAAATTAGACATTTTGACAAGAAATAAGACAAATATTCTTGGAAAGATTTTGAGTTTTTGCAGTGAAAGCGCTGCCCCTTGGTGTGAAATGTGCTATATAAATAAATAAAGCTGCCTTGCCTATAATCATACTAACATGAAGAGTGTGGGTCAGATATTCTGTGTTGAACAGAACCAAGTCGATATAACATTATTTAATATTTACATCTGGTAGATTTATAACAGGAGGAAACTATTAGGACTATTTTCAGCCGTGGATGAACACACATTTAGTGCCCCAGTGAGTATTTACAGCAGCTGATACTGTTACATGTACCTAATAATAAAAATACACCTGGTCCATGTACATCAGGCTGTGGATAAACAGGCACTACTTGTTTAAGATAAGAAGAAAATATGATGTGTAGCATCAGCAGCATTGCCCTTTAAAGGGACATTACTGATAATTACAATGCAGCTTTGATCATCTGTGTCTTTAAATGACGACTATTCAATGGACCGCAAATAAACTTTCTGTTGGGATGATGCATGCAGACGAGCTGTTGTTTTTTGTGTGTTTCTTTAATATAAAAAACAGAGAGAGAGATAACTGACCTTGTCTGTGACGAACAGCATGGGGGAAAATAATTTTTGGGCTGCAGGAGATTTTACTGTTGTAAAACTGAGTGAAGGGTCTCAGCACACCAGATGCAGGTGCATAGGAGGAGGGCATAACCCAAAATAGAAAGTTCAGAAAAAGCTCTGGATATCCCTCCTTTCTAGTTTTGTATATAGAATGTTGGCTATTTATTTTGATATTATAGCGCCTATATCTGTTGTTTTGTTTTTTAACAATTGGCATAGCTGCCCCTATTTATACACAGCTTATCTTTGTGTCTTGATATGGTTCTCTTTAAGAATGTCTTTATAAAAATATATATTTTTAAATGTTCTTACTCATCATGTTATACTTTATAATGTGTCTATGTGTTAATTGAATGTTGTCGCCCCCCAACAGGTGAAGCTCATCACTAGTTGAGCCCCCCAGTCCCCTGATTGGTCAGTCCCACCGGGAATATCTATATATGAATCATGTTTAAAATGTTTTCCATATGCCTGATGAAGGTCATAGTTGTGACCGAAACGTTGCTTTAATGAATTAATTGAGAGTGAGAGTGAGACAGTGTGCGGGAGCTTTTTCTGAACTGTTGTAAAACTACAACAATAACAACTGCTGAGTGTAGTACAGTAGTATTTCTATATTTCCTTAACCTTATTTTAACCAAAAGAGACTCAAACTGACAGAAGCAGCACAGTGGGAACACAGATGAAGCAGCAGAGTGAGAGGAAACATGGAGAGCAGCTGTAGGAGGAAACATTAAAGCTGATCTGAGCCATTAAAGCAGGTTAACGGTGGAGAAACTCAGAGTTCAGACAACACTGACTCTATACAGAGGCATCGTGTAAAGGTTTGGGTTATGTGTGTTAATGTTAAAACAGTTCATCCAGTGGAAGATGAAATGATCTCCAAAACAACGCATAAAGTTAAACATGAAACTCTCTTCTATTTCAATATTTTAATCAATCTCAGTGTATTATTTTAGTTTTCTACCGTTTCAGAGTGAAAAGGGGGAAACAAAGCAGCAGAAGACGCTTTTCATTTTCTGTTGTTTTGAACGTGGAAAAGATGGAAATAAATAAATATAGTTTAAACTGTAAAGGGAAAGTGTCATGTGTAACTTTATGTGTTTTAAAGAGATCATTTCATCTTCCACTTGATGAACTGTTCACATTGTTGTTGACGTTTGGACCAGGCAAACTTTTGCATGTATCAGCATCTGTTCAGCAGCTTCAGTCACGTCCGTCTCGTTCTGAATCAATTTCTATTTTCTTCTCATGTTCAATCAATCAATTTGTTTATTTCGGGCATGTCAATTTAAATCATCATCATCACACTTCATCTTAGTTCAAATAACACAATACACATGGCCGAAAGGGAAAGCAGGAGGAGCAAAAGCTGATCTAGTCCCGCCCCCATTACCCACAGAATAAAATCTTTTCATAATCAGGTCATATCATTATCTTTTTCTTGTGTTTTTTGCTTTTTTACATGTTGATATGCATCACAGACCTGTTATTGTGTTGCCGGAGTTTTGAGAAAAATGGATTTGCATCTTCACATCCCATTGTGTCATGCAAATCATTCAATGAAAGAGCGGCGGAGTAAAAACAAAACCAACCAACCTCCAACCGCTGTGTGTGTGTGTGTGTGTGTGTGTGTGTGTGTGTGTGTGTGTGTGTGTGTGTGTGTGTGTGTGTGTGTGTGTGTGTGTGACAGTTAACACAATGAGGCCTTTTGCTTTCACTGCAGCAACGACGGGAAGATGGAGAGAGAGAGAGTGAGAGAGTTGGATGGAGATTTGTGAGATCTCAGAGAATTCACTGTGTTTGTGTTTGAAGCCAGGAAACACAAATCCTCCTCCAAGCTTCACGTTTCGCTGTAATAACTCATCATCATTATCTCCACAAACAGCCAGAATAAAAACACGTCCACACTGCAAAAACTCAACATCTCTCCAAGAATATTTGTCTTATTTCTTGTCAAAATGTCTCATTTCTAGTCAAAACTAATCTCTTTCCACTTCAAATAAGACTCATCACCTAAAAATGAACTTGTTTTTAGTTCATTTTCACTTGTTTCAAACTAATTTTCACTTGAAATAAGTAGAAAAATCTGCCAGTGAAAGTAAGTTTTTTGTGTTTGTAATAAGAAAGAAAAACTTGCTCCACTATCAGATTTTTCTACTTATTTCAAGTAAAAATATGTTTGAAAGAAGTAAAAAGTGTCTAAAAACAAGCTGCTTTTTAATCTGATGAGTCTCATTTTAAGTAGAATGAGATTTGTTTTGACTAGAAATGACATTTTGACTAGAAATAAGACAAATATTCTTGGTAAGATTTTGAGTTTTTGCAGTGTAACAGCAACAACCACAACAACGCTGTGTTTAAATCACCTATAAATGAGTCTCGTCTCGTCTCATCTCGGCGCTGTGACGTCTCTACGACCATCGGCCGCCACCATCAGGCCCGGTCCCAGGCCTTTTTAACAACCTGCATATCTGGGACACACCTCCTCCTGGATCACAGCCGTGTGAAAAAGCCAGACTCAAATGGCGACAAATGGTGTGTGTGTGTTTTCCCAGCCTCGGATCGGTTTGTGATCCGGCAGCTCGAACCCAAAACACCGAGAGACAGAGAAGAAACAGAAACAGAAACAGAAGAGCAGCAGCGGTTTCACCTTCTCTCCCTTTTCTTTCTTTCTTTCTTTCTTTTCCCACCGAACCCACAGAGCAAAGTTGACAGGAACAATAAAGTGTGAACTCACCGAATGGGAGTTCCATGTTTGAGCTGACTTGTTGTGTGTTTACGTTGACCATGTCGTCCTCTGCCTCCTCTTCCTCTTCAACGTTCAGCGTTATTATTTTTTTAAATCCAGTCTTCTCCTGCCGAACCATCAGGTGTAAAATGTGGAAGTTTGTGTGTGTCCGGCGCTGTGGAGAGAAGAGCAGCCAGTTGTTGGAGCAAGGTAAGGCCGCTGCCGCTGCCGCTGCTGCTGCTGTTATCTTATTGATTTTCCTAATCTGGGCAAATGTGGGTGGGGAGGTTAAACAGTAACCAGGGCTCGTATGGACACCGATCTATATAGCAGCTGTAACTATGGCAACATGATGATAGAAACTCAAATAGACATAAAGTTATTATGTGTTTTCCCCCACTCTTTCTCATCACCAAACAGTGGTTTTCTCCAGACACAGATCAGCAGTGAATAAAAGGCAGAGTTTATAGAGAAACGGAGGGAACGGCGGAGGGTATGAAGAGACAGAGGAGTGGAGAATGTACCGAGGGAGGCAGCCGGCAAACTGTAGGACGACTGACGTCACCGCCGCGTTTGTTTTGACTGAGGCAGAGAAGTGAATTCATATCTTCTGGTTTAAAAACAGCTGCAGGCAAAGTTTTATCTATTTTATTTTATTTTCATCCAGTCAGTCAGAACTGAGGCTAATTATCAGGATTCATCACCTGCATGTTAATTACAGGAGACAGTTATATGTATCAGGGTTTATACAGGAATTTTGAAGTTAATTTTAACACCTTTTTAGGTTTTTTTTCAAGACCTTCTCAACATTTTTCAATACCTCACCGCCACTTCAAGCTGTAACCATTTACATCAGTGACACTTTTAATGTAACAGTTTTAGTTTGTGATAAAGACTATAGACCACTATGATACAACAGAATTCAAGGATAATAAATCAAAGGCAGAGTTTATAAAAAAAAAACATTGCTCCACTCTCAAAAAACAAAAACAAGAATCTTCTTTTCTTTTTTATGTACCGGTTCATCTTTGTTTTTTAATAAAATTAATAAATTCACACACTTTTACAATGTTTTTTTGGACTCTTGGACAGCTAGGCTAATTCAGAAAAAATACCTTCAAAATTTAAGACTTTATAACGTTGTGAAAAGACTTTTTAATACTTTTTAAGGGTCTTAATTTCCCCCAAAATGATTTATCACCTTTTAATACTTTTCAAGACCCCACGGCTACCCTGATGTATAAACTGTTGTTCTCACCATGTTTTGTTTCCTTCTACTGATGCAACCATTGTGTGATGTAATGTAATTGATATTCGTTTAACTGTATTTTTATCTGTGGACCTCCATGGGACTACATGAGAGCTAAATCTGGTTTATCGACAACTTGTTTTCGTATGTTTATGAATATGCAGAGTCCAATTTAAAATAAATGAATAAACCAAATAAAATGAAATGTTTGCTCTTGAGAAAAAACTACTTCATTAAGTTCATCAACCGACTTCCATGTGAAATATAAAGGCATACAAATAATAAAAAAAAACACCAATCCTACAGTGTGCGGCTGCCTTGGGATGTTTTTTGACTTGCACTTTTGCATCAAGTTTGGGAGGAAGTACAGCTGTAGATCAGCAGCAGCAGCACTTCCACTTGTTTAAAGTTGTTCCCATGAGTTCATGATCAAACTTCATCCCTGTACTCATCATGGTTTGTCTCCAGTGGAAAAGAAACCATTTTTATTTTGTTTTGTTTCGACTTCTACTGTACCATGTTCTTTCTACTTATGTTTTAGCATGCTAACCAGCTAGCTCCATGTAGTCAATATAATAATATAGTGCATGTGTTTCAAACTCATTTTAGTTCAGGGGCCACATAGGCACAATCTGTGGGCCAAACCAGTTAAATAATTACATAATAGCCTGTAAATAAGACAACTCTAAACGTCTCTCTTTGTTTTAGTGCAAAGAAGTTCAAGCCTACATTATTAACGCAGAAGTAAGGTGAATGTTTGTGTTAATATAAGTCTTAAATAGTTCTATCTTCCGACAGCAATCACTTACATAGAGTGTTTGGTCTGAAACACGGGTCTGTCAGTCACTCTGCTCTGCTCTGAGCCCAGGAGAAAACATTTATCGTATCCTACAACCTTTATCCAATGAGGAGAGAGAACGGCATGAAGGGCTGTGTGTGCAGCCAAGGGACGCCATGAATGTGGTGACGTAGGGACGAGGACTGTTATGGTGCGTTCAAGGAAACCCGTAACTCGTGTTTTTCCGACCGTGAAGTGGTACCAGTTCGATCTGGTACGAGTTCACGGGTCAGAAGTTACGAGTGGCCGTTATAGTGACTTTCACAGGTAAAACAGGTCGGAAAAACACGAGTGGGTTGCCTGGAACGCTACAAAGTCGTAAGTCGTGACTTGAAGCTGTAATTTACGGTTTCAAAAGCCTGCCTGGAACGCAGCATTAGCCAAAACGACCGGATCGCTTACTTCTGCTTTAATATGTTTATGGTTAATGAACTGTCTTTTTACAAAACATGTGATGAACAACCTGACTTTTTTTTCTTTTCTTTTTTTAAAAATAAAAATCAGTGTAATTTCAACATCAATACGTTGCCTCTTTGTCTTGTAGGTGATTTCCACTCCTGGTAAATCCACCTCGCCCTCTCTGCTCTGCTCTGCTCTGCTCTTAGCGGCTAACGAAGCTAACTTACTTTGTAGCTTGTAGCATTAGCTGCTCCAGCTGGACGGCAGGTTTCCATGGGAACGTAGCTACAGCAGCAGCCCCTCGCGCCACGTTGAGCAGCGTTCCACAGCCTGACGTCATCGTGTCGTTGTTGCCGGCGCAGTGTTCATTCTGTAAATAATGTGAAGAAGATCTTTATCATCTGTTCTGGTCCTGTCCCTTTTCATCTGCTTTCTGGCAAGATGTTTGTACTTTTATTTCTCAGAATATTTTGTCTGGTGTGTCTCTTACATATGTGAATGTGCTGTTTGGGTTCCACTCCTATCCTGCGAATAACAAAGATCATTATTACATCATCAACCTGCTTGTTCTACTTGCGAAATACCACATACACAAATCCAAATTCGCTAATCACAATCCATTGTTTTTAATTTTTGAGAAGGAACTCAAACAATACTTAACAACTATTCAATATTCATCAAACAAAAAAGCTATTAAAACCACTGAGTTATGCATTTTATATAATATTTTATTGGATTAATAGCAATGTTTTGTATACTATTTTGAATACTGCGACCCCCTGGCATTGTATTGTTCTTTGTTTTGTATGTTTTACTAAATGTAATACCTGAATTGTCAATAAAATTTGCCTTAAAAAAAAAAAAAAAAAAAAAAAAGGAGCCGCAGTAGCAACGGCCGCGCCGCCATGTTTAACGTTACATCAGACTTTTCGCAGCATTTTCAGAACAATAACACTTTATCATCTGGGTCCAGTTGTATTATTAATCCACCTCGAACTTCTTCCTCTTCTTCTTTTCAGTTTAATGGCGGTTAGCAACCAACGAAAAAGGAGCAGCACAGCTCTGACCGGTCCTCTTCGTGTTGTCAGCCATGTTTCTACCTGTCTGCCTGTTGCTAGGAGACGGATGCTGCGTTCGAGACAACTGGGAATCTCCACGCCAGAATAACCAAAGACATGGTGGACCGGGAAAAACTTTACATTCAAAGTTCTTCACGTAGATAAGGCACAATAAAATAAAAAAGAAAATAAAAAAATAAGTATTTAAAAAAATAATGAAACAGATTATTTACAATTGAAGAGAAATAACAACATGAATGTACTGTGTTCCACAACAACAGTAGCTAGGTATAATCTGTAACAGTAAATATTGTATATTTCATAACTAATGTTTTGGCATGTCATTGTCTAATTTTTTTTTTTTTTTTTTTTTTTTAACCTGAAATTTTTCTGGACGATTTCTTGGTCTCAGTGTGATGACAAAAACTTTAAGATAAAGGAACAAAATGTTTTGGTAGCCTATATTCATTTTTGTAGCTAAATGCTAAAGCCATCCTATAATGTGTTGATTCAAAGGTAGGCCATTTGTAGAAGCCTGTTTCCTGCTGTTACTTCATATTTAATTTGTAGACAGCAGTTTCAGTTTCCCCACAAAAAGTGCTGAATTGTTTCTTTAAAATCTGCAAGTAAAAGTATTAAGTGATGATGACTTTCTGAAAAATCTAAAACTAAACAGGTATACGTATACATGTACTGTATATATTTTTGCCTTTAATAGCTAACCAGAACTGTTAAAAAACGAAGGAATGAGAGTCACTGTCGGATGAAGAGCGGCTAAATAAATGGCTGTGACAGTGTTGTTGTGTTGCAGGGTGGGAATAGTTTCCATATCAAACATTTTACACGCTTTGCCGTTAGTGACGGTGGTGAGCAGCTCCTGGTGAATTGGTCGGGAGGTGCAGCTGATTCCCTCATATTTTAGACCATAAACCATAAAATCTGCATTAGTCTGCTGTTTTATGGCAGCGGCCGTCTCAGAGGGCTGAATGTAGAGGTGTAATGAGGTGAAATGCAGGACAGAGAATAAACAGACGAGTAGTGAGCAGCAGATGAGCTATTTGAGGGGATGAACAGCATCATCAGACATTTATAACTTTATTAACATTCAGTCTGAGAGTCAAACTCTCTCTGGTTTAGTCCAGGGATTAATTAACGGTTTGTCACACGAAGAAATTAAACATATTTTATTAATCAGTTTAGAAAACATCCGAGGTTACAGTGAGTTTAATCTCTACAACAAAAAGTGCTTCATTCATCAAAACAGTGCAAAAACTCTGACGACATCATGACGTATAAAAATAAAATACTTTTTTTAATATATATATATATATTTTCAATGTTATTTTGAAGAGAAGTGGATTAACAATGAAAATATAAACATTCACTGTGTGTGTGTGTGTGTGTGTGTGTGTGTGTGTGTGTGTGTGTGTGTGTGTGTGTGTGTGTGTGTGTGTGTGTGTGGCCTCCCGGTTTCATACGGAGCTCCTCTGAAACACACAGGAAGGAACACAGTGTTACAACTTTGTGTTTTCATATCTACAGAGCATTTTTTAAAAACAGAAAAAAGTGGTCGAATCAGTTGATTTTACTCTACTCTCTATTTTTGGGACCAATGTGTTAATAAAGTCGGTTAAAGTGCAAAAATAATTGTCAGATCATACAGGTGAAGTTGTACTGAAAAAAGGTAAAATCAAAAGTATTCAACAACCAAAACAGGCTCAGACCTCTAAGGGTTAAAGGGATAGTTCAACATTTTGTCAAACTGGCCCATTGCCATAATCCCTATAGTCGTAGCAGTAGCTTCGTTACCTTTATTTGTCGGTGCAAGCTGTTTTTAGAACGGCGGAGCAGAGCCGTGAGCTGCTCAGAGCTACGCTACGGAGGCTCATTATGGGATTTCTTGGTTTCCCTCATCATCAAACTCATCAAATACACAATCTAACAACTCCACAACGCTCTGGTGGACAAGTTGTGAGCTGCACATTCACCACGCTATGAGATAATAACACAACGTTACCACACAGAGTTGTTTTAGAGGGAAATTCATGTAAAACCACTGATGCACGTTGCCTTCAGGGACAGTTTTTCATCAAGCAGTCTCTGCACTTCCCTCTGTAGCAGTAGCAGTAGTAGCAGTAGTCGTCCACAGGGCGGCAGCAGCAGCAAACAGCAGCTGGACACAAGCAGCAGCAGCAGCAGCAGTAGTAGTAGTAGTAGTAGTAGTAGTAGTAGTAGGTAACTAACTTGTCTGTAAGGGTATTATTAGGTGGGGGTGGGGATGGGTGGTGGGAAAAAAATACTAATGACTTGTAAAATAAATCTTTGTGACTCAAAGTGGAATAAAATATATAAAAACTTGCATCACATTTGATCGTATTATTAAACATGTCAGTCACATTACAGCAGCAGATGTGACGAAGAGATTCATTTTTCTTCTCCTTCAAAAAAAAAAAACCTGTCTGAACAGAACCAGATGTAAAAACACAAAAATAAACCTGCACAACACAAAACACACACAACAATACACACAACACACCAGCAACCTGCTATAAAACTGAACTCTGTCCACTTCAGTAACGATGTAAACAAACTTGATTCTAAAAGCGATAGAATCAGGGCTACGTGGTTGTTTAGGGCCACAGCCGTTAGGTGGGGGGCCACATGATCAGAAAGGTACCGGGGATCATCAAGTCATTTAAACATCCTGAGGTCTGCACGTGCAGCTATGAGCTTTATATGTAATGTGAAGTCAATATTCAGCTTCTTTTATCTCACATTTGAGACATTTGGTGAAAATAGAACGGCAGAATGACAACATTTGTGCTCAAAAAGCAATCTTACAAAATGTCATTTTAGACTTGTTTTCTACACGTATCTATTACTTTATTCATATCCTATTTCAAGCACCAAAACAGTTCATTCTCATGACTGAAGGAGTGTTTTCACAAGGGATTTGAATTTTTTTTCAAAAAGCAGACCTCAAATTTCCAGCATTTGTCCTAAATTATTTCTTTCTACAGTGTTGTAGGACAAACTGGCCTCAGTGTGCTTACAGCGGAGGTTCTAATATTTAGACATAAAACACTTGAGTATTGTTACATCTGCAAGTATCTTAAAAAGATACATTTAAGAAAATATGTAAAAGTTGAGAAAATGGCCTCAAACCTCAGAGGGATAAACACGTCTGTATTCAGTTTTAACCAGTGATTTGGTGTTTGTCTTAGAGTGCAGGGCCACAAACAAAAACCTTGTTTAGGGGGCCACCAACATCCTAGGGCTGGCCCTGGATAGAATTTAAATATTTCTGCAAAACTCCACAAAGTTAATCTTTACTGTTAAAGATCTACAACAGCCTTCAGCCCTGCAGCAGCAGCTGGTCAACCAGTCTGTTAAATCAACTTGTTCTCAGACACAAAGGAAGAGGAGACAGTTTGATCCTCTCAGACGAGCAGCAGACCACACTCTTCACTTCAGCCGCAGCCTCTGCAAACAAGCTGCAGTGTGTGTGTGTGTGTGTGTGTGTGTGTGTGTGTGTGTGCGTGTGTGTCTGGGAGTTTTAACTGGGCCAAGAAACTTTCTGACGCACAAAAACCTGCCTCTTCACTTCTTCTTCTCCGTCTGTTTCTCTGCTGCAGGAAATTGTCTTTTCATCGCCACAGACATGAAGCAACAACTCACTGTAACAACGTCTGTTCCTGTTTTAACAATTACAACTTCAAGACTCATTTTATACCGTTAATTACAACTGTGTCATGTGACTTCGTTTGACTGATAACTACTTTACAACATGTTATATCTCATTTATCATCATGCATACTAATGATAACTATGGGAGTTACATGAAGTGTTTCCCAGTTAGTTTCTCTGAGCTCTGACAGCTCAGTCTAACCAGACTGCTGCAAATTGTGTGAAAATAAAGATTAAACAATGGTTTTGGTAGGTGGTTCCAAGCTGGGCCAAAAATGGACATTTTGGAAAGCTCACCTGAATATTTTGTAGTAAAATTTCAATAATTTTGTTCTGCTTCACTTTATCAGAATCAACCACTGCAGAGATAATGTTCATACATTGTAGCTACAATCATTTGATAGAGGTTTTGAGCTTTAGCAGCATCATTCTGAAGGACACTCATCTAAAATATGATTTTTTTTAGGCGAACATTAATTTTTTTTCTTTTTCTGTGTCATCTTCATTTACCAGTAACACATACTGAAATTTACACATCTCAGCAATTTCTCAATTTTTCCCCCCTTTACTATGACACCAAAAGTATTCAAATAGACCTTGTGGTTGCAGAGATATACTCATTTTATTATGGATATGCAATTTTCGAGAAAAGGCCTAAAAAATAGGCTGGTTTTTAACATGTTGAGCTATAGCTACAGTCTGAATGAGTTTGTAGTTGTAAGTTAGTTCTTTTATTTCACCAGGAGAGAAGCTTCCCTGCTGGTCTTTTTTCTTTCCTTCTCTGATGTGGATGAAGACAGACCATAATACATCCATGAAGACAGACACACTAATGATAAGAGAGCAGCATGCTAATGCTAAAAACTAGACACAAAGAGATTAAAACTTTATTTCATCTTGAGTTATTGATCCCGGGAGGTCCCACGACCGTGAGGAGGTTTTTGTGGTGCCGGACATCACCGTGTTGTTGTGTTTTCGTCGAGAGAAAAACTCAGGTGAGTAGTAAGTAACCATAGTAACCATTAGCGCTTAGCCTAGCATGCTAGCGGCTACCGACCACAGCTAATTACTCACTCATTTCATTAATAAATCATTATTATGTGTCGTCGTGTTTCTGAGAAAATATTTAAAACCAACCGGAGGTATGTAAGAGTGTGTATTGAAGTTGAGAATGTGGTTAATTTTGTATTTTTGTGTTTTTGTGCTATTGCTAGATGCTAGCTAATGCTAAACAGCTAAACAAGCTGGTTGTGAGCTAAAACACACGCAGTTATGTGCATTTGAGTTATTGAGGGACAGTAATTCAATTAATCATTCTCAAACATGATTGATATGTGATTTAATTCATATTTTGTGTGCACTATGCGGTGGTAAAAGCTGAAAACATTTCATAATACACACTTTTGTGTGTGTTGGCTGTTTAAAAATTCATTTTTTTTAGCTGTACTGTATATGATACATTGTCATTGTCAATGTGAATGGTCAAGTCCATTGATTTAAGATAAAAAAAAGAGAATAAATACTGTACAGTTTATTTAGATAAATGTATAAAAAGAGATAAAGAGATTAATAATAGATATAAAACTGCTTCTCTATGCAGGTTGGTTTTTTTTTGGTGTATGAATCGACTCGAGCCGAGGAACGTGGAGGATGTGACGTCGGAAACAGCTTCATCGTGCATCTGGAGAAAGAACATCTATCACATCATACAGATAAGACACACAATCACACGACCCCGGTAGATGAACAATTACACCACTGGACACTGACTAAATTGGACATTTGACTTTATTGGACTTTGTTTTATTTATTACAGGGGTGCAAACTCGTCACCTTTCTGCAAAATCGCTGTTTGTATCCCAAATGGGTCATTTGTGTGGTTCGTGTAAATCCGCAATAAAAAAAAATTTGGTGGGGGGGGGGTCAGGATAGCGGCTGACACTTCTACATCAAAACATGCCTGTGCTAAGAATTAAGCAGAGCAGTGTATCAGCTGGTCACTTGTGGAAACGTTTGTGAGCATGGCGAGTGAAAGAGTCGGAGCTAGAAGATTCACATCAGCGTTGTGTAGGTGCTGTATGGGACCGCACGTGTCCGCGTGTGTGTGTGATGATCGTGATCGCGACCAATTAGCGATTTAGCGTGTTTAGCATTTATTAGCGCTCCAGCGCGACATGTGCAGCAGCAGCAGGAGAAGGAGGGGCTGACTGACAGTGACAGTGCTGAATGCTGTTGAACACCACAATAATAATAGTGGGTTTTATTTCGGTGAGAGCCCAAACGAGACTGTGGCAGGACAGGACACCTCTGCCTCTGTTTCACTTTATGTTGCTGGTAAATAATGTGGTTGTAAAAGTAGTAGGCTAAAGTTAAATTATTTTGTATGCACTAATTCAAGGGGCAGAGCATAAGAGACATTTTTGCTTTTTATATTTTAAGATATAATTTTTGTAAGAACCACAGTTAATAAATATAGGTTAGCCTATATATTTCAGTGAATAACTAATTGTTCTCAGCATTTGTTAGATAACTTTCTTTGCCCAATTAATTAAAATCATGTTGGAACTATGTCTCCTCTCTTGCAGCCAGATTCTCACCTACTTTTAACCTCAGACTGTCACAATGATGTATCAGATGTCAGACTGCCTCATTCTTTCAGTTTTAACTGAAGACATGATTGATTTTCCCAATGATCAACGTATACCGAACTGAACCAAAAACCGTGACCACAAAACCGTGAACCGAACTGAACCGTGGATTTTGTGAACCGTTCCACCCCTAGTAAATATATCACACCTATTATGTAAAAATGAGTTGTTTAAAGTGATGCTTAAGTCACTTTAAACAACTATGTTTAAAGTGATGTTTAAAGATGCTTCTTCTGTATCTGAAAACATTTCGAGTTCTTATTCTATAATTGTATTACATTATGTATTAGGGCTGTCAATCTTCCCCCAAATCAGGTTCGAATTTCTAACCCATCTTATGTTAAATATTCGACTAACATTCGAATTTTTAATATGTTTTTTTTTTTTTAAACCTCATTATAGGGGGGAGGGGGGCGCAGCGATGACGGTGGCGACAACGACACAGCAGAACGCAGAACAATCCTGCATAGGAGCTGTCCATGGTTACTTAACCAAAAGTCTCTTGAAGTGTTAAACAGGGAACTATGGACTGTGGAAGTTTGAATAGCAAAAATACAGAAGTTATCTTGACGTGAACCATATGTTGCGGTATATATTTAAAAAAAAAAAAAAAAGGAGGAAACACGGCTTCACAGGTGGGGGCGGCGTCCCCCCACTCCCCCCTCCACGCGGGGGCTGCAGGGAGGGCACAGAGTAGTGGTGCAACAGATCACAGCTGATCCGTGATCAGCACACAAGTGGTCCGCGGATCTATTGATTAAAAAAAAAAGGTGTGCGTGTAGTGTGGGGGACACATACGCGCACCGTGGCGGCCGAATGAACGGGCAATTTAAAAAACTCTGCTCGTATATTTGAAGCTGCAGCTTTACCTTGTGCACAACAACAACTGCATGCTGTTTTATCAACATGTGTACTACTCTGAACGTTGCGACGCACTACGTTAATTTGCCTCGTTAAAAACATTCGAACGTCAGTTTCCACCTTCGAATGTTCTCATTTTGACTAACATTCGAATTGTATTCGAATAGCGAAGTTCGTTCTGACAGCCCTATTATGTATATGAATTACACTTGCTGATGTTACTGTGTAAGTGATGAGCTGCATTAATTGTCTTCTGTAGAGGTGACGGGCATTTTTGGGGTGTGCTACAACTCTCTGGCCTCTGTAGCACTAGTGCTATGTGCTGAAAAAGTTAACGTACAGCTCTGAATGTTTACATCAGGCTGAGTTCAACAAATCAGCATGCTCCTGTGATTTAAGTAGATAATAATGAAATATAGTTAATAACATAATGATAGTGTCATGGCAGGAACGACCAATTCACCAAATATTGTGTGGTGATAATTAGTGCTGCACGATTTGATGAAATTGTGCGATTGCGATTATTGTGGACTATATTGCGATTGCGATTACGATATTATAAATGAATGGTGTCATGAGTCTGCTTGCTTGAATATCAAGGACAACACAGAGGATTACAATCATTTTGTATATTTTTCAACTGAAAACATACAAACACATACAACGTACTGTATTTTCTCCCCAAATAACTTATATCAAAAAATAAATAAAAGTTAGTTAAAGGTATTCCTGCAAATTTGTAAACTCAAACTCACTTCTGCAAAATTCAAACAGAGACAAATGCCTATTTCTTAACATAAAGGCATTCTTTAAAGTGCAAAGGCTGTGTTACTTCACATTATAACTTGTCAGACAAATGCCTATTTCTTAACATAAAGGCATTCTTTAAAGTGCAAAGGCTGTGTTACTTTACAATATAACGTGTCAGACAAATGCCTATTTCTTAACATAAAGGCATTCCTTCAAAGTGCAAAGGCTGTGTTACTTTACATTATAACTTGAAGGCCTGTGGAGGCCTTTCTCTTAACACGTAGTACAACAACAACAATAAAATAATACAAAATACTCATTAAATAAGACAGTTTGAATCCTCAAAAAATGACATTAAGGAGTGTAACAAAAATCAGTGGTTAAATTTCAAAATGGGCTATAATTTGTATCCCATTACAACTTTCTCTAAAAGTAAAAAAGTAAATCAAACCAAAAGCAATAAAAATGGTACCACTGTACATTTGTTCTTAAATGAGCATGTTTTTCTTCCACTTTGTAAAGGGGTACAACTACCACCACTTCAGAGGTTCTTTGATAAAAAAACCAACATATCCACCTTTTCTGGTTTCAGACAGGAGCGATGGGCTGATACAACATTACCGCTCGCACTGAAAGCTCTCTCTGACGCAGAGCTTGTTGCTTGTATGCAGAGATATTTCTGAGCTAGTTTGGACAGCAAAGGGAAATTTATTTTGTGGTGCTTCCACCATTTCAGTGGATCTTCTTCAGGAACTACAGCAGGCATGTAAGTGTATGTGTTGAGTTCAGTAGTCACTGCATCCCTACACTGTACCAAAAAGGTAGTTGGTGTTGATGTTGTTGATGGCATGCATGTGCTGTTCTGGAAGAAACTGGCTAAAGATTTCTTCTTAGCTTTAGCTGCAGGTGGTGAATTTTCCAAATCCGGACTTTCCTCCATCACCATGGTGCGCTGAGGTTCAGGCTGCTGCTGGTGAATTTCCACCACCTAGAAGAACAAGAAGAAGAAGAATTTTTTTTTTAATTTATATAGCACACTTTAGAATAGCTACATAAGAATTATATCATGGCAGCAAAAGAGAACATTATTACTTATCACCTCAGAGACCACTCGTTCCTTTATGGTCCTCGTCTCCTCTGTGCTCATGTATTTTGCTTTGAACCTTGGATCAAGGAACGTTGTGATGTTCAGCAGGGCCTGTGTAACTTCATATTTTTCATTGAGGTATCTTAGGATTTTAGCTTTCAGTGACTTGGTAAGGTCGGTGTCCTCTGGGTCTTCGGCCAGTACTGAGGTGTTCAGAATATGGAGAATGGGTTTCAGGTATGATATGCTTACATATTGCTCAGCTGACAACGCATCCGTGAAGTCCTGCAGAGGGCTGAGAGCCCTGTTTATGGATTCCAGGACATCCAGGTCTTGCCATGAGGGCAGCAGCTGTCGTGCTTTGCGGTCAGTAGACAGAACCTTGGTCAAGGCACGTTGTTGTTCCAGGATTCTTGATATCATCTTCTGTGTGGACCCCCATCGTGTTTGGCAGTCTGTCACCATGGCATGTTCTGGGAGGTTGAGCTCCCTCTGTGCCAACCTTAAAGCTTCTCTTTTCTTCCAGCTATGGGAAAAGTGGCCCACAAGCTTCCTGCATGTTCCAATAGACTTGTTGGTTCGGTGAGCTTCACTTTTTACAGCATTTTCTGTGAAAGAGAAGAGTGAAAGACACCAATGAACCTCTCCTTTCTCTCTCTGTGTGTGTGTGTGTGTGTGTGTGTGTGTGTGTGTGTGTGTGTGTGTGTGTGTGTGTGTGTGTGTGTGTGTGTGTGTGTGTGTGTGTGTGTGTGTGTGTGTGTGTGTGTGTGTGTGTGACATATTTATATATTTTTTTCCTTGTAGCATTTTTTCATGATTTGTCAAAATTTAAGTCTAAAATAATTTGATTTTCAATGAGTGCATGGATATTTTTTTACATTGACACTACATAAGTACTACATAAAGTGCTGTGCTATGTAGGGCTGATGCAGTCTCAATTTGATCATATAAGGCGAGTTAACAAGATACAGATAGTTAAAATGATCAAATAAACAAAGAAAGAGCAAACAGTAGATAAGTAAAGGAGTGTTGAAAATAATAATTAACTTACCAATAGCCAGATGGAGTCTATGGCCAAAACAGTGGAATCGTTGCCACTCATTAAGCTCCACAGCCTTTATAACGTTGCTAGCGTTGTCTGTTGTTATGGTGACCTGCCGTTCCTCACAGAGCCCCCACGCTGCCAAAGCCTCCTTCAGACCAGCAGCGATATTCTCCCCCGTGTGGTCCTGGGGAAAATATGATGTTTGCAGGCACCGGCTTTTTAGTTCGAAGTCACCATCGATGAAGTGGACGGTCAAGCTAAGATATGGTTCCATGGTCCTGCTTGACCACAAGTCCGTTGTTGTCGAATAAAACTTGACCGTGGCCATTTCCATTTGAACCTCACTCCGCCGTTTATTGTAGAGCTCGGGGATGGCGGTCTGGGAGAAAAAGTTCCGCGAGGGTAGCTGATATCTCCTGTCCAGCGTGTGGATCATTTTTTGAAATCCCTCCTTGTTAACTGTATAAATCGGCACCATGTCTCGTGCCAAATAGTGTGTTATGGAGTCAGTAATTTCCCTGTGTCTTTTTGAGGTATTTTCGTATGGTGTGACACTTGCAAATGCATCCGTAATTGTTCGTTGTTGTGGTCGTTTCAGGCGTTTTTCAGTTGTATCTTTCTCGTTACTTTGTTGGGCTTTAATTTGCATGCATTCCTCGTATTTTTCGTTATGGTGTTTCAGGTGTTGATACAGATTTGTCGTGTTGCCGCGGGACGTACTGACTTTAGCTTTGCATGTTTTACACAGCACATCTTGCTGTTCAGTGTCGTCGTACCTGAATCCAAAGTATCGCCATATAATAGAAGTTGCATTTTTTTTCGCTACCAACTGAGCTTGTTCCTCCCGTTCCTCCTCGGCGTCCATGTTGGCTGCTCTGCTCTGCTGAAAGCCGGGTAGTCACATGACTATCTGCAGCTGCACAGTGTGGCTGTGGCGTCACCGTGCTCCACACCACACGGGAGACAGTCCCGTTCATTGTAATATTTGTGCTGATATGACTCTATTTTCATGTAGGCTACATGTTCAATGTCTGTATTTTTCAAAATGTTAGATAAATTGTTTATTTCTTTTTTAAAAGAGAGAATCCTGTTCACAGGCACACACATGCATATTTGTTTACAAAATCGCAAATCGCAGTCTTTTATGCGATTACATAATTGCACAGCATGACATCGCGATTTCGATTGCGATTAGATTAATCGTGCAGCACTAGTGATAATGTACCTAGAACAAGTTACTGCTTGTGTCTGTTGATTTAAAAAAAAGTTGAAATATTTCCATGTAAGACCCATTCTGGGTCACAATAGAAGTCAGCTTATAGTCCAAGGAATAATGTTTGGTGTTTTTACTGTTCTCAAATGTAAAAATGGCTCACATTGGACCCTCAACATCATTTAGGGCTTAAATAACCTGCTACAAATGTTTGTTTAGAGCCCTGTATGGGCAATGTTCAGCTTTTTATACCGAGGGAAATTTAGGTTCTCAGGAAAATCGCTGCTTATCAATGACAATGATTCACCTTTAAAAAGGGTCCCCCTAGGGGGTTGGTATCTTGTCACCTGTTTTACCCCTGATGAGTTTGCACCCCTGTTATTATTTTGGGCCCATATTTTTTCTACTTCATTTGCACTTTTAACAGCATTTTTCCAAGCTGTAAATTTGTTAATGTTGTTGTTCACAACTGAGGTTGTTAAATGGTAAATTCCAGGTTGAATTAACTGGGTTTTTGATACATAGAGAAATAGTAATTCATCTCATTTGTTGCAGTTGAAGAGTGGCTTTTCTGCCAATATAGAATTATTTTGTTTGGGACAAAGTGACAAACCTTTGCATGATGTCACAGAATACTACATCCACTCAGTATTTGTCAAGATCGCTGCCGGCTTGCTCGTAGCTGCCTTTTCCTCCTTGCACTGCCTTCCTTCCATAATCTGCATGTTTACTCCATCCCTTGCTCTGTGACCAGCACTCTCTGTGAAAAGTTTAGATTCTGCCTGTGCTGCTTCATACGCTCTCGCAGTTGACAGTGCTTTGTCTAAACTCAGTCACATCTTTCTACTATCTGTGTGGCTCCTTGCTGCTGCCCATCAGTCGACATAGCTCTGCTGTTTTCATTTCACTTTTCCGCATGGACGTAAAATCCAAGTCGTCCTTCTTTGTCTCTGGGTCCTGGTAAAACCGTCTCCTCATCGCCAAATGTTGTGTTGTTTAAAATGAGCAGTCCTTTATTTCAGTTTTATGTTAACTTTATTAACACGTTTCTGTTCAGCGGCCGTGTTCGTTTTCCTTCCGTTCACTGTATTATCGTTCTCTACTCTCGTTCTGGCTGCTCTCACGATATCTCAGTAAACTATTCATTAGATTCACATGACGTCACTGTGTTTCTGCGCCGCCATATTTGTGTCCGAATCAGGGCGATCTGGGCACAGATCACAGCGTCACGTTACCAGAACAAGTGGAGTAGTTGGAGGAAATCAGCAAGAGACCGAAAATTGACGTTATTTGAAAGATGCCAGGATTATATTGTGCTGTTGACTGTGATAGCAGTCGCCAAAAACACCCCGGACTGCAGTTTTATTCCATCCCAAAAGACGTAAAGTTATAGGTGGAATAAATAGTTGACTGCAGGCATCTATCAGTGGCAGCGTGGGCTGTGACAAGTCTCACAAAAAGAGGGGATTCACTTTTAATAACATAGATATATTGAATTCTGCATTTTGATTACTTTCTTATTAATTACTCACTGATTCTGCATTTAGGGTCTTTTATTTCTGTATAACAGACCGTTGCTAGGTAAAACGGGCCGTTGCTAGGGACGCCGCTCTGATCAGCGGAGCAGGGCAGAAGAACTATCAAGAATTTTTAGCTCGTTGAAAACAACTACACACGAGTCGACTGAGAGGAGGGTGAGGAGCAAACAGCGGAGAAGTGACCGGACTTCGGACTTTGATCAACATTTTGTCTCAAATTAATTAATTAATTCATAAACTGTGTAATAAGTGGGATAATATAGAGTTTGTCTATTGTTATAGAGATATAAACCCAGACAGGATGGTACTGTAGTGGTGAACATCAGCATTATAACCAATCTGATTAGAAAGGTGAAAGAACCCAGGGATCACTGAGGCTGAGCTCCAGAGATCCTGTGTGGAGATGGGAGAAAGTTACAGAAGGTCAACCACTGATGCAGCCCTCCACCAATCTGGGTAATATGGCAGAGTGGCCTGACGAAAGCTCCATGAAGCTTCTCCTCAGTGCAAGACATGTGAAAGGCTGCATAGAGTCATGGTGACCTGGCTCAAATCTTGGTGGCCTGGCTTTCACAGTCCTATTGGCGCCCTACCAGGGACATGATGTGATATGCATCCTGTTATTCTCCTACAATACAATTCACATTCTCCTCTGGGAGGAGTTTGTGAGGAGCAGATCTAACAGCTCTTGGCCTCTAGCCTCGTATCGGTTGAGTACAAGCCGAGTCTCTGACAAACATTGCAAATCTGTCCCTGGGAAAAGTAACGTTGTGCCCAACTGAAAAGGGAACTACGTTTCGTTACCATATTTTCAGTAGTAACGCGTTACTGTTACACACAACACTGCAGTTAGGCTATATAAAAGTAGGCAGTGCTAGACACATGAAAGGCTGCATAGAGTTACTCAACAGCCTTTAGGTAACTGTTGCAAACTCTGCTCCGCTGTATTTACCTTTACTCGCTTTAACTTTTGACCCATTATTAGGCTATTGCTTTACAGTCTCCTACGGATAGTGTTTGTGTCTGCCCCACCACCCCGCTTATCTTTTCTCAAATCTTTCTCAATCTTTTCTACAAAGTCACATGGTTTCAGAGAAATGCAGCTCTCTTACTTTCACTTTCACAGCAGCAACAGGGAACTTTGAAGGGCGGTGGCCCCAACTGGCAGCCAGCTTGAGGCAGATATTTGAATGCTGGAGACTTCACTACCCACAATTCATGCACTATGAGATTAGTTAGACCAAGTTTCTCTTTACTGCGAGTGTCTACCTGGGACAGATGTAGCAGTTCAGCGTTCACTGAAGAGTCCTGACCAAAACTCACCCAGCTCAGAAAACAACTTACTGCACTTACATTTAATTATATCACTTCCTGTGTGTGGAGAAATACTCTAGTTAGTGACAACTAGCACCCAAACAAAGGTGCTAATTAGTACAGCTATCTTACTGAGGCAGGCTAATGCAAGTTAAAACTCTATTTTTGGAGTGTTTTGATCAAAAACACCATCAATTTTATAAGAAATATGCATCCACCTGCCACATCCTTACATTTTCTACTGAACACACACCCAGAGCTGGTAGCTACGAAACATACACCACTTGGGTTCACCTTCCTTCCATGCTGGTGTGACAGTTGACGGTCCTGTCACTATGCCTCCAATTGATCATGTGCCCTGGCTGCTTGGCCACAGGGATATCCCTTTGGTCGAATGGTCAGCGTGCATGACCCTTACCCAGGAGACTGGGGTTCAAACCCCGCCCGGGCCCTCCTTTGTCCTGCCACACTGGTTTTAGTTAGAGATGAGGTTTTGGCAAAGAGGTGGAGAGGTCAGAGAAGAGAGAAAAGTGGGACACCAGGAGAGAGTGATTAGGAGATGCTCTAAATATTTAACAACACAAATTACTAAACAAGTTATTCAAGCACTGGTTTTGTCACATATGGATTATTGTACAGTTGTTTGGTCCAATACCTCACTAGCCAACATCAGAAAACTGCAACTTATACAAAATAAAGCAGCACGTGTTGCACTTATGTGTGTGTAACCTGTTCAAAAAAAGAGAAATCTGTGAGAGTGTAACCTGTTAAAAAAAAAAGAGAGAGAGAATAACCTACCTGTTGTCTCATAAGTAACCTGTGGAGAAAAAAAAATGGTTAAAAACATTTAGAAATATTTTTATTTCATAGAGTATTATTTTTTATTAAATCCTGAATCACAGTCTTTATTTCGTTCTGTATTTTATTTATTTGGGTTATCCCAGAGGTCAGAGGTCAGTAGTGGTTCTGTGAGGAAGCAAGTGGTTTCATTCGCTTGGAGGGCAGCATTACGCTTGAAAGCGTACAGCCTGCCGGAATTCGAGAAGAAGAAGAAGAAGGTTTCATTCGCTCAGAGTGGAGCTTCTTTTTACAGTCTATGGAGTGGAGCAGCTGAATTGCGATTGGAGGAAGTCAGCTCGTGCCCGCCTCCTCGGCGCATGTTCGTGTGACACACCGAGACACACACAGGCCCAATCCCAAACTAGTCCCTACTCACTACCACTTCACTACCGAGTGTCACTCCAAATGGAGTTCCACTCCCAGCTGCGGAGGGCACTCCTGATTAAGGGGGAGGGTATAAACGTAAAGCCAAACAAGTGAGACGCCCTCGCTACCTTACCGGAAACAGGAAGGAACCGTTATCATGGAGACACGTTGCCTGTGCTGCAGCTGTCATGCCGTTTACCAGTTTAAACTCAAGACAATTCAAAGTGCTTTATATAAATTAAGAACAGACATGAGGACAGAGGGTAGAAGCAAAACAGTGCAATATGAAGGACAAAATATTTACATAGGAATTGGAATGGGTTAACTCAAGAATAACATAATAACATAAAACCTAAAATCAGCCTCCCTATACCCACAGCATTACGCTTAAAAAAAGAAAAGAAAAAGAATCTGAATATAAACTCAATTTGTCTGACTAACATTTATTTCATCTAATGCATAGATCTATGCTTTTGATGTGATATGCAGCCTGCTGGTGCCTGGCTCTATACAGCAGCCTGCATCAGCAGCCTGCATCAGCGTGACAGCTCAGCCTTCAATTTCTAAATCCCTCGGTTTATTTTTTACACATTACTGACCAAGCTCATCGTTCATTAGTTAATCTT
This sequence comes from Trachurus trachurus, assembly GCF_905171665.1. Taxonomy (NCBI): domain Eukaryota; kingdom Metazoa; phylum Chordata; class Actinopteri; order Carangiformes; family Carangidae; genus Trachurus; species Trachurus trachurus. Next base: position 33,828,585 of record NC_139901.1, on the reverse strand, counting down.
CATCCTCACGTACTGTTCTCCTCGCTGCGCTGTCGGACCTGCAGCTCTGTCACTGTTGCGCGCGCTCCGTGTCCGAGCCTGTTCGGGACCGGAGACGGAGCAGAGACCCAGAGATAGTGCAACTTGTCCCTCTCTAAAGCAGAGGATGAGGCCAGCTTTACTCCAGTCAGTCTTCACATGCAAACAGTCCACAAAGTTTAAAGAGTTTCTGATCGTTGTCAGTTTGTTCCAGGCGACTGAGTTTTTTTTTTTTTACCCAGCTTGTATTTAGGGCCGGCCTTTATTTGTCTGTGTAAACAATTGAATACCGGCTATTATTTGAGGGAATCCCGTATGCTATTATAAAATAACTTAAAGCAGATATCAGCTTCACGGCCGTTTCGGCTAATGCTGCGTTCAAGGCAGGCTTTTGAAACCGTAAGTTACAGCTTCAAGTCACAACTACGACTTGGTAGCGTTCCAGGTAACCCGTAGCTCGTGTTTTTACCATCCTGTTGTCTGTGAAAGTTCCCTATAACGGCCACTCGTAACTTCCGACCCGTGAACTCGTACCAGATCGAACTGGTATGACTTCACAGGAAGGAAAAACACAAAGTACGAGTTTCTTTGAACGCACCATGAGTTAGCAGCCCCCGCCCTTGTCAGGCATCAATTGGTCCTCGTGCTACGTCACCACATTCACGCGCATCCCTTGGCTGCACACACAGCCCTTCATGCCGTTCTCTCTCCTCATTGGATAACACTTGTATCCCACAAGGAAAATTTTCTCCTCGGGTTACAGCAGAGCAGAGTGACGGAGAGACTCGTGTTTAGGCTGAAATACTTCATGTAAGTGATTGCTGATGGAAAATAGGACTATTTAGGACTTATATTAACAAAAACATTCCACTGATATCTGCTTTAAAATCAGATCTTTAATCATTGATAAGTGTGCGTTTCTCCCCCAACTCTCCCAACAAAAATCCCCCCTCCCTCTCAGAAAATAGCCGAGTTCCGACGTCCACGGATAAAGGTGTGTGTTTGATCTAAAATACTTGGAAGAAGTAGACGGAACTACACTTGAATGACGTTTCCTCCATTGTCCGGACGTAATTTCTGCTGCAACCACCAGCGAGCCTGCACCGGTGCAGACTCGCTATTTAAGGGCTTGACAAGCCACTTCCACTCAGTGGGAATTGGTTTGGGACGGCCCTTAATATGGCGGATCTCCGCGTGAACGCGCAAACGGAGGGGTAGTGGATAGGGTTAGGGGATAGGGGCTGGTTTGGGATTGGGCCACAGAGCGCATGATGGCATGAGGAGAGCAGAGCCACAGGTGTTTGGAGTGATAAAAGTTCGGAAGAAAACACTGGATATCGAGCAAGAGGAGCTGTTGGAGCTGGCACCTGAGCGTCCGGTAACCACGAGAAGCGACCCTGGGAACCCCACCTTTGTTTATTCCTTTCTTTGCCCGGTGAGTACGGTGAAAAGTAGCTAGCTCAATGAGTTAGCATTCGTTCGCGGTGTGTGCTAACCTGCCGAGCCGGAGCCTTAGCTCACTGTGTGGTGTGTATTTCCCCTTGATAGACGAGAGAAATGCGTGTGTACGTGTGGGGAAAGAGTATATGTGCCTGTTATTCACGTTGTGTGAGCAGAGAGAAACGCCATTAAGCTGTGTGTTGATTTAGACGACTGCTTTGTTTTTTATGTGTATTATTGTGCTGCTCCATTCAGGCACAGGTTAAAGGTCTTAATATCAACTTAAAACAAGTTCATATTACCTGATTTCACTTACCTTAATCCAGTGTGAGTGTACTGTCGAGCTGTGAATATATTGAAATTGTTTACATGTGATTTCTGATTGTTTATCAGTGATTTAAATGATTTTATTTTTCATTTCAAAAGAAAAACAGTTAAAGTTAACCTCAGGCTAACACTGTAAAACATGTTATCTTGAAATAAGTTAACAGTGGGAAAAGTTGTTTTATATTGATATTGATTACACTGAGTAAATGCAAACTGTACAGTTAAAAAGAAAAGGTGAATAGATTTATTCAAGCCCTGTTGTATTACGCAGGCTGGGTTTTTTGGACACCTTGGATCTTGGAGTGAGATTCTCTTCCTGACGAGGGAGAGTGGCGAGCCAACCCGTGTGACCACTTGGATCAAAGAGGACATCTCTTCGTCAACCACCGTCCTATCGGTCGGGTAGGACTGTGAAGGATTCACATAGTTAAAGGAGAACGATACAAATTTTTTATTTTTTATTTTTATTCCTTTTTTTGGAAAAACAAACTGAGAAAGACTCAAACATTAAAGGAGCACTATTTTTCTACTCTCGGAAAAGAGACACTTTATTTTATTTTATTTTAAGGGTGCACCCGATTCAGAGACATTGAAAATAATATAGAAGGCCGGCCGAAATTGTAACATTGTTTATTACATGTGTGTTAATACTTTCAATACATTCAAATATTGCTAAACTTACCTCTGCATGTTCCCTTTTGCTTAATTGGTGTCCAGTTCATTACTCTAACATTTCTCCCTCTCGAGTCTAGGAAATTCTGGTCCGTGTCACTTACCCTTCAGGTGGGTTACATGTGGAATAAGGTTGAATATTTGTCAAATGCATGATGCCAGTCTTGGTTGGCTGGATGTCAAGCACAGATTGTCATATTTGTTGATGGTTTTTCTTAAAAATATAATAACAACTAAAATGCCATACATTTTGTATAGAAAATTGTCTTTTAGTTCAAACATACATAATTACTCAACTGGACAGCTGCTGGAGGTTATTTTATTTTACCCAGGGCACTCTCTCAAGGTACAGTATTATATCGAGCTATGAAGGAGTGGAATGCCCTTCCGAATTATTTTATACAACAAAGAGACATGGTTAGTTTTAAAATGAAACTAAGAGATTATTATTTTGATCGCAATTTTGACCATTAGTAGCCTATTTGTAAACTGGGTCCTGGTATCCTTGTTGTGTAGTGATTCAATGTAGGAGCGGGTAACATATGTTAAGTGTTTGTCTTGGATGTTTTGTTTTTTTTGTATTGAGTATGTGTTTTCTGTATTTATTTTTTGTTTTGTGTATGTGTTGTGTGTTAATGGTTTGTATTTGTCATTTATTATGATGAAAAGACCCCAGGAAGAATAGCTGCTGCGTGGCAAAAGCTAATGGGGATCGAAATAAACTAAACTAAGGGGGCTTTCACACCTACCTCGTTTGGTCCGGACTTTCGGACTTTCCAGATAGTTCGGACCAAATTGACAGGTGTGAAAGCTCCCCCTGACCACGGTCCGGACTAAAGACCGAGTCTTTGGTCCAGCCTCAGGAGGTGGTCTCGGTCCGGACTATCCTGGACCAAGGTCCGCTGCTGCGTAGTGTGAAAGCATTTTTTTGGAAGGTCCGAACTATCAGACCAAATACTACAGGACGTAACAGCCCAATACAGGACGTGACGTCACATTGCCCCGACTTGTACGCTAAACAAAACAAACACAGTAAACATGAGCCGCGGCAACACCTGGGGAGAAGAGGAGACAAGATTCTTCATTCAAATATGGGCGGATGATAGAATAAAAGCTGAACTTGAGAAAACACACCGGAACACGGAAACCTTCCAGATGTTCGCGGAGAGGATGAGAGAGGGGGGGTACGAGAGGACGGCCGAACAGTGTCACCTCAAACTTAAAAAGCTGCGACAGGCTTATAACAAGGCGCGCGATGCCATTCGGAAGACTGGTGCGTCACCCAACGAAAAGGATAAATGTCCTTTTTATGATCAGCTGGACGGCATTCTTGGAACGCGCCCGACAAGCTCACCTGTCAGAGTGATGGAGTCTACACCCGCTGCGAGTGCGACCCCCAGCGCCGACACGTCATCTGGCAGCGGTGCCAGTTCTACAGAAAGTGGTGAGTTGAGCCACATAATGTGTCTGCTATTATCATTATTATTATTTGCAGTTGTATACTTTGATTTGATGGGTGTACACCAGGAAAATCAGTGGCTGCTGTGCAGCTGCTAATGGGGATCAAATTACAAAAAACAAATAAACAAATAATATTCCCTCTCCTGCCCAATAATCACAGAGACATAAACACAAACATAAACTGGTTGTTTGCTTCTATCTTCTGCCATTGCTGTGATGACTGTGCTGCATACAGCCTAACAACAATAAAAAAAAAATATTCATTTGTGATATGAGTATTCACAATGATCTGGGCTCAGGCATGTGCAGTGTTATATTTTATCAGTCATAAAGGAGGGAGAGTACAGCCGTACCCCCAAAACACAGTCAGTTGTTGTTGTTATTTGTCATCATTACCTTTTTCTTGTCCTCACTGGGCCCCTCCAAATGTTGTTGCTGCTTCTATATTTCCCCAAGGGAACACCTGACTTGACTCGCATGACACAGTGACAGCACATACAGATAGGCTAGAATATAATGAAACTCTATAGGCAACACATGATGACATGATTGACTTTACTATTCTAGGTTTGTGGGTGGCCATATTGTATAGCTACTGCAGAATATTGTGAAGACATTTTTATAAATTCATAACTGCATTGCTACTCTTTTTACAGGAGTAATTGCTGCTTCCAGCTCTGCTGAGGAGGGGCCAAGCACAGCAGCACCTCGCCATGCTCGCAAGAGGAGGGCCAAGGAGATGCACTCGGAGATCATGGAGGAGTTTAACCAGGCAGAGGATGCCCGTCAGGAGAAGGAGAATGCCACTCTGGAGAGGTGGATGGGAATGCAGCAGGAGGCTGAAGAGAGGCGATTTAGGATGCTGCAGGAGCAACAGGCGGCCACGACTGGCATGTTCATGAATGTCATGCAGACATTCATGCAAAGCATGAGCCAACAACCTCCACAACCTGCAGCATCCTGGGGCCCCTTGCATCCTCCCCAGCAACACCAATATCACCCACCTCCTCCTCCTCGTGTTCCTGGCTGGTCTGCACAGCAGTCCTACCCTCCACACCCACCTACCCGGGCCCACACTCCAAACCTTTTGGAGCAGAGCAGAGACCTGCTATATGGAGATGGAGAGAGTGAGGATAGGTACACTACACTATAGTATGGTGGTCACATTTTGCCAAGTCAGGGGAAGAACATTTTTTTAAATTTTTTTTTAAAGATGGTCACAGGAGACCTGTTCAGTTGTTTTGAGCTCTGAGCCGTTCTGGCTCCACTTCTCCTCACTCTGAGAGCAATGTATTTAATTTAACTTGTAATTACAGACTTATTTCTGATGTAATATTTATTTTTATATGACCAAATCTGTTGAAGTTTCATACTACATCCTGATTTTTCTAAATAAATTTTGATGACATGTTTGCACATTATGTTGTTTCTGTCCTTCAATCAAACGTACTGAAATGGCAGGTGCATGACCAACAACACAAGACAAACAATTGCTATAGTAAACAAAAATATTTATTCCTGAGGTTTGTCTCTCATAGCACAATACGAACAGTTGTGTAATTCTGAACAAAGAAATATCAAACAAAATGAACACGCTCAAACTGAGGATTATGTCTCCGTAAAGTAGGGTTCTTTGAGTGCTGTAACCAAACTGTCATCAAATGCTCAAACTAGAGAGTAGAAAAATAGGCACACAAGGCATCCCTAATGTTGTTTCCACTGTCACCACCAATGTAACGGTCAGCAGGGTCTGGTCTCACATCACGTTCCTCATCTTCATCACTGATGTAGTCTTCGTTGTGACTCTCACAGAAATTGTGGAGAACACAGCAGGCGAAGATGACGTCAGTGATGAAACTTATTTCAAAGTCTGATCGTCTCAATAGGCACCTCCATCTTCCCTTCAATCGTCCAAAAGCCCTCTCCACTGTCATCCTGGTTTGACTCAGGCAGGTGTTAAAAGATGTTTGTGCCTGTGTTGTCCCTCTGCCCTCTGGGTATGGCTTCATTAGCCATGGCAGCAGTGGATACGCGGCATCTCCTAGGATAACGAGAGGGACATCCACATCTTGCATGGTTTCTCTCCATCCTGGCAGTAGTGTTCCATTCTGTCCTCGTTGGTAAAGGGACGAGTTTGAGAACACACGGGCATCATGAACCCTCCCCGGCCAGCCAATGTTTACATCCCAAAATTTCATGTTGTGATCAACAACACCTTGGAGGATAACAGAATAGAACCCCTTACGGTTGTAATAATCTGCCGAGTTGTTAGGTGGTGCCAGGATGGGAATATGAGTTCCATCCACAGCTCCGGCACACTGTGGAAAGTTCCATCTCTCACGGAATCCTCTGACGATTCCTTCAAATTCAGCAGCTGAAGGTGTGTGGAGGTATTGTGGGGCCAGGATTCCGTTAATGGCACTGACAACTTCTTGTGTGAAGGAACAGGCACTTGACAATCCCACACCAAAGAGGTGAGAGAGAGATCTGAGCTCGAGATTGGTTGCAAGCCTCCACAAGCAGATAGCCACACGCAACTCCACTGGTACCGCCTTGCGAAATCTGGTATCCTGCCTGGTTAGCTGCCCTCGAATAATGTCACAGAGTATATTGAAGGTAGCTCTTCTCATTCTGAAGTTCCGCTGCCAATCAGTTTCTGTCCAGATGTCACATACTTGCTGCCACCATTCATGACACCGTGGTTTGACCCAAATGTTCCTGTAAAAGGGGGGAGGGACATAAATACAAATGTTAATGTAATTTGGTCACACCTGCGTTTACCCTACCTTGACACACTATGACAATTGTGCAAATGGTGTACTTGACAGCTGCAGGTACTGAGTAACCTAGTCGTCTGATGTTGTTGTATCTGTTTCTGGTGGCTTTGCAGGTAAAAGAGTCCAGAAAGGTTCTCTCAACACAGTTCAGAATGTTTAAAATGTTTAAATGCTTTTCTCACATCACAGTGTTGTTACTTGTGACTGGCTGTGAACATCTGTGATCAGGAATGTATTTGTTTAGAATAATAAATAATAATAAGTTATAATAACAATAAGTTATAATACAATAATATTTTTTTTATTTATAGAGCACTTCTCAAACAAATGCACAAAGTGCTTTACAGATAGAACATCACAGAACAAAAACAAAAACAAGAATCATGGTAGGAGTCTATTTTCTGTTTAACCTCTTTAAAAATACAGAACACTGGAATGTTTGTATAGCAGGAACCTTAATTCCTATAGAACTGAGACATATTATACAACATAGTATGTCGCATTGGAAGTGTGTTATTTATTTATGCCACAACACAGACAATGCTTTTGGGATTTTGCTGTCTAGGGAACAGTTTGGAGGCAGGTCCGAGTGCTAAGTTGCTAATAGCTACAGCTACAGTCTAATGATCATGTTGTTGTTGTTGTTGTTGTTGTTGTTAACAACCGTCTAAACAGACAACACTCATTCCATCATGATCGCTCATCTTTTGAAACACACTACCACTCACCTTGTTTGCCTCCTCCGGAATGCTGCTAATGCCTGCAGGTTAGCTCGCAATCTTCGCCTTCTTGCTTGTCTGCGTCGGACACGCAAGCGCATCAGGACATGAATCTGTTTGACTCGGACTAGTCTCGCGTATTGCGATTGTAGTTCTTGTTGCTGTTGCTGGAGGCGCAGCCAAAGTAGTGCCAGTAGAATGACGTGAATCCGTGGATCCATTGTGGTGGGAGACTGTAAACAAACAGAGCACTTCCTACGCGCTGACGTCAGACGCACACTCATCCACAAGCCAATCAATGACATCTATGAGGCGGCGCAGCCCTTGTGGGTAATGACGTCATGACGTAGGTAGATCCTTTGGTCCGCTGGCATAATGGCAGTGTGAATGCGGACTTTACCGGACTAAATGGAAACATGTGAAAAAAAAAATAAAAAAAATAGTCCGGACCTTGGTCCGGACTATTAGGTGTGAAAGCGCCCTAAGAGTGAGGGACTATCACCTTCCTGTATTCATCTTCAGTGGCGGCCTTAGACATCTGGGGGCCCGTTTCAATATTTCATATGAGGCCCTATGCTGTTAAACATGAAATTATTTGCCCATGTGTCCATGTGTCACTGATGCTTTAAACCCTGAAAGGACGCAGTAAACGCGCTATGCATCCCAAGTAGCTAGCCTACGCACAACACATTAAGGGCCGGATTTACTAAAGGTTTGCGTGTATTAAAACGTGTGCAAACGTGATTGCACGCGCAAACACACGTGGAACCTGATCTACTAACCGGACGCACCGAGGATTGCGTCTCTCAAAAGGGCAAAATAGCACGTGCGATCCATTTAGCGTGTTTGCCTTGATGAATATGTAAATATGGGCGTTCTGCCAGAACACGCAAAATACTGGGAGGAGTAGATGCAAATCGATTTATTTAGCGAGGGCAATGTGATTTACCAAACCAGGAAGAGATTGCGGTGGCTGTTTTTGCATCTTTATTTACCACGTCTGAAAACCATGTACTAACTGCAGGGGTGGAAAGTAACGAGTTACATTTACTCAAGTTACTGTAATTAAGTAGCTTTTTTGTGTACTTGTACTTTTTTGAGTAATTTTTAAAATCAGTACTTTTACTTTTACTTGAGTACATATTGTTGGAAGAAATGTACTTAGTTACATTTTAAATAGCTTAAGTTACAAAGTAAAAAATATATAACTCTGTGTGGGTCGTCAAAAGTAGCTACGCTGCTGCCGCCTCTCTCTCTCTCTCTCTCTCCCTTCACAGACACACACAGCAGCAGCAGACAGGTACATCTCTCCCCCCTCACCGCTACGTGAGTTTGTGCATAACAGGGCTCGTCGCTATGTTGTCGTCTTAATATTAGCCATTAGCTGCAGCTAGCGGTTAAAAGCTGACTTTAATGAATAAAGACAACGTTATCAGGCATGTCCATCTATTCGGCTACGTTTATGGTGACCGTGCCAGACACACCGGGGCTGAAGGCCGGACCGGCAGTCCGTTGAGTTAAAATGTAGGAGCCCAGTCAGATCCATGGCCATGCTCAAAGGAACAGACAAGCAGCCCACTGCTTCAGAGCAGTTACAGTAAAGAGGCAAGAGAGAGAACCTACAGTAACCCCCCCCCCCCTCCTCCTTGAGAGCAGACAGGAAAGACAGTAAAAAAAAAAACAGGTGTGTGTGAGTGAAAGAGGGAGAGAGAGATTTTTCTTTTCTTTTTTTATCCGTATTGAAAATGGTATTGAGTATCGAATATTTTCCTTAATATCGATATTAAGTTGAAAATGTTAGTATCATGATCATGATCGTGACAACCTTAGTGCCAGTAACTGTAACTGTCCATCTGATTGGCTCTGGACAACTGCAGTGTCAGAAGGTCAGAATCAAGTTGGTGCCACAGGAGCTAAAAGATGATGGAGACCAGTGTATCGATGGAGAAGGGGCAAATTTGGAACACAGAGACATGCACGGAGAATGTGAGGCCAATCTCTGGCCATTATACCCCCCCCCCCCCCAAAAAAAAAAAAAAAAAAAAAGTAACTAAGTAACTTTTACTCTGAGTAAATTTTAAATGAACTACTTTTTACTTTTACTTGAGTAGATTTTTACACCAGTACTTTTACTTTTACTTGAGTAAAATTTCATCAAGGTAACTGTACTTTTACTTGAGTAGATTTTTTTGGTACTCTTTCCACCCCTGACTAACTGATACAACTTTGCCGAAACGTATGCGTTTATTGGTTTGATACCTGTCAGAGCCCCGTGATCTTACATCTCTGCATTTCCTCACGTCTGGGTAATTCTGTAACAGTTTTTCAGCCGTGTTAAAAGTCTTTTACGCGCCGTTACGCACGGGGCACGTCTGTCCTGCAGTGCGCTCCTCTCTTTTCCTCTCCTCTCCTCCCTCTCCAGTACCTGGCTGCTCAGCTCCGTCTCTCAGTCCCGGTCCCGGACTGAGACACGTCACCGCTGCCTTCACCTGTCTTTGATCCCTCTGGTCAGTGGTCAGAGCGTTTAGATCCGTGTGTCCCACCTGAGCTCTCTATTAATCCACTCGATCATGGGCGGCACACACACACGTTATAGGTGTGTGATTGTCGCTGCAGCTGCTGCCTGTTCGTCACTATATGACGAGTTGAGCCCTGTAGCGATTTGTGTTTATTTATCTAAACAGAGCGCGAGAGAGATGAACACACATGCTGTCATTGTAGCATCGGATCAAATGTCATTCTGTCCCTTCGTCCGTCCAGCTCTCTGTCCACTCTCTCCATGGCGGAAACGATTACCACGCGCAAAACCCTCATGTACATATTGCGGTTTGCACGTGTTTTCATTTAGCGGGTTACTCTTAGTAGATCACCTGTTTTGCGTGCACTAACCAAACTCGCAATATTATAGCAGGCGCAAACAATATAGCGCCCGCTATCTGAGATCTTAGTAAATCCGGCCCTAAGTGTTAAAATCACTATCAGGGCAAGAAACCAGGACTTAACAGAAAAAACGAGGACTGAAGTTGGTTTTCATCAAAAAAAAAAAAAAAAAACATGAACAGGAATCTTAACACAGTCAAAAACTACAGGCTTTATAATAATATTCTGAATTTAAATTGGCAACAAAAGTAATGAGAGCAAAGTGCTCCGCGTTATTTCAGCACCACGACCACGGACAAGGAAAGGACGAGACATGCGGACAGACAGACGTCTACAGGCGCTGATCCTGTCGGTGCTGCGGTGCTGGAGCAGCAGACAGACAGCTGTCTCCTTCATTATTAAAATCTGTAAATAAGCTGCCAATGATATCACATTTTAGTTGTGCTCTCGCTGTGTTTTATTTCTCTGTTAAGTTTAGGACGTACTCATAGATCGCCTGTTTGGAAGTATTTTAACCCGAGGAAAAAAAGAAAAGAGGAGGAAAGTGATTGACAGACGTCAATCATCAGGTTACGCAACTGGGCGCACGTCAGGAGGAAAGCAGGAAAAACAAAAGGACATTAGAAACGCTAAGAGAAAAGGAATAATACTGGGAGGAGGGAAACGAGGGTCTATTGATAGTTTGCGGGCCGTTTTCAAAGGTAAGCCTACATTGTTATTGATATTTCCTGCCGTATTATTAATCAGGAGCGATTAGTCCCGTCGCGGTGTGGCATGATACGCGCATCAGTGGTTGTAGAGCGGATCCGGGGTCGAGTGTGTGACCGCACGGTGGACAGAGCTGTTTGTGTGTGTGTATGATAAGGTGAAACCTATGAATTATTGTTCTGTCTTTGACTTGGTGGCTGGCAGCTGGGGGCCCCCCTGGTGGCTGGGGCCCGTTTCAATTGAAACGGTTGAAACATAGGTAAGGCCGCCTATGTTCATCTTGTATATTTCCTGTTGACTAACAACATGACCATGATCCACTTCATCTGTGTTATTTATTTGAGTTAACATAAATGAGGTGGAAGGAACTGCCCCAAGAGCTCAGAGACAGAATCGTAGCAAAGCACTGATCTGGCACTTATTGTTTCTAAGAGCACAGTGGCCTCCATCATTCTTACATGGAAGATGTCTGAGTCCACCAGGCCTCTACCCAGAGCTGCAGTCGTCCCACCAAACTGAACGGTTGAGGAGAAGAGCTGTGGTTAGAAAGGTAACAAATCGGTTGAGTACAAGCCGAGTCTCTGACAAACATTGCTCGGTCAAATCTGTCCCTGGGAAAAGTAACGTTGTGCCCAACTGAAAAGGGAACTACGTTTAGTTACCATATTTTCAGTAGTAACGCGTTACTGTTACACACAACACTGCAGTTAGGCTATATAAAAGTAGGCAGTGCTAGACACATGAAAGGCTGCATAGAGTTACTCAACAGCCTTTAGGTAACTGTTGCAAACTCTGCTCCGCTGTATTTACCTTCACTCGCTTTAACTTTTGACCCATTATTAGGCTATTGCTTTACAGGTCTCCTACGGATAGTGTTTGTGTCTGCCCCACCACCCCGCTTATCTTTTCTCAAATCTTTCTCAATCTTTTCTACAAAGTCACATGGTTTCAGAGAAATGCAGCTCTCTTACTTTCACTTTCACAGCAGCAACGGGGAACTTTGAAGGGCGGTGGCCCCAACTGGCAGCCAGCTTGAGGCAGATATTTGAATGCTGGAGACTTCACTACTCACAAGTCATGCACTATGAGATTAGTTAGACCAAGTTTCTCTTTACTGCGAGTGTCTACCTGGGACAGATGTAGCAGTTCAGCGTTCACTGAAGAGTCCTGACCAAAACTCACCCAGCTCAGAAAACAACTTACTGCACTTACATTTAATTATATCACTTCCTGTGTGTGGAGAAATACTCTAGTTAGTGACAACTAGCACGCAAACAAAGGTGCTAATTAGTACAGCTATCTTACCGAGGCAGGCTAATGCAATTTGGAACTCTATTTTTGGAGTGTTTTGATCAAAAACACCATCAATTTTATAATAAATATGCATCCACCTGCCACATCCTTACATTTTCTACTGGACACACACCCAGAGCTGGTAGCTACGAAACATACACCACTTGGGTTCACCTTCCTTCCATGCTGGTGTGACAGTTGACGGTCCTGTCACTATGCCTCCAATTGATCATGTGCCCTGGCGGCTTGGCCACAGGGATATCCCTTTGGTCGAATGGTCAGCGTGCATGACCCTTACCCAGGAGACTGGGGTTCAAACCCCGCCCGGGCCCTCCTTTGTCCTGCCACACTGGTTTTAGTTAGAGATGAGTTTTTGGCAAAGAGGTGGAGAGGTCAGAGAAGAGAGAAAAGTGGGACACCAGGAGAGAGTGATTAGGAGATGCTCTAAATATTTAACAACACAAATTACTAAACAAGTCATTCAAGCACTGGTTTTGTCACATATGGATTATTGTACAGTTGTTTGGTCCAATCCCTCACTAGCCAACATCAGAAAACTGCAACTTATACAAAATAAAGCAGCACGTGTTGCACTTATGTGTGGAATAAGGTTGAATATTTGTCAAATGCATGATGCCAGTCTTGGTTGGCTGGATGTTAAGCACAGATTGTCATATTTGTTGATGGTTTTTCTTAAAAATATAATAACAACTAAAATGCCATACATTTTGTATAGAAAATTGTCTTTTAGTTCAAACATACATAATTACTCAACTGGACATGCTGCTGGAGGTTATTTTATTTTACCCAGGGCACTCTCTCAAGGTACAGTATTATATCGAGCTATGAAGGAGTGGAATGACCTTCCGAATTATGTTATACAACAAAGAAACATGGTTAGTTTTAAAATGAAACTAAGAGATTATTATTTTGATCGCAATTTTGACCATTAGTAGCCTATTTGTAAATTGGGTCCTGGTATCCTTGTTGTGTAGTGATTCAATGTAGGAGCGGGTAACATATGTTAAGTGTTTGTCTTGGATGTTTGTTTTTTTTTGTATTGAGTATGTGTTTTCTGTATGTATTTTTTGTTTTGTGTATGTGTTGTGTGTTAATGGTTTGTATTTGTCATTTATTATGATGAAAAGACCCCAGGAAGAATAGCTGCTGCGTGGCAAAAGCTAATGGGGATCGAAATAAACTAAACTAAACTAAGAGTAAGGGACTATCACCTTCCTGTATTCATCTTGTATATTTCCTGTTGACTAACAGCCGTGGTTAGTCACATGGTTTCAGAGAAATGCAGCTCTCTTACTTTCACTTTGACTGATGCAGATGATCTCCTTATACAATTCACATTCTCCTCTGGGAGGAGTTTGTGAGGGGCAGATCTAACGGCTCTCTGCCTCTAGCCTATATATTGAATGAGTACAAAGCAGCAACACAGACGGACCAGGCAGAGATACAGACAAGGAGACACCTGAGAAAAAGGTGACTGTATGTAACTCCTTATATATTTTCTGTAAATCAAAGTGATTCCTATAGCAGACAGATCTTTTTTTTTGGACCTACATTTTATTATGTACAATACGTGATATTTTGGATTATACAACAGTTAGTTCCGACCGGTCCCAACCGAGCAATTTGATTGGACGACGAGACATTCCATAGTGCTGATATACAGTATAACAGCACTGGGACTTTTCACAGACATAATCACTCCGCTGTTCAGCTGGACAGGAGCTAAGTCAGAGCTACGCTCCCCATACAGGAGCTGCCCCATTTCCCTGCTGCTACTGCTGTTGCTGCTGCTGCTGCTGCTACAGTTATAAACGGACCTGAACATTAAAACCTGGACCTGACCTGGTCCGTCTAATTGGTGATAAGTCTCTACTAAACCCGGCTGGAAAAAAAATCGCCGCGGGGGCAACTACGTTTTGACGGTGATGTGTTTTGATATTAGCATTAGCTGTTGTTAGCCACGTAGCTCAGCTACTTAGCTTCAACTGTGTTTATATTGATTACATAGATGATAAACAAATGTAATACGGTATCGATAACGTCTCTGTATGTCTTCACGCTGGTCCTGTTGCTGCGGTGCTGATCAGACACGGACTCAGAACCAGAACCAGCACTGGAAGCAGCTCGGTGGAGAAGCTTGTAGCTCGTAGCAAGCTAGTATGAAATGTTTATGTGTTGCCTGGCAACAGCCTTGTCTCCCTTCCAGTTGCGGAACTATTTCTGTTGGCGGAGCCAAATAAATGATTAAATAAACAAACAAATCATAATCTCTTGTAGTTTATTACTGTTCTAAAAATGCGCTCGTAGCACTGTTGTATAAAAGCAATATCACACGAGAGGGAGTGCTGTTGTACTGTATATCAGCACGGTGGGATTATCTGCGGCACTCGGCCTGCGGCCTCGTGCCTACGACCGAATCACAGCCGTGCTGATATACAGTACAACAGCACTCCCTCTCGTGTGATATTGCTTAAATATCTGTCTGTTCTGTGTATATGTGTATGTGTGTTTTTTTTATTGTTCTATGGACCGCCGCTGTGTCCGAAATAAAGTATTGAATTTAATTGAATTGAATACAAGAAACACACTATAGTAACTACCCTGCCCTGGTGTAGTCACTCTGCTGGGTGGTAGTACTGTAGATGAGGGCGTGTTTTGATGTAGGATGAATAAATAATTGTCCAGACTGTGTCCACGTTTGGGTGAAGAAGGTGCAGACTCCAGGGGAACAGGGGAGCGTTGCTAACAAATGTTGTTTTTAATACAGATCCGTTTGCATTCTGCTTATTCTCACTCTGCCATCAAGTTGGAGGACGTGCAGCTAAAATCAGGTAAAGGCAGCATTTTTTCACAAACATCAGTTGTTAGCTATCTTACGACTAGACTTATTTGCAATTATCTTTTTTTCAACCATCACAATTGTCTTTACAGAAAAACCTTGAGACTCACTACTTTATATAGTTTTATCAACAAAACAAATACAAAACTGTTATAGAGAGAAAGAGAAAGAGCAAGAGAGAGACTCTCCCTTCCTGTGCAAATACAGAATGTGAATTAATAATGACATGAGCTGCATACAGTAAAAGTAAGAGCTGAAACCTTGTGATTTCAAGGTATAAGGCTGATGATGAGACTTGGAACTATGAGAAAAGAATGAACAGATTTTTGGACATGGACCAGGAGAGAGAGTGAATAGATCTTGTTGATCTAAACTGATTGTTGATTCTCAGTCTGATGGTCGTTCTCTCCAAAACATGTCAGCCTCATTTTATTCTTTAAGTCGTCACATGCACAATAATCTGTTCAATTGTCAAAATTAGTCAAGAACATAAAACCATGAATACCATATATTTATTTACAGACTGTAGGCTATGTTTTTGTTAATGTGTTTATATGACAGTATATTATGCTGTACATTTTCTTTTTACTCTGATGAATGGAAGTTACTTTATGTGTGTGAATAGGGCTCCAGACTGCCCCTAAATGGAGGCATTTTGCCCCTAAAATGTGAGACAGCGCAAGTAAATTTTTCATCAATTTGCACATGTCCAACCAGTTAATTTACCTTTTTTTTTTTACACTGGTGAAATGTGGAAGGGACGACTCAAAGAATCTGGAATCTGTCATTACTGGTTGCAGGCCAACGATCATGTGTGACGATCATGAATGAAAAGGAAATGTGAATATTTGCCCAGAAAGTCGATTTTCCCCCAGATTTTCTGCTTGCAAATTTGACTACTATACGTTAGGAGCCACTGTTGTCCTAGTAAAAAAAAAAAAAAAAGTTTGTCTGGAGCTCTGGAATAAAAATGGCTACCTTTCCTTGACAGTATGAGTGCAATGTGTGATGTCAAACCTTGGAGGTTTTTTTTTCTGTTTTATACACAATTGTATTCTGTTAGCTGGACAAAAGAAACTACCATTGTCAATGAAGGACTGGACTCAGAATGAGAGGTTACTGTAATATTCCACTGCTCCTCTGCCATAGTGACAAAACATCTAAACATTTTGACTTGCAGTTCTCACACGATGCCAAATGGACGATGCATTTTGGGGAAACTGACTATTTGTATGAGAAGGAAATTCAGTTTTGGCACAGAAGTGAACTGTTGAGGGAGAGATATGAGCTTTTGCCAGTGAGCTATGGTGTTGTGCTGTAAGAGTGTTTTGCCAAATAAACTTAGAGTTTAGAGAATGTAATTTCTGTTTAGAGAAATGAGCCGAACCAATGGAGCTGTCAATTTATCAAAGTGCTTACGATCTGAGATTCCCGCAGCATTCATGAATCTAGGGTAGGGTTTTAGTAGAGCGGGTTTTTATCAATCAATCAGGCTTTATTTGTATAGCACTTTTCATGCCCACAGCAACTCAAAGTGCTTCACATGATAAAAACAAGAAACATAGGGGACACATATTGGGAGACACACATACATTCACATTCACATACACATGCGCATTCACACAATACTTTTAGAACATTGGATTTTAGAGACATTGAGGAAACACTTACACTCAATCATTTGCAATGGGGAAAACACTAGATAAAATGAAGTAAAATAGACAGGTGTAGTAGGATAAAATAGAATAAAAATGAATGAATTAAAATAGAATAAAAAAGATAATAATAGTAAATAAATAAAAATAAAATAAATTAAATTGAATGTTTTATAACAATAAAAATAATAAGAATCAGTTAAAAGCCAGGCTAAAAAGGTAGGTCTTCAGTTTGCTTTTAAAAATGTCCAGATTCTCTGCTCTCCTCAAGTCTTCAGGTGTCTGTTCCATAGGCGTGGGCCGTATTGATGAAATGAGGCCTCACTATTGGCGCATTTCCACTAGCACGGTTCGGCTCGGTACGGCTCGGCTCGGCGCGCTATTTGCGTGTTTCCACTAGCACACAGTACCTGCAACCAGGTGCACTTTTGGTATCACCTCAGCCCTGGTTCCAAGCGAGCCGAAGCGTTACTAAAACGTGACGTCAGCCGACTGCCTTCCACTGATTGGCCGATGAGTGTCGTCACTGGAAGCGACGACCGACAACAGAAATGTTCCTGCTGAAGCCTGTTATTACCAGAGAATTTCTAATATTGAGACTGGCTCTGTTATTACGTGACTTTATTAAGCTTTAATATTTTTTCATGCGAGAAAGTAGCTGTTTAGATCCCCATGTGCGGTTAGTTTATCCAAACGACGGCTGTTTAGAAGTTTGCCCCGATGTTTTTCGGAGAAGTGAAGCTCCAGGTCCGAGCAGCGACCGCGACATCACAGAGGCAGCAGCCCAGCTCCTGACGTGCTCCGCCGGCCAGCCTACCACCGTCACCCCGAGGAGAACAGACCGCTAATTAACTTACCCGATGGCTTTTAGAGGTTTACCACCGGCTGGTTAAACTCTTAAATGTTGGTCTCATTGATGAAATCTGTGGCTGTGGCAGCAGTTTGTTTGTGGTTAGAAAGAAGAGCAGCACTGCCTTGGGGTCTGAACGCACAGAAAACACCACATTTACATCAATAAATAAATGTTTTACAATGAACCAGGTCGATCTCAGAGCTGGTAGACTCTCCGGTAAGGCATATTGAACGGTTAAATGCCGTTAACGGGACGAGAGCAGTCAAAACGGCGGTTTAAAGCTAGCTACAGCGAGGGTAGGTTCACTTCCTGTTTACAAAGTAAAAGCACCAATTGTATCGTAATGGCTTTCCTTATGATAAAAGGCAACGGGTATTTTATTTTGTGAAAATAACCGGAAGTGCGTTGCTCACTACGGCTAGCTTTAGTAACGCCGACTTCGTTGAAACAAAATTGTAAACAGCTGGTATTTTGTCCGATTTTCAACACGTTGGGGATCTAAACGACTACTTTCTCGCCTGAAAATGATTCAAATGTTGCTAAAGTTATATATTTACAGAGTTTAGAGCGTTGCTCGGCGCCGTGTAAATGACGTCACGGCGGCACTAGTGATACTCAGTTGTAATGGAAACACAACCAAACCGAGCCGAGCCGTGCCGTGCCGTGCTAGTGGAAATGCGCCATAAGTCTTGTTAGAAACTTTTGGAATAATTAAGAAGCCGCTGCCTGAAGACCTGAGGCAAGGCAAGGCAATTTTATTTGTATAGCCCGTTTTTACCACCAGTTTGTCTCAAAGGGCTTCACATGGCATCGTAACAACATCCTCTGTCCTTAGACCCTCACATCCACTGAGGAAAAACTCTATAGAAAACCCTTTTAACAGGGAAAACCAGGAGAAAGCTCAGGGTGAGCAACAGAGGAGGGATCCCTCACCCAGGACGGACAGACGGGACAGAGATGTTGTTACAGACAAGAAAACAGTTTACAGTTTGTCACAGAATGTGCGGAATATGGAAATGTTAGCAGGAGTTGATGAAGGCAATCTCTGGTGAGGGGAGGGGGGGGCAGGGAGAGCCGGTCAGCTCGATGGGAGGACTGGATGGCAGACTGGTCCATGGGAAGGGAGGGGAGGCCGGTCTAACAGCAGGGGAAAGGTTGGGAGGGGGGCGATGCAGGCGGCGGCTGGTGCAGAGAGATGGAGCTCCGGTGGATCTGCGGAAACACAGAGAGAGTGAGAGACACCAAGGCCAAACTACAAAGTACAACAGAAAATGACAGTTCAAAAATATACTGAGGAGAGGAGAGGAGAGGAGAGGAGAGGAGAGGAGAGGAGAGGAGAGGAGAGGAGGAGAGGGGAGGGCTCTGTGTAGCCAGATGTGTCCCCCAGCAGCAAACTTTCCTTGTATCCTACAACCTTTATCCAATGAGGAGAGAGAACGGCATAAAGGGGCGGTCCTCTCTGTGTGTGCAGCCTGAATGTGGTGACGTAGGGACGAGGGCGGGGACTGCTAACTCCATCTGCTGACAGGAAGTTAGACACAACCACCGGATCACTTACTGAAGCTTTAAGTAGTAACGAAGTACATCTACTTCGTTACTATCCACCTCTGACCATTAAAAGGATTTTAAAATCAATCCTGAAGCAGACAGGTAGCCAGTGCAGAGACCTTAAACTTGGTGTAATTGGTGTTACAGATTTACTAACTTTTCATGAATGAGACCCATTATCACAATAGACTGTGAAGTTGAAAACACTTCAGCAACAATTTTCTTTTGATTCTATAGCGGTTGACTATATAAAATGTTTTGTTTTTCTTAGTGTGATCCAGAGAATGCCACTGCTGCTGAACACCCTGAGGAGAACCATGACAGCACAATAGTCAAAGAAGAATCTCAACTCAAGTCTTGCTTGCTGCATCTGCATCAATTTGAAAGGTGACTTTAAAAAAATGTATTTAATTTCCAGTTACTGTAAATCCCTGTCATTTCTCATATCAAAAACATCATTTTCACATTTTTTTTAGCAGACCAGTTACAGTTTTTCTCATTCGCTTTGCCTCAATTGTCAATGCGTTTCCATTACCCCTCGAAATGCGCAAAACCTAATTATCGAAAAAACATTTAGAAAAAACTCTCAAATATCACTAAAAGGTTTTTACGCTCTCATGCGGTGGTTTTTGAGACGTATCGATACAAACGTGTATCGCAAAAGTGTAATGGAAACACTTTTTTCGCTTTTCTACACGTCACCGGCGTCACCGGAGTTGTGTGTGTCCACGCTGTGCTGGTTTATGTGAGTTGAGGGGACAAATGAACCACATGTTATTTGTCATGCATTGACAATAAATTAGAAAAACCTTTC
Source organism: Trachurus trachurus (assembly GCF_905171665.1). NCBI lineage: Eukaryota > Metazoa > Chordata > Actinopteri > Carangiformes > Carangidae > Trachurus > Trachurus trachurus. The sequence continues at coordinate 33,808,560 of NC_139901.1, read as the reverse complement.
CAATCATTCCCCTTTTCCGTGCATGGTTGAAGGAGACTGGCTCGCATCCACGCTCCCACTCCCTCCTGCGCCGACATGTCCCCTCTAGTCACATAAACCAGTACGGGTGTGTGGACACAGGTTACACCCCGCCTTTCCGAAGCCCCGCCTTTCCGACAATAGACTTCCATTCATCGTAATAGCGGGGTTTTCTATTTTTTCTGAAGACCCCGCTACTCCGAAAAGGCTATTGGGGGAAACCCCCAGTGCGCAGTGCGCATTAATCCTTTTTTCCTTTTTGGGGTCAAACGGATCATGTGCATAGCCTATTTAACTGCAAAACAAGCAAATAATTCATATTAATGACTGTTATGGGTATAGGTTTGTGTGGGTATTTTTGCCTCTATTTCTTGCCCAGGTACCGTGGTGCTGCTGACGTCATCACGTCGCCCTTCGTCATCTTCGTCATCCTCGTCATTCTCGTCATCTCACGTCCGAGCCGGAAGCCGGAAGCCGGAAGCCAAGACGTTATAAAAGCCGGCTGGAGGGGCAGATCGGTGGGCAACAGTCACAGTCTGCACGAGGCTGTTGGCCCCTCGCCGTGTTCGTTTTCCTTTGTCTTTGGTTGGGGGTTAGGAATTAGCTTTGGTTGTACTGTTTTGGTTTGGGGATTGTTTTTCCCCTGGTTTGTTTGTGGCTTTCCTTTTAGTTTATGGGTGGCGTTCCTTTTTTGTACTCCGTTGCTCCTTTTGTTTGGTTATTGGTTTGACGCCACCCGTTACGCCCCCAGTTACATTGTTACATTATTGTTTATCCAATAAATCCACTTATCATTGCCTCTTGTCCCCTGCGCACTCTTTTGTTACTGCTCCCGCACCCCTAGACTCAAGGGGGGTCGTAACAAATTGGGGGCTCGTCCGGGATCTTTGTAAACCTTTTGAAGTAGTCCGAGTTATTGTGTGCAGGGTAGCGTAGCATAGTGTTATGCCACGCTTTGTTTTGGCTCAGTTTGTAAGAAATCCCACACTTGATCAAATCGAAGTCTGTAAGCGGAAGAATCTAGAGGCCATTGCGAGGCATTTCGGCTTCTCGGTAGCACCAAAAGCGGTAAAAGCAGAGCTAAAAAAGCAGGTCATGAGCAAACTTGAGGAGATGGAAGTTTTGCCTCCGGTTTTGCCTCCGGTAGCTCCAGTGCAGGCGGATGGCGCCCTGCAGCTGGGTAGTCAGGGGAGTCCCCCACGTGCAGCGGCTGGCGAGGTTAAGGGGCAAGATGCCCTGGGCGTTGACTTGGAGGGAGGTGCGCGGGCCAAAACGCCGTTCACCCTTCCTCGGTTTGAGCCCTTGTCTCCGGGGTCTTCCAGTGGGCGAGACGAGGCACGGGTGAAAGTCCGGTTGGCTCGTCTTCAGCTGGAGTCCGAGGAGCAGGCCCGCCAGGCCGACCGTGATTTCCGCCTGCAAGTCAAAAAAATGGAACTTGAAATCGAGGCTGACACGGCCGTCAGGCTGAGGAAGCTTGAGCTCGATGCCCAAGGGCAGGCTCAGCGTGTGTCAGAGCCGGTAGGCATGCCATCCATATCTCCCAGTTTGTCTCGTAACCATTTTGACATCAGTAAACATGTGGCGTTGGTGCCACCTTTTCGGGAAGCCGAGGTGGACTCGTACTTTAACACATTTGAGCGCTTGGCCATTGCTTTGAAGTGGCCCGATGACGTGTGGCCACTGTTGTTACAATGTAAATTGCATGGGAAAGCCCAAGAGGTGGTTTCGGCGCTCCCTCTTGAGGATAGTTTGAGGTATGACACAGTAAAAGAGGCCATTCTGCGAGCATACGAATTAGTACCTGAGGCGTATAGGCAAAAGTTTCGTGGTCACCGAAAAAATACCCACACAAACCTATACCCATAACAATGACATATAATGTTCATTATGCTTCTAGTCTGTCTAGCCTCTACCTGGTCTTTTTACTAAACTTAACCAACTCCTTTCTTCATTGCCTGAACCCAACCAAAGCATCTCCCTCAGTCAGCTGGCAGCACGAGCGGCGGCTGCAGCAGCCTCGAGCCCGTGTGAGCTCAAGCCGTGCTCGAGCGGAGCAGGGGGGGAGAAAAAGAAAAAAAGTGTATTTCTATTACTGTGTGGGAGATCTCCAACAACGGAGTCGGGGAGAAAGCAAGTGGGACAGATCTGCCCAGTCCCTGAGCAGCGCACGTTTCACAGACAAGCCACAAAGCGAATGTAAACAACGTCACGAGGTTCAGCACCTTGGACAGCTGCGGGGGGGGGGGGAGGGTGTCGGAGTAGCGGTGTTTCGAAGTGGGGGTATTTCGGAACAGCGGGGTGTCGAAGTGGAGGTGTGTCGGAATGGAGAGCTGTCCCCGTGGACACAACCCCCGTATATAGCTTGTTTTCAGTCACGTGGTTATGATGACGCGAAGGGGGCGGGGCGATGTCAGATGGAGGGCAGGAAGTGGAGAGCGGTGCCTGAAAATAATGGAAAGCGAGTACTCCGAAGCTTTTGGTCGAGCCTGCACGTAGCAGGTATCACCAAAAATTAGAGAAATATATCGGAAGCAAACATCGGAGCAAATTCCCCAGCGTTATAAACTGACCACAGACTCTGGATTAAACGGTGACGTGTTAACAGCGCTAAAGCCACAATTAAAACAGTTTTTAGCAGCTTTACTGGCTGTAAACTGCATGCTAATTTCTGTTAGCCCGTCTATGGTGTTTTACATATACGTTAGCATTAAGCTAGCGGGCTTTATATGCTTAGTTGTGACACTGGCTGTGTGTGTTTGGAACGTTGTTTCAAACTATGTGGGTTTGGCTGAATATCGTTGATGCTTAAATGTGACCTGATCCAGCAAAATGAGTCGCAGTGACCCAAATTTCAAAATTGAGATTTTGGTATCAATGGAAAGAGGAGAAAATAAGCTTTAAAATGATACCCTAGTCAAAGTCATACATTGGATAGTTTTTAAGATATGGCGATTTTAATGATGGTCTTCCACTCACTGCTTTCCATTGAAAACCTGAGAAAAATGCGTTCAAACAATTTAGAACGTCTCTGGTTTAAAGCCTTCTGTGAATCTGGCGTCTGTTCCTTACCATGTGATTACACCATGTGATTACACTAGGGATGTGGAGATTCACCGATTCATATCGGTGGTCCGATATAAACGTATGCGATGCGACTGCACCGGTAGATTCAGGCTACATCGGACATAATTTATGGTTGAATTTGCGATGCATCTCTTCTAGCCTTCTACATCGGTAAATTCCATGGTTAAATCGATCATTTCATTTTCCGAGGCAACCTGAATGCACCACCGCAAAAGCCGTGCGCAGCCTCCTGCTGCCCCTGACAGGCAGCAGCAGCAGCAGCTGTAGTCAGAGCCGCCCAGAAAAGTAAACAGTCCGAGTGAGGCGGTGGGTCAATACTCGGCCGTCACCGGCTGTAACTAGGAGAAGGGCTGTGGTTGTGGCTCTGGTTGTAGTGAGCTGGGAAGCGGTGGTAGCCGCGGATGCTAACCGCTAGTTAGCGGTAGCGGTTAGCATCCTGACAGCTAGCAGGGCTAGTACAGGTAGCTCTCCTACTCTGCTGCTGCACGCAGCTACACCTGAGCTTTGTGAGCACTGGCTGGAGAGAAAACACAGACTCTCCACCCAGAAATGTCCTGTGCACAACAAAACATCTGTGACTTGTCTCTTTTAAGTTGTTTTGTGAAGCACTTTGTAAACTTGTGTTTTTAAAGGTGCTATATAAATAAAGTTATTATTATTATAATATAGGAAAAGACCAAACTGCAGAGGTGCCACCACACAAGACTAGCCCATATGATTAAGCTGGATTTCATTTCCACCATTTATTTCCTCTAGACTGTACCTTTCAAATATGATTTACTGGTTTTCCCTGTAAAAATTAACCAAATATAGGCTACATGCCTCAAATTGATACAGAGAGTAAAGCAGAATGGTATTGAGGTAATAAACTTGATGTGGGAAGAAACTCTCATATCACAACTGTATCAAACATCATATCAAACCGAATCTCTTTGTAATTAAGTCATATCGTTATCAAATCGCATTTGAATCGCATCGCATCGTGAACAGGAGTGAATCGTATCGCATCGTATCGACAGGAGCTTCAGTGTATCGTTAATGTATCGTATCGGTGGCAGCGTATCGAGATGCGTATCGAATCGGCCTCAGTGGTGGAGATATACAACCCTAATACAGAGAGTAAAACAGAATACTGTAGTGGTATTGAGGTAAGAAACCTGATGTGGGCTAAGAAACTCTCGTATCACAACTGTACCAAACTTGATACATCATATTGAACCAAATCTCTTTGTAATTAAGTCATATCGTTATGAAATCATTTTTGAATCGCATCGTATCGTGAACAGGAGTGAATCGTATCGCATCGTATCGACAGGAGCTTCAGTGTATCGTTAATGTATCGTATCGGTGGCAGCGTATCGAGATGCGTATCGAATCGGCCTCAGTGGTGGAGATATACAACCCTAGATTACACGTACCTTATAGAGGCACCGTTCAATGACCCTCAGAAAGCAGAATGTATCTATTCAGATGCTGTTTACAGCTCGTCTCTATCATAAACGGTTCAGAAGATATTTCATGTTTAGTAAAACATCTGCCAGCGTTAGCATGCTACGTTCGGTTTAGCATTGATGCTAACGCTCGGTTTAGCATCGCTGCTACCGCTCTGAGCATCTGGCCCCGTACTACGTGACTTCACGTGGCTACCCTTGTTGTCATAAATGCACCATTCAAGGACCCTCGGAAAGCGGAGAATCTGACGATTCAGATGCAGTTTACAGCTCGTCCCTATCAGGTTCAGAAGTTATTTAGCCTGATGTTGTGCTCCTCTCTAGAGGGTTACAAGTTGTAAGTCAACTTTAATCGTCATTTACGTGCCTTTCCTCAATTATCTGGACTATGAAACTTTGGGAGATTGTTTTTGAATGTAATTTCTTTGAAATTAGCAAAAAACATTTTTTTTGAGTTTTTATTGATTTTCCACGTTATCAGCTGATTATCTAAAAATAGAACGTTGCGACTTCCGACTCATTTCGCCAGAGCGGGTCACAAATATATATTGCCGCTTAATACATTGCTTTACTCCTCTTTCTATGTGCCATTTTTACTGTAGAACAGGCTAGAACACCGTTTGTTTACTATGGTCACTTCCGTCCCTCCCACACACCGTTTTACGGTCAGTTGTTGAAATTTGAGTCCTTTATGTCTTACTACCTTAGGAACTCTCAAGTAACTTTTTTGATTTCCCCGGTTTGACCGTTTTGAACAGCCGTAGACAGCGCAGACAGTAGGCATTTTCCTATTGTTTTCCTGCGGGCAAAACACTTCCTGCCCTCCATCTGCAGTCGTGACGTTCCACGTGACGTCACCTGAAAACCACCTATTGTTGTCAGCACCTCATCACCGCTGGTGTCTCTTATTTGTGGCCGCTGCCGGCGCCACCCTAATTAGATGTAACAATCTGCACTTTGTATCAAATTAGACAGAATGTTCATATTTTAGACACTTAAGAAAAACAATTATACTCTAATAAAACCATGAAGGTTCTCAGTCATCCAGGTCATCTTAGTTATGCACTAGTTATGCATTAGTGATGCACGATATGAAAAATTTCAACCGATACCGATAACCAATAAATTCACATATTTATATTTAACATAATAGGCTCTAGCCTATCTATAACAGCTAACAAAAGATCTGGCTCTTCAACTTTTCTTTTTTTTTCTTTTTTGTCATATCACACAAATATTTGTGGTAATTTGCTGTGAATAAAAAATAGCAGCAAAAGACACTCATAGGCCAAACATTTACCATATGAAATTAATAAATCAAAAGCACTGACATATCAATACAATTGAAACAAAAGGTGCATCCCTCAGGAAAATTGTTTAACAGAACTATAACTGGTTTATCTACAAATAACAAGATTCATATTCAAGTATTTATGCATAAGAAATACATATATTCAACCTAAAGCGCATGAGGGGGTATAGGTACATGCGCGGATATTTTACGACTGTACTATGTACTGTACTGAATGTGTGATTCGCTCCAAGCAACAGTGGTAAAGCAGCTAAAAGCTGTTTTAATTAGGGCCGGGACTTTAACGCGTTAATTATGATTAATTAATTACACAAAAATGAACATGTTAAAAAATTTACGCATTTTAATCACATTTATTTTTGCACCGCGGAACGTTTCTCACTGGATGAGTTTCAGGCATACTGATTACACTGGAGCACAATAATCTAACATACATAATACATACATCCATGCACTGATCACTGCAAGGGAGAGAGGAGGTGAAGAGAGACAACAACACTGTTACCTGTTGTGTACTGGCCTCAGGCTGTACCATTGCTAACACACAGAAACCAGTGAGTAACGAGTTAAAAAGCCGCCGTCACTGAGCTTCCTGAGGAGTTGTAATGCAGCCTGACTGCAGCTCAGACCGACCCGGTGCCTCAGCACGGCGGTCAAGCTTTGATAAACACACCGGACCGCGCTGGTTTACAGTATCCTGCCGTAGTTTAGCCGGTCGCTACTGGAGCTTCATTAAAAAATAAAAAAAATTTTAAAAGCGCTCGTCGCAGTGGAGCTGAGAACAGCGGAGCTTCCTCTGCTGCAGCTGATCAGCTGACATGTGGTCGAGACGTACAGTGGGTACTAGTTTCGGTAGCACTACATAATACGGCCCGCGACTTACAGCGTACCTACCGCTCTCTTGCCGCGTAGGTTGCCGCTTATTTCACACAAGTACTGAGTAACTGCAGCTCACTTTCCCCCCTGTTTCCCCCGTGCATTTACAGTGTAACTAGGCTGCGTCTTAGCGCGTAATTTACATCCTGCTTCACACCAACTTCCACAGAAGTACAGAGTAACTCTCGCTGTTTTACAGTTTAACTAGGCTGCGTCTTGGCACGTAACTCCTGTCCTACTTTACACCAAATTACACAGTAACTCTCGCTCACTCCGCCACTAATTACCCCGCATTTTACAGTATAACTAGGCTGTGTCTTAGAGCGTAACTCCCGTACAATTACGTCCTACTTTCCCCGGACTTACAGTGTAACTCCTGCCAGGTACATTAGAAATTAAATAGTCTACTGTACAATATGAGCACAGTTGCAATCCATGTTTTCCAAAAGTGTCAGCAGCGACATTTCACCTCTATTTCAGAGATTTATTATTCATTATTTAATTGTATGGTTTGGAATAGGTGAGAAATGGGTATAGAGTGTGGACATTTTCCAATACAGTAACAGGCTGGCTGGTATCAAACTTACCTCTCTAAAATGCACATCTATGAAAGTCTAGTTCTGTCATCCAAGGGCAAAACACAAACTATACAGTAATACATCCACAATAATGAGTCATTCGGAGAGTTAGAAAATGTTTTTATTATTTATTAACCAGAAAACACATGACACATCCACATCCATGATCATTCATAAACTTTAAGTACAGTAAGTAGCCTACTGTAAGTGAGCACTGTTACTCCCTCCTTACGCTGCACCTATACAGTAGCTGTCATGCACCTATACACTACTTGTCTTAGAGTTACCCAGTAAGTAGAGGGTAACGGGCTGTATTATAAAGTAATGGCTGTTACTCCCTCCTTACGCTGCACCTACAGTCTAATACCACTGTAATTACTGTCCAAGTAGAGCCAGTGAGTTAAAACACAGTCAGCCTACTTAAAGGAGCATTATCGCAAATACAGCAGTAATAGCATAAAATAAGCTGAAATATGCAAAAGATGGGTCGGGGGGAGCCATAACTAAATTTACAAAAAAAAATCGCCAACAGTATAGTGTCCGTGGGGCAAATGCAGCATTTGTCTTTGTTATGATCCAAGCCGGCCCGGCGCTTGCTGCGTTAAAATGCACTCGGAACTCGCAAATCCGACCCCCGAACCGGACAAATATGCAACAGTAAGTAATGTAGCAGTGTTAGGCTGCTCACAGTCACTGAATCGCTGGTAGAACACTTTGTCTCCAAGTCCCTGTGTCTTTCTTCAGCTGTCCTCTCAGCGTTATTAAGGAGGAGGACGTTTCAGTTGTTGTTGTCGTTGTTGTGGTTGTGCGCGACGTAGAGCTGCCGCTTCCAGTAGCGAGTTTTCTTTTTCCCGCGATTGCACGTTCATTCGGCCTGGTGAGGAGGGAGGAGGGGGAAGGGAGAAGGAGGGGGGGCGGGGGGGGACTAAACGAGGCTGCTCTCTCTCTCTGACAGCTGCCCACTTGTTTATATCTGATAAGCTCCGCCTGGCTCCATCTAGTGGCCGAATTTTGCGATAATACTCCTTTAAATGTGTCACGAGATAACATCATCTGAAAGTACAGTAATATAAAGACAAAACTAACTTCAGTGTCCCTGAAAACATTAAATAACAGATTTCTAATGGCTGTTGTTGTTAACATTTATGTTCAGTGTTGAACCTTTATTGAGATCCGTTTGGTCCTTCTAAGTCTAAAATAATCAGTGAAGTCAGTTTCATTTGACAAATGTGCTTTCTAAGTTAGAAGTCAAGTGGAAAAGATCATTGTGATACTACTATCACACTAGATTGTGACACCCAGTGATGACGAATCCTCTGGTCACACACCACTCGCAACGTTACACACACACACAGCAGTAGCAGCAGCAGCTACAACACCGTCTTTTGACCAGAGTCTCCCTCATTAACACACTGTCCGACCAAACAGCCTCCACTCACGCACACAACCAGACACACGGGAGACCAGACCAGCCATACTGTACAATCACGGACGGAAAACACCGTTAAAAAAAAAAAACTCATCCGTGGTCTCAGTCCACCACACGTCCGAGCGGACACACAGCTGATCAAACCATTTCTTACCTTCACTCTGGTGTCTAAAACAGGCAGCAGCATCATCAGCATCCAGCACCAACAGTTTATTAATCCACAGATCGATATTATTCCCGTTTTGATCGTTACTCGCGGTCTGCCCGTTTCCTCCGTTTGCATTGTGTGAAAGAAAAAAAAAAGTTTTTAGCCGCGGTAGCAGCCGTAGCCTCCCGGCTCCACCGTGTTGTTTCCCCGGTCTCCTCCCACCGGGACACGGCTGCTGCTCAGCTCGGACGCGGTGTCACGGCGCCGGGCGGTCTGGACCGGGTCTGGACTCGGTACCAGGTCCAGAGATGATTCACTGTCTCTGCTACTGCTTCTCCTGTCAGGACACTTGAAGCTAAAGCTAAGCTAAAGCTAAGCTAACGTTAGCTAAAAACTTTATTTATTTTTTTCACACAATGCAAATGGATGCAACAGGCTGACCGGTAACGAGATGTAAACAGAGCAGCATGGTGGATTATAACCTGTTGCAGCTGGATGACTGCTGCTGCTGGGACTGTTTTAGACACCAAGAGTGAAGGTAAGAAATATTTCCTTTAGGTTTATCAGCTGTGTCGGTGCTGAGGACTGGGGTGTGTGGTGGAGTGTGTTTGAGGTCACGTTTAGGTCGTGTATCAGAGACGGTCAGTGAAGTCCAGCTCTCCTGCCATGGGGCGTGGTCTCTTTGCCTGCAGCACGACCACATCGCGACACGCCCCCCACCGTCCGGAAGCAGAGAAAACTGCTCATTTATTGACAACTTTGATGCAGAATTGTATATACTTAACGACTTTTTTAGTCCTCCAAATTTGACAGAGTGGTTAATAATATATTTTCCTGTGGTATTATAAACTTAAAACACATATTTATTCTTGGTTTACCCGGTCTTTAAAAAAAAAAAAAAAGCAAATAAGCTGACGAAAAGATGCAAATTGCCACTTCACTTCTTGTCGATGTATTATTTGCGGGGGCTTTCGGGGGATCTGGTGACGGTGGAGGATCTGGGACTGATTCACTGTGGACCACCACCAGTCTGATCAGGTCCAGCACAGCAGCTGCAGCTCTGCCCCGCTGTCACATTCACACATCTCGCGTATCAGCGCAATCTCGTTTACATCCTAAACCGACAGGAGAATAATGAGACGTGACGGTAAATTAATGAAAATTAAAGTATAATAACGTACAGACAGGGCTCTCAAGTCTCACGCATTTGGCGTGTGACACACCCATTCCCACCCGTTCACACGCTCACACGCCACACATTGTATTTCTCACGCATTTAAATTACCACGGTGACGTCCACCAGTCGCTTTAACAGTGGAACAGATTTGAGGGCGCACTGATCACACGAGATAGGTGAAGAGACAACAACACTGTTACCTGTTGTAGCCTACTGGCCTCAGCCTGTACCATCGCTAAAACACCCACGACCAGTGAGTAACGAGTCAAAAAGCCGCCGACACTGATCACTGCCTGAGGAGTTTGAAAGCAGCCTCTTAACTTCATGAACGCAGATCAAACCGACCCGGTGCCTCAGCACGGTGACCAAGCTTTGATAAACACACCAGATCCGCACCGGTTTACAGTAGGAGCTTAATTTAAAAAATAAAATTAAAAAAAGTGCTCATTGCGGTGGAGCGGAGAACAGCGGAGTTTCCTCTGCTGCAGCTGATCAGCTGACATGTGGTCAAGACGAAGCTGTCACAGTCACAGGTGTCTCTCATCTCATCTCATTATTATAGACTTCAACCTCAGAGCTCTGTCCTCAGACTGTCCTGACCTGTCCCTGAACATCACACAGGGACAACATGGAGCTGCTGTGTGATTGGTTAAGAGTTTTAATGTTTACATCAGGCTGCGTTCAACTAATCAGTCAATGCTACTGTGATTTATACAGTAGCTTAATCATAGTGTAGTGGCAGGAAAGACCATTGCATCTGTATCAAATATTGTGTTGAACAAACTCAACTTGAGGAAACATGTTTAGGGTGTTTTCACTGTTCCTAAATGTAAAAATGGGTCACATTGGACCCTCAACATTATTTAAAGGTTAAATAATGTGTTACTTAAACATTTTTCATTGTGCTCTAAAAATAAACCAACAAATACCAGTGTAGAGTCCTGTAAAAGTGCCCAAAATAAGTCCCCAAAATTGTGTGCGCGCTGCGCAGCACATTCACATTCACTGTGCCCCCTCCAATTTTTGGGTTGCATGACGCCCCTGGTTAACTTATTCCAGTCATAAATCATAAATATTTTTGTTTGAATTAATTTATGCGTCATTTGTCAGACATCCACCCCCACTTCAACCAAATCCCCGCTGCCGCTGGTAAAATCTCACTCTGAACTCACTTCAAAACTTGAGAGCCCTGTACAGATATAAATATATTTGTGTCTGAAAAAACTATCATGATTTTGGGGGCATTCTTGGTCAATTAACAATTAACATTAGCCTACATTTACATCAGTGGTCGCAGCCAACAGGTGTCTGTTGGTTCCAGATACCATAATGTTATGATAAAGTAAGGTTGTGATTTGTGACAGCAGCAGCCAGTAGCTAACGTTAGCTTAGCTGAAACAGGATAGATGGGACTGGTAGCCCCTTAAATAAACCCAGCACAGTGACGTTATACAAACTAACGTTAAGTGTAACTTACCGTAAGTTATTGTTGACAGCTGTGTGGACAATAATCACACCAGTGAGTAGAGTAGACTGAAGTTAACTGCCCCATGCTTGAGCTGATGTTGCTAGGCAACCATGTCAACACATTTACCATAAATTAATTAGTTATCACGAGAAAACGGTATTTGTTATAACGAGATAACGGAATAATAAGTTGTTATCACGAGAAAACGGTAATAAAAAAATATATATTATGGATGTGGCTGTTCTCGGCTTCCGTAGATTTCTTGAATGTAACTCAGTCAAAGTAAAACGTATCCTCAAGATTTGTCTGCAGTTCTGTTAGGTCATGCTGCTGTATGCTGACATCATGCAGCATGATGATGATGGTAACATTTTACAGATAAAAACACGTGTTTTTTCATCAGCATTGGTACAGAACTGAAATGATGGTTAGAGGGGAATTCAATCAACCTTTATTTAATGGGAGCATTGGAAAAAAAAAAACGTTTTAAAGTAACGAAAAAGTTACTTTCTCAGTAACGCATTAATTTTTGGTTTAAGTAACTGAGTTACTTTTATAATGAAGTAACTAGTAACTGTAACTAGTTACTATTTTTCAGTAACTAGCACAACACTCGTCGCCCAATTGCAGCTTATTGTGTCCTTATCAAGATTCAAGTTTATTTCAGAAGCAAGACAGACAGGGGTCCGCCCGCTATTCAGACATCCCGCTATTACGACATCCATCTATCTAGACATGCCGGTAGTCCGACACTTTTTGATACCGCTATTCCGACACGTCGTCTTTTTTTTTTTTTTTTTTCTTTTCAGCATGCCTATCACTGGTTTGATTAGGGAGTGATGTTCTTAATCTTAACAACTCAACTATCAAGTCACAAACAAAACTGACACACATGATAAACAAATAGAACTATGCTGCAGTTTGTTTGTCAAGTTAACCTGTCACCTTCAGCACCACGGACAGCGCCGCGGATGAGCCGCGGAGAAGCTACAGCTGTGAGCGTCTGGGCTCTGGGCTTATGGCCTGGGGCCTCATTTATCAAAACTGTAAGTTAGCAGTGTAAAACTGCTGCTACTAAATGTTTTGCTTAGGCCTACAGCGAAAAGACACCCAAAATATTTACACCTTTTTCAGATCTATCAAACTGTGCGTGCACAACTCTCCGAATGGAGCATGGAATGGTGCACAGTTGCGCACGTGAACACACCTCCGCCCCCGGAATGCCTAGACACAACCATATATGGTCAGCACGTGCATATTAATTAGCCATGTGCGCTCTGTGGAGCGGCTACAAAGTGACAACAAAGTGACAACGAAGACAACGGGCGGAGGGTGGGGGAAGTGATATACATGGGAAAGAAAAATGATCTTGCATTTTAATAAGCTACAATAAAAACAAAAACCTCCCAAATCTCAGCTGCCGGTGTGTTTTTAAACTTGGAGAGTTTGTTTTTTCTTCTCTAATAGGCCTATGTATTTGTGTATGAGAAACAGTGTCTCAGATGAAAAAAAAAAAAAAAATCAGAAGGACACGTCTGACTATAAGGTAATCAATCAATGTCGGAAAAGCGAAATATTTGAAAAATAGTAAAGTGCCGCTACTCCGACAATGAAAAAAAAAATGTCGCAATAGTGGGACGCTTGAAAAAGAATGTTAATGTTAATTCCGACAATTAGAAGTCAATGTCGAAATAGCGGCATGTCGGAATAGCAGCATGTACATTGAAGGACACAGTCCAATCCACTGAGCATCCCAGCATTGTCCGAAAAGGAATAGGAGGAAGCAAAAGCTTATCTAGTCCTATCCCCACATATTTCTGTCCAATTTGTATAGTATAATATAGTATAAGTATGTGTATAGTGCCCTTCCTCTTCTCCAAAATGATAAAAAGAATGTCACTGTGGCTGGTCTGTTGTGTTGATGACGCGTGTGTGTGCCGATAAAACTAGGAATGCACAAAACAAGGTTTCAATGATAAACCAACATTTATTACAACAAAACCTAGTTCTAATGCAAACCAAAAAAATCTTTTTTCTCACGGTGGCAGGCACGACACGAAACAACACATCAGACACGGTCAAAAACTGTTTGCCTTTCGACCAGCAACACCTGGCATTCTGGTCCTGGTCCTTTCTTCAAATAAGCCCCATGACCCCTAGTGCATTCCGTTACTTCCTGTATCCACGGAAAAAAACAACAACAAAATAAAAGCCAAAATGGCTCCTACAGTACGGATTGTTACGTCTAATTAGTAGGGCTGTAGCCGATATCCGAGTACCATTTCACCTACTCGGACCCCCCCCCTGCTCACAGCTGGAGCGCTGAAGCGCACTGTTGTCGCTCGGCGGCATCAAAACCAGGCTTCAGAGCGCCTTCACTGCGCGGATACTCGGACACCCCCCACCCCCCTCCCATACACACACACCGCTCCGCCCCCGCTCTCACCTCGGGCTCACTGCAGCGCACTGGTTGGCCGTGTCTTCAGACGGAGCGATGGTGTCGGCGAAGAGAAAGCTGACCTCAGCAGTGGGAACACTTTAAACTCAGTGATGATAAAACCAACCACCTCGTTGTGTGTTAAAAAATGTGTCCGCCAATATTTTATTGTTTATTTAGGCTGAAATGTTAATGGTTCCTTTATTGAAGTGTGCGCCTCCATTATAAGAAAAATGGGACAATTTAATTCTTTGGCATTCCCTCTTTTTTTTTTTTTTTGCTCTTTTAATTGCGAGTGATTTGAGGACGGATCTGTGAGGAAACATACCGTAGATGACCAAATAATCGCCCGCGTGCAAATACGCGCCTGTGCTCTAATAGCCGCCGGGGTCCGAGCTCATTTGGCATAATAAACGCCGGTTCAATTAAACGCCCGGGCGATTAAGTGTTTACCATAGTCTTGCACAGAAAACAACAGCGCTCAGTCAGCCCCTCCTCTCTCTCTCTCTCTCGCATGCAGGCGGACACACACAGACACACAAACACAGGCGCGCTAGACTGAGGGATATAGGGATATAGATAAATGCGCTAATGTACAGTGTTGAAATTACCGCGATCGACCCCCCCTTCCGTTATCATTCATAACACTGCTCTGATCAGCTCCCTGTGTCGCGGTTACACAGACAAACTGTCTTTTTATTTATTGTCTGATGTCAATAAAGATGCGTCAGGGAAAAAGTAGTTTTGTTCCAGTGGTGCTATGGTGAAATCCTTGTTCTTTGTATGATTGTCTGATGCTGCTCATTGCAAAAATAAATTATAGCCTGTTGCAAATACGCGCCTGGTTCTTATAAACGGCGGGGGTCCAAGTCGATTTAGCATATTAAACGCCCAGGCTACTAAATGGTCATCTACGGTATTCCACAAGCCAATGTAGTGGGTTAAAAAAAAAAATTGATATTGCCACGGACATGTAACGATATGAAATGACAGGCTTGTAAGAGTGAGAGAGACGAGCGTCCGTGTCACCATGTCAGCTGACCTCCTCCCCCCGTCGGTAAACGAATACTCGAGTACTACTCGGATAGTGACCCCGAACATTCGGATAGTAAAATGTGCTACTCGTTGCAGCCCTACTAATTAGGGTAACATTGTGTATTGTAAATATATTATTTCTAGTTTGTATCTTATTTGATACAAAGTATCTACAGCTTATTACTCTTATTAGTCTACCTTAGCTTTTATTAGGGTTTTTTTTTGTGTGAAAAATACATACAGTATAAATGTATGTCTAATTTGATACAAAATATGGCTTATTACGTCTTATTAGTGTACTGTGAAATAAAGTGCTACCCTATAGCTATCTTTCTATCCTAATATAAATTTCCATTAAGTTGTAATATGACAGTACAGTGATTATCTGCTGAGAGGTTAAACAATGATGCTGAAACAGATTGGAGTTTCTATTCCAAAATGTTATGTTACAACTGTGTCTGGACATTTTTTAATCAATCAGGTTTATATTAAATCATTTGTCATTTGACTATTGAAGCACTGTTGAAGAGGTCTAATTCACTGACAGACTTTGCAGGTTTAGACACATGTGTAAAAGGCATTATTTGTTGTAGAGGAATTTGCACAGTTGATTTAGTTTAATGAAAAATGCATTGCTGTTCTGAAAATTGCATTTAGAGCTCTGTGAGAATGACATTTACGATATGTGAATTGCATTAAAGTGAAAAATAAATATTTTAATGTACAACAGGCAATAACTAACCTTTAATATTCAAAATAATTCTCACTGGTACCTGGAAAAATAAAATATATTAATCCTATATTCATCTTGTTCATTGTCCTGTAGGTGCTTCGATATGGAAATGAGTGACAATGAGGTAAGATTTTTTTTTTTTCACAAGATGTGAGCACATTTTACTGCCATCACACACGGTGTCATCACGTTTTTTATGTGCATATTTCTCTATTTACCAATTATTTACAGCCATGTGAGAGGAATTTTGAAGAGCTGAAGATGAAGAATCAACGTCAAAGAGAAACTGAAACTCTGCTTCAGAAGCTACATCTTCCAGACAAACATCAACAGAAGTTGTCACCTGCAGACTTTCTTAAAATATGTCCACCAGTGAAACCTGAACATGAAACATCTGAGGAAGATCTGGCCCATGTTTTTCTTCAGAGGTTGATGATGTTAGACTACAAAGCCAGATATATTCCCGTAAGACAAGAAACTGCTGAGGTGAGCCGTTCAAAACCTGATACAGGGTCTGAAACTGCTGACACAGACGACAGTGATTTAGATGATCTTTACAGCAACACTGATGATGGTGATCAATCAATCCAGACTCATGTTCATCCAATGGATGTTCAAATGGCAGTGTTTCACTGCTCAGACAGCTTCCTGAAGCAGAACATGATGACAAAGCTCTCACAGTGTCAGTACGCCTTACCTTTGCTTGTACCTGACCCAGTCACAATGGAAGTTGAGTGTCCTCTGTGGACATTCAGACAAATAAGAAAAGAATGGAAGATCAAAGATAATTCAAACATCATCACAATGAAGAGTTCGCCCATCTGTGAAGCTGTGACACCCATGGTGTCATTTTTCTGCCTGGGTTCACTGTCAGTGTCTAAATCTCAGCTGATCAACACTTTGATCAACGACCGTCACAACACCTTCTTCCACAGAAACTGTCCAGGTAGCACCAAGTCTCGTCATCTGATGGATGGTGTGGCAGAGATTGCCTGGTACTGTCCTGCTGGGAAATCCAATGATGCCTTCACTGACTGCACTGCCTTCTGTAATCTTCATGGTGATGCTCTGTCAATGGAAAAACAACGTGACATACTGACTGAAAAATCATCAGTCAATGTTGTTCTTGTGCCAACTCTGCAAAAAGGTGACAAATATAGTCAAGTAATCGCAGCTCTTTGTAAGTCTCCAAAGCCTCTCATCCTTCTCGTAGCTGATAATGATTGTTCTGCAGTTCAGATGAAAAATGGAAATTACAAAATGGGTCTAAAAGACAGAAACCAGTCAGATGTGTCTGAAGAACTAAAAAGGATCATTGGAGAGATCTTGTCTGGACCACATAAACCTACACTCTTCCAGCTTGAAACCATGGCCCAGGTCTCTGGAATCAGAGTGGATGAAAAAGACACAGACTGTCAAACAGGGAAATCTGCTGCTATGAAGATAGTGAATTTACTTCAGGGGAAGGAATCTTCAAAAATGAAAAATACATTTCTCCCTTGTCATGGCCAACTGTGGCATGACTGGTGCAGAACACACAAAGAACTGTATCACCTCAAAGACAAAAGACTCCTTGAGAAGGAGAAAAGTGAAACGGAATCGAAACTGAAGAAAATACGGCAGCAACAATGTGATGCTTCCTGCAGTGAACTGGTGAAGTTGTTCACTGAAAGTCTCTCAACTTTGTCATCAACAGACACAAAGTATTTCCTGAAATGGACTCAGATATTAATGGATGGCCTCTCCACAGACGACCTCACTTCAATTCTCCAAAGATACGATGAGAAGTGGTCTGAGGTCTTGATCCTGAAGAAGGAACATGACAAATCTGATGTGTTAAAAACAAAACAAGATGAACTTGAAGAAATATCTAAAGAACTGCAGTCAGCCAATTTTGGCTTGGAGCACATCTTAAGAGAAATGGGACAGATCTATGAAGCCCATAAAGATCTGGAGAAACAACCACTGGGGAGACAGACTGACTGGTCTAAATACCCTGAGCTGGCTGCAGAGCTGATGATATCAGGACATCCCATGGAGCTGATGGATGGTGATGCAGGTCATGTGCCTCTAACATGGGTCTCTAGTCTTTTAGATGAAGTCATCAAGAAACTGGGTGACCAGAGAGTTTTTGTGTTGTCAGTTTTGGGCGTACAGAGCAGTGGAAAGTCAACCATGCTGAATGCCATGTTTGGGTTACAGTTTGCAGTGAGTGCTGGCAGATGCACCAAAGGGGCCTTCATGCAGCTGGTCAAAGTATCAGAGGAGATGAAGAAAGAGTTGAAGTTTGACTATGTTCTGGTGGTGGACACTGAAGGACTGCGTGCTCTTGAACTAGCAGGTAACACCACTCACAACCACGACAATGAACTGGCAACATTTGTTGTTGGTCTGGGAAACATGACGTTGATCAACATCTTTGGGGAGAATCCAGCTGACATGCAAGATGTTCTGCAGATTGTTGTTCAGGCTTTCATGAGGATGAAGAAAGTTCAACTTTCTCCAAGTTGCGTGTTTGTTCACCAGAACGTTACAGATATTTCAGCTGCAGTGAAAAACATGGATGGAAAGAGACGCCTGCAAGAGAAACTGGACCAGATGGCCCAACTCGCTGCCAAAGAGGAGGGTTGTGATGTTGAGTGTTTCAGTGATGTCATTGCATTTGATGTGCAAAAAGATGTGAAATACTTTGCCCAGTTATGGGAGGGAAGTCCACCTATGGCTCCTCCAAATCCAGGTTATAGTGAGAGCATCCAAGAGCTGAAGAACTTCATCCTCTCTAAAGCCTCACAGTCTGCAGGGTTTACTTTTTCACAGTTCAAAAGCAAAATGACGGACCTGTGGAACGCTCTACTGAATGAAAACTTTGTCTTCAGTTTCAAAAACACTCTTGAGATTGCAGTGTACAGAAAACTTGAGGTTCAGTATGGGAACTGGACCTGGGACCTGAGGAGCAACGCGTTGACTGTTGAAGACCGGATGTATAACAGAATTGAAAATGGAGAACTTGACAAGAATAAGCTCAGTGGCCTTTTTAAGGAAATGGACAAAACATATGATGAAATAAATCAAAAAGTGACAAAGTACTTTGATGAAGACAAAGACAAAGAAATGTTGGCCCAGTGGCGAAGCCGATTTGGAAAGAAAATCGAAGAGATCCATGAAGAACTGAAGAGAGGAGTGACAAGAAAACTGGATGAAGTTATCCAGCAGAAGAAGGCTTATAAAAAGCTTTATGAACAGAAGACAGAGTTTGAGAACAAGCTGCTAGAGAAAAGCAAAGAGCTCGCTCATAAGCTAAAAGACAAGACACAAGATGAAAAGAAACTAAAACAGCAGTTTGACTCTGTTTGGAGCGGCTGGGTGAGAGAACTAACTGCAGGTATAAAACCTATCAAAGACATCAACTTGGAGGAAGATCAGACAAAAATCCTTGAAGAGCTTGGGTTTGAAAAGGCTCTTATAGACAAAAGCAGAAGAAGTGGCACATACAAGAAAATAGCAATGGTTGATGATTACTCTGATTATTTGACTCGCAGTGTATTTGGCCGAGTGGTTTCAGCAGTAGCATCAGTAGTAACTTCTAAACATGAAGACCAACAACAGCTGATCAGAGACCTGATTAGAGATGTTGACAAACAGTCACTTGATATAATCAAGAACAAACCTGTAGCTACAAGCGGCTACAGTTCAACTTATTTGCAAGAAGTGGCCAAAAATGTCAAAGACAAAGTGGCAGAGTTTGAAACAAAGAGGAAATATTATCTGAAGAAGGAGTTTACAGTTGATCTCTTACTGTATGTGTTTGACCGAGCAGGACGTGAGCTTTCACAGTCCCACAACATATTCAAGAAGAATAATGATACACATGCTCATTTAGAAAGGAACAAGGATCAGTGTTACAAAATTTTCAGAGGCTTCTGTAAAGGAAGCTCTTCTGCTGTCAAACTGGGAGAACTGATCCGTGACAAACTGAAAGTTTCCTCTGTTGAGGCTGTCTGTAACAAGACTGTCTTTGCTCTTGCTGGAGAGATGAGGTGCACTTTCCCAGCATTCAATGGGAACAGACTGAAGCTGGAGAAACATGTGTTGAAGTCACTGGCAGAGAAAGAGGACTTCAGTGGTTTCATCTCCTACATCCGAAACCCAGAAGAGTATGTGAAGACGTTTATCACAGAGGAGGTAGAGAAATACGTCACATCACACAGCAAACAAACACAAGATATACTCAAGAAAAATGTTGAAGATATGAAAAATCTTGTGAGTCAGGCTTTATTTACTGCAACAGACAAAGTCAAAACTCAGAGAGGAGGCACAGACATGTGGCTGAAGGAATTTTCCAGTTTGATAAAAAATGAGCTGAGATTTGACAGTGCTGTTTTTCCTAAAAACTTCAGAGACATAAATAATTTTGACTTCCTCAAAGAAGAGATAGAGAAAGACCTTGGACCCCTCATGAATGATGTGAGCAACCTCTCATTAGATAAGATGAAGAAATCAAAACTAATGCCTGATCAAATCCTGATTAAACAGCTGTGCAAGTGCTGCTGGGAAAGGTGTCCATTCTGTGGAGCTGTTTGCACCAACACCCTAGAAAACCACGATGGTTCTGACCACAGTGTCCCTTTTCATCGATCCCAAGCAGTTAAAGGTGGCAAATGTAAAGGCACAGACACATTTAATGTTGACTTCTGCACATCATTAGTTGCAAGTGACGGGAGCTTTTACCCTAATGCTGTTTCCGAGAAACCTATTCCCTATAAAGAGTACAGAAGGGATCCAGGCGCTGCTAACTGGAGAATTACACCTGATGAGTCCAAACTGACATACTGGAAATGGTTTGTATGTCGTTTTCAAAAGGACCTGGAGAAGCATTATAAATCTAAATTCCAGGGTAGGGGAGAAATCCCTAGTGAGTGGGAGGAATACGATAGAGAAGAAGCAATTGAAAGTCTGGATGAAATGTACTATTAGATCAAGTCATAATCGTGAGTCAAACATGAACAGAACAGAAAAACAAAGGCTCGCTGGAGAATGAAGGAGGCATAAAAACGAATATGTCAATTTCTATCTGAAATCAATGCATTTTCCTTCAAAATTGGTTTGTGTGATTACGTTGTGTTTTCTGCTTAGTGAAGAGAAGGAAAGAAAAAATAATTGGTGAACATGATAAGGATGAATATTTTAGGGTTGGGGTTAGTTAATCAATTCTTAGTTTGTTTTCATACAATTATTTTTAAGTTTGATCCATTGTTGTTTTTTTTATCTGGTCCTTCGTATAGATTTATAGTGGCTTTGTTGATTTTACCTGCTATTATCATTGTACAGCAGTGCTGCGTGCCTCTTGCCTCTTTTTAGTTTCTGTCGTGTCTTCAAATGTCTAGCAGCTGCTGTAACAACATTTGCCCGTTTGGGATGTAAAGATTTACTTACTTACTTACTTTACTTACTTACTTACTTACTTTAATTACTTACTTACTTACTTTACTTACTTACAAGTCAAAATACATAAAATCTGAGATTGTGAATGTGAAGGATCTTGGATCTTGAACTGTGAGAAGGTTGGTGATAAACATTTGTCACAAGTGATCAACATTTACAACAAAGAATGCAGGGAATGTTTTTGACAACCTATGTAACTTGATGTAACTTTCTAAAACATATATCTGTGAATCCTGTCAATGTATTGTTGTCCTTTCACTTCAAGTAATGTTAACTGACCCAACAAGCTCTGTGTTGAAGAAGTGTTTGAAGTGTTTAACTATGTCATGTTAATCTCATCTCTAGTAATCTGTTATTGTACTTACATCGACACAAGCTTTGTTGTTTGTTCTGAGCTTTTCTGATATTCAGGCTTCATGCAGGAATCTCAGTTACGTGAAGAAAACATTTCTTCTCTCAAGTATTTAATCACTGACTAAATTGATCATTCAGTGACAGAAAAAATATGTGTTTATTCTAACCTTTCAATAAAAATATGAATTGAAATAATGTGTTTTTTGTTTCTCAAATGACAACATCTTATAAAAGACTTTACATTGTGGAGATGATCCATGATACACGGTAAAATAAACAGAACTGTTTCTATCTGATAAGACTTGAAAACTTTATTCACATCTGGTTTTTGTCTCAACTTAAGAAAATCACACGTGGCGTTTGAGCTTTGGGCCAAATTGTCTGCACACTTCAATTCTGTGTTGTCATATTTCAGTTACACTTTCTCAGTTTCTATTGTTTGTCGTTTTCAGATGACATAGGCCTACATCAAATAGACGACAGTTAAAAACAGTCATTGTGAGTCTTGTTTTTGACATGACTTCTAAAACCGGATTTCGCAAATAGTCTCAATCAGCTGTTCCTATGTGTGATTTTCTGCCTGAACTGCCACAAGTATCAGCCTCTGTTAGGTTTGGGAACTCACCAGAAAAAGACTTCAAAAGAGAAAACCCAGTAAACTTCACATCAATGTAACATCACCAGAGAGATAGGGGAGACTGAGGACAGTTGCACTTTGACACTTTTTTACATTTTTCTCAGTTACTCTGAGACTATTTGGACTAGACTCACCAAACTTTTATAGATATAGGCTACTGTATGTATGTCTGCTAATTAGCCATGCCATTTAAAGATGGCATCAATCACAATATTTATTTGAATGGAAGAATCCAGATGTTGCAACTGACCCCAAACGTGGGTAGGTAGAAGCCGAACTAGGGACGGGAGTTGGAAACTAGCATCAGCTATAATCTCTGTCTGCAGAACATCAGTCACATTGACTTGTTGTTTGTAACGAGTGGAGGTGTTACTATGTTAACCTGCATTGTCCCTATCAAATAAACTAAATGAAATTAAGTTTCAACATGGATCAGGGACGATTGCAACATATTAAACATATTGTTTTGTGTTATTAAAGTGTTACATAAAAACAACAACAATTGTGTCATTTTAGCTCCTGAATCTGAACAAAGCAAATGAGCCACAGGTCTGAATAGGCTTCACCCTGAGACTGTTTATAACTACAAAAGCTGTGAAAATGCATCAATTTAACTGTTTTCCTGAAATCATCCTCTGAGAAGAACAAATGATCTTATTTTCAACAGAACAAATGAAAGGTCCTGTCAGAACACTGAAAATACAAGCGGCCGATCTCTCTGCAGCGTCAGAGCTCAGTCTGTTTTAATAATTCACAGTGACATTTTCCATCCAGTGCAGAGAAGCCGCAGCCTTTCTCAGGGTTCCCGCGGGGTCTTAAAAAGTCTTAAAAGCATTGAATTTCAAATTTGAAAATAATACCTTAAAAAGTCTTGAAAAAGTCTTGAATTTTTATATTTGGGTCTTAAAAATTGTGCTGTTTGCAGGGCTCGACAGTGCGACAGTTTTGCTCGCATTTGCGAGTTGATAATAGCCCGTGCGAATAAAAAATTGCATTCAGTCGCATCAGTGCGACTCCGACAGAAACTGCATGCACCGCTTTGCATGCTGTTTAACATGAGCAGTACCCCCCCCCCCCCCCCCGCCTGTTTGGTGATTTTGGCCGCCGCATTTGTGCACATCGGGGCCGTTCAGATGTAACGTCTTTTCCGCACATTACTTTCAAGGTAGACGCGCGTCATGCACGCCAAGGCGACACCGTAGCAGCGCACATTCGGTGCGAAGCGCTTTTTCCCGTGCACGTTCGACCTGCTTCTTCCTCCGGTACACGGTCTCGGGCTGTGTCTCTCCTACTGTTTCACACGGAGCTCTGCCCCGTTTGAAAGGTGAAGGAAGCCCTTAGGTGGAAGAGGCTACCGCGGAGCTATCAAAAAAAAAAAAAAAAACGCTTGTCGCGGTGAGAACAGCTGACATGTGGTCACAGTCTCACAGTGCAACATTCATATAAACTTCAACCTCAAAGCTCCCTGTCTGACCTGTCCCTGAACATCACACAGGGGCAACATGGAGCTGCTTGTGTGACAGGTTGTTGAGTTTTATTAATGTTAAAACATTATTAAAAAGAAAAATGTTTGGTGTTTTTACTGTTCTCAAATGTAAAAATGGGTCATGTTGGACCCTCAGCATTATGTAAGGCTTAAACAGCCTGCTACAACATTTTTCATTGTGCTCCTAAAAAATCTTAGTGTAGAGCCCTGTATGTAATGTTCAGCTTTTTATACTGAGGGAAATATAGGTTCACTGCTCATCAACACCCCCACCCCCGGGCCACATGCACACACATACAGCGCAAAACTAAAAACTAATATTGGTTGTAATAAATATTCTATTTTCTCACACATATTTGCATTGTTTGTCTTTCCTGATTTTTGTTAAGGCAAAGAGCCAGTTATAACATTAAAAATTAGTCTACAGGGTTAGGATTATAGGCTAAATCTACTTTATTTGTTTGAAAATGATATTTTCACCAAAACTGCAAAAATTTTATTGTGCTACTAAAAAATGTTGTGTGCTACTAAATTTTTCAGCATGGTAGCACAGTGCTACTTGGAAAAAAGCTTAGCGTCAAGCCCTGCTGTTTGTAACTTCTCTCTATTTTTAAGTTTTTATTTGTCAATCGCGAATATTTAATAATCTCTGCAAAGAGTGCAGAACTCAGGCGTTGACTTCATTTATGAAGACCCCCTGTTCATTTGCACGGTTACTGTGAACTGTTTTTCAAATAAACGCACACTGTGAAATTCAAGAATTTCATTTTTCTTCTTTGCCGATATGGCTGTAAAACAGGCCGACTAAAGTCTTAATTTCATGTATAAATGGTCTTAAAAAGGTATTAAATAGTCTTAAATTTAACTTTAAGAAACTTGTAGGAACCCTGCTTTCTGATAAAACCGGCCTGGATGTCTGCACCTCAGTTTTCATGTGTCATGACATTTCTCCTGTTTGCTTGAGATTTCCATCCTGATGCAGAGTTTACATTCAGCGTGTTCACACATGGGGATCTCTGGCAGCAAAATGTGAGCCGGTGTTTTCAGGGCACATCACCATAAAAAAAACCCTTTTAAATCCAGCCTCAGTTGCTTCAAATCAACTCTGCTGGTCAGATGTCTGAGCCGTGATGTGTAGCTGTTTAACTCAGTGCATTCTTCCTGCTGCCAGTTTGTAGTCTGGCATCGACGCTCCAAGAACAATCAGCCAAACACCAGGCATGCCTGGAAAACTGTATTTCTAGGAGAAGGTTGTTTGCCAAGTCAGAGTGCATCAAGGACAAACTTTGTCCTGCATTCAGACGCATTTATAACCTCCACTACCGCTGTAATGACTCAGCTGGAGCTGCAGGCGCAACAGCATGAGCAGAGGAAACTGAAGTCACAAGAAAACAACACAAGCCAAGTCTGAACATGTGGAGTTAAAGTCCTGAGCTCTGACAGCGTAATGACCGCGTTCAGGCAGCAGAGGGTTTCCATGGAGATTATTAATGAAGATAAATTAAGTGCATCTCAAACAGACATTTGTTAAAGTCAGATTTCCCACATGAGGACAGATAAAGTGAAGAAGTTTTAAGGTGGACAGAGCGGACATGCAAACACTCAAAGTCCACACACACACACAACACACGGTTCATACAACTTAAAGGGACAACGAGGAGTTTTGGAAAAGCAAAGTGTTTTCACACTACATTTATGAGCCTCCGCACCGTAAAATTCTTTTGACCGGCGCAAGACGGACTCATGTTTTCATTCATCAATAATTAAAGTCAGAGGTTCAAAGACGATCACATACCGTCGTAGTTCCGACCATAAACGGCGATTCAGCTGCGTTATTCTCATGACTCGTTGTGAAACCGAAAGTAAAAAACTCTGGTCGGCTCGACCAGCATCTCCGCCACCACTAATAATAACAAAATAACGATAGAGACAGAACGATATATTTATCGAAAATGGGCCCATTAACAAGTGTGGGTAGCGGAGATTCATCCACATTAACGTGAGACTTTTTTATAACCGAATAGAAACTCCTCGTTGTCCCTTTAACAGTGAGTGTGTTGTCGAGTCCAGTTAGTTCAGGTTTTTTCTTTAAATTGTGGTTGAATCTGAACTGAGGTCAGTTTGGGCTCTTGCGCTTGCAGCCCTGGGTCATGTTTGCTCAGACTGAAAATAAATAAAATATCATAGATAATATGTTCTGTATTCCACACTGTCGATCAATCCTAAAACAGTGACTTGTTACTTCATCTGTCCACTAGCTGATTAATTCTGTTTCTGATGTAAAAAAAAACTTTTAAATGTATTTCTGATTAATGTTTTTTTTAAATTTCCATTCTACTGTCAGATGTCTGTACATTTAAAAAGAACAAGAACAACTTTACATGTTAAACTCCCCCTTGCATTCACAATAATGAACACCTTGTCATCTAACATTGATGTAGTACAGCACTCTGTCCAGCAGGCGTCGCCAGAGAAGCCTCATTGGTTCATCTGCAGTGACGTCACAGTGACTCACAACCAGGAAGAACCGGCCAGAGGCGATCCCAATCATAATCTACATCCATGATCCCAATCCATGTCCCAAACAAACACATAATATTTATCACACTGAAAATATGATTCTTTATTTCAGACACATAGTCCATAATAAACAAATAAGAAAATTAAAAGACAGACAGAGAATGGCAGGAAGTACATTATAGATACTTAATAAGCTACTGTTTCATACATCCCATATAAATATACACAAAACATACAAATAAAGCACATATGAGACAGCATTTATATTTATATAGTGTCTACCAGTTATAATATGTTGCCCACCATTGATATAAATGTAATATTGATGTTTTGTAATTGGAAAAAAAAGAAAAGAAAAACAGGTTATAACTATTATTATTTAGTAGTATTAGAATCAGCATTAGTAGTAGCCTAGTAGTAGTAGTAGAAGTAGGCTATAGAAGTATATTATTTTAGGCTGATTTGTAATTTGTTAACCTTAATTTTGTGTTTAATTTTTGTTGTTTCATTCTTTTATCGAGACATTTATATTGTGTGTTTGTTGGCTTGTGCTCTGGACTCATCTCTGTTCTCTGTCACTGTTCTGAATCCTCTGTGTCAATAAAGTTTTGTTTTTTTAAAAGGTTAATAAAATTCTTATTATATTAATTATTATTCATATTAAAATTATTATTAGTATTAGCATGTTGTGTGTTGACTTGTGCTCTGGACTCACCTCTGCTCTCTGTGTCCATATGTCTATGTCTGTGTCACTGTCACTGTTCTGAATCCTCTGTGTCAATAAAGTTTAAAAAAGAAATTATTATTATTTCCATGATTCAGTTCAGTAAAACTTTATTTGTCCCCAAGGGGCAATAAAAAAGCACACAGCCAGTTATTAACATTGACACAAGAGTGTAAATATAAATAAGTAAATAAGTGAATAAATAAAAACAGTGCAAAATTAATAAAAACATATTAGTTGTAGTTGTAGTAGTTCAGTAGTTATCAGCATGTTGTGTGTTGTCTGCAATCACATTTGTGTCACTGTCACTGTTCTGAATCCTCGGTGTCAATAAAGTTGTTGTTTTTTGTGTGTTTTTTTTTTCGTAAAAGTTATTATCATTATTATTATTTTCATTATTATTCATATTAGTAGCCTACTATTATTATTATTATTAGTATGTGTTGACACCTCTGATCTTTGTGTCACCATCACTGTTCTGAATCCTCGGTATCAATAAAGTTGTTGTTTTTTTCGTAAAAGTTATTATCATTATTATTATTTTCATTATTATTCATATTAGTAGCCTAGTATTATTATTATTATTATTAGTATGTGGTGTGTTGACACCTCTGCTCTATGTGTCACTGTCACTGTTCTGAATCCTCGGTGTCAATAAAGTTTGAAAAAAAAAAAAAACCCCACCCAACAACCAACCAAGCAGCAGCCGTTGGTGACAGTGAAGTGAAGATGGCGGCGGCGGACGCAGCGCTGAGTGTGGTTGTGAACAGCCTGGTGTCCCTGCGGAGGACCCGGCTGCTGCGGCTCTACTTCCCGTGGCTCTTCCCGCTGCTCTCCGTCCTCGGCTCGGTTCTCAAGGACCTGGACCTGGTTCCCGCCTCCTACTTCAGCAGCAGCAGGAACGTCCTCAACCTGTAAGCTAACTGCGCTAGCCACCGGGTGGTTGTTAGCATGACGTCACCGGCTTCAGACACACACACACACACACACACACACACACACACACACACACACACACACACACACACACACACACACACACACACACACACACACACACACACACACACACACACACACACACACACACACCTGTAGTAGTTCACCCACCGTGTAGCTGTAGCCTACCTTACCTGTCCGGATTTATGTCTAAAGAGCAAAAGTTAGGTTAAAGCTGTAGCTGTGTGAAAATAGAAAATAATAAGATAAAGCTCCAAATCTGTTCGGGCTGTTTGTTCTTTATATTTTACTATTTTATTATGTATAGTTTGTTCTTTATATTCTTATACTATATGTTGTTGCTGCACTGTCATTTCCCAGCTTGGGATCAATAAAATCTATCTATCTATCTATCTATCTATCTATCTATCTATCTATCTATCTATCTATCTATCTATCTATCTAAAATCATCTGCAGGTATTTTGATAACCTAAAAATCTATTGATTTAATTTCTGAGTTTCTTTTTACTGCTTTTCTATCCCTAGATCTATACATTACCTAAACATGTACCGTACATAAACATACGGTACATGCTGCTGTAGCTGTGTGAAAATAGAAAAGAATATTATATAGAAAAGATAAAGCTCCAAATCACCAATCAACTGATCGATCAGTTGATTGATCCGCCTGTGAAATAATCTGCAGGTGTTTTGATCCTCTAAAAATCTATTGATTCAATTTCTGAGTTTCTTTTTACTGCTTTTCTGTCCCTAGATCTATACATTAACTAAACATGTAGCTACATAAACATAAACACAAGTTGGCAGATTAAATAAAAAGGACATAAAAGACTGTTTATGTATTTATCCCACACACGGGAAATTTGGTTGTAACTTGTTACAGTAGCATTGTAGCATACAAGGTAAGAAACAGTAGAAAAATATGCAAATATAGGAATATAAAACGATATAAAGCAAACATATAAAAATATATTTAAAACAGTTGTGTGCCAAATTATTTCAAGAGTATATACAGTTATTTACAAGAACAGAATTAAAAATCATTTATACAGTGTTGACAGCTGTAGAGCAGAAAAGAAACTATTGGACATTAATAAATACAAAAATTACAACTGTAAACTATACAACCTAAATAGTTGAAAAGAAAGAAAACCTCATAAAAATGAAAAAGATAAATGAAATAGAAATGATGTGGAGCTGCAGTTCTACAGTCAACACAGAGAAGTTCACTGTACTGAAGTGAACACCGTCATCGAGTCGACAGCAGAGTCTGTACAAGGTTTAGATTAATAATAACTGACTTTTTGCACAATGACATTTACTCTTAAAATTGGTCAAATAACTGAAACACTGACATTGTGTAACAGCAAATATTATGTCTTTAAAGCACAAGTATGTAACGTATCACAAGTTGAATTTATAAATATAATGAAGCTTCTCTCACTTTAATGTAAATTTGTAACACATACAACTTTTATTCTTATATTCACTAACAGATTCTCTAGCAAATCAATTCATTTGAGAAACTGTCCAAACCTTTGCCTCATACTTAATCCACATATTTAGTTTGTAGACACAAATTCACATTGAAATAAAGGTTAGTTCTGTATAATTAAATGTCTCTCCGACTGAAACCAAAATAAATCCTTGATGCAATAATTGAAATTAAAAGTAAAAAGATAAATATTTAAAGGGACAACGAGGAGTTTTGGAAAAGCCAAGAAGAGCCAAGACTCATGTTTTCATTCATCAAGAATTAAAGTCAGAGGTTGGAAGACGATCACATACCGCCGTAGTTCCCACCATAAACGGAGATTCGGCGGCGTTATTTCCCTGAGGGTAACCTCCCAAGGGATTAATAAAGTACAGTGTTTCCCCCAGAAAATGTGTTAGTTAAAGCAGAAGTAAGTGGTGCGGTCGTTTTCGCTAATGCTGCGTTCCAGGCAGGCTTTTGAAATCGTAAATTACAGCTTCAAGTCACAACTTACGACTTTGTAGCGTTCCAGGCAACCCACTCGTGTTTCTCCGACCTGTTTTACCGGTGAAAGTCACTATAACGGCCACTCGTAACTTCTGACCCGTATTGCATGCTGTAATGCATGCGCGTTTCTCTGTGGCGTGTATGTGTGTGAGAAGATGCGGAGATGAATGAAGGCGCTCGTCCGACGGGGGGGGGATCGTGGCGGCGGGGGGGGGGGGGGGGGGGGGGGGGGGGGGGGGGAATATCGCTACATTTTTTTTTTTTTAAGACGTTAGTTTAGGCGGCAGCTCTTTGTTGTTAAGGCGGCCGCCTTAACAGGAAACCGCTGCGGGAAACCCTGAAGTACTATCTATCTATCTATCTATCTATCTATCTATCTATCTATCTATCTATCTATCTATCTATCTATCTATCTATCTATCTATCTATCTATCTATCTATCTATCTATCTATCTATCTATTCTCGCCCAGCATTTCCACCACCACTAATAATAACAAAATAACCATAGAGACAAAACCATATATTTATCGAAAATGGGCCCAATAACAAGTGTGGGTAGCGTAGATTCATCTACATTAATATGAGACTTTTTTTTAACCAAATAGAAACTCCTCGTTGTCCCTTTAAAGGGGACATATTATGCAAAACTCACTTTTTCATTGCCTTAGTATGTGTATTTGCCTCCTCACCCCTTAAACGTCAGTTTTGACAACTACGTCAACTAGGGGTGCACCGAATGGCATTTTTTTGGCCGAAGCCGAATACCGAATAAAATCAAAACGCTTGGCCGAATAACCGAATAATACCGAATACTGGAAGTGGTTATAAAGTTTTTAAATAAAATATTTTTTTTTAACTTAATTTTCAAAGAAAGTAAATGTTTATTGACTATTCTGACAGTTTTTGAATATTCCAGTTGCCGTTGCTCATCAAAAAAACCCAAGTGACTTTTCAAACAGTGGTTCCTAACCTTTCTTGGTCAGATTTTGTTTAATTCATCAATTAGGCTGCTAGACATTTCAGACGACCTCACTTGAATTTCAGGCGACCCCACGTGGGGTCCCGACCCCAAAGTTGGGAAACACTGTTTTAAAAGACGTCGGCCACGGACGGAGTTGGCGACAGGCTGGGACGAGGAACTTTCGGTTTAACTGCTGCAGCCGTCTCTCCCTCTCGTAGCCTACTCAGCATGTTGTTGTTTGGTTTTTAAACGATTAATTAAAAGGCGCGTTGCTACGGGAACGGTCCCCTCACTCAGTCCTCTCAGTGGCCGTGTCTCCGCTGACAGGACGCACCGGCACCGAGCTCTTGGAGCGACGTGCAGCGGTGCGCGGTCGCTGTGCAGCTCCCCCCCCCCCCACTGCTCTTGTTGCTGTTGTTTTTCCAGCAGTAGGAGTCACCTACTAATGAAGCTCTATGAGGTTTAAGCTGCCGTTTCCATCGTCGCGCGATCGCGTATTTATCAGACTTTTTTTTTTTTTTTAAAGGGACAACGAGGAGTTTCTATTCGGTTATAAAAAAGTCTCACGTTAATGTGGATGAATCTCCGCTACTCACACTTGTTAATGGCTCCATTTTCGCTAAATATATCGATCTGTCTCTATCGTTATTTTGTTATTATTAGTGGTGGCGGAAATGCTGGTCGAGCCGACCAGCGTTTCCTTCATGGCGAGTTATGAGAATAACGCCGCAGAATCGCCGTTTATGGTCGGAACTACGATGGTATGTGAACCTCTTTGAACCTCTGACTTTAATTTTTGATGAATGAAAACATGAGTCCGTCTTGCGCCGGGTCAAAGAAATGTACGGTGCGCGCGGAGGCTCATAAATGTAGTGTGAAAACGCTTCGCTTTTCCAAAACTCCTCGTTGTCCCTTTAATATTCGGCCTTGCTTTGCGCTCATTCCACCGAAGGCCGAATGTTGCTTTTTTTGCAATATTCGGCCGAATATATTCGGTTACCGAATAATCGGTGCACCCCTAACGTCAACATTTTGTAAACTGCCATAGTAAGAAAATGTGTCTCTTAACAAGCCGTTTTAATTTCACCCGGCTTATTACATCACAAGCCGGGTGATGTGAACATTCAAGCCCTCGCTCCCATGGTTACCATGGTTACCTCAGCTACCAGAGCGAAGGTTCTAAACCGACCGTTTAGAGCAGGGCTGTGAAACTGGTGTGTAGAGAACCAGCTGTGCTCAATCTGTTGGTTTTTCTGACCAAAGCATGTTACTAACATTACTTTTAAACATCAAGGTACCATGTCAAGAAGCAGAAATGAGCATAATATGTCCTCTTTAATGTTTCTCCTGCTTCTCTTCTGTCCCGTGTGGTGTTGGTGCTGCAGGTATCTGGTCAAGCTGTCGTGGGGTTGGACGCTGGCTCTTCTGGCGCCGTTCCTCCTCCTCCCTCCCGTGCTGAGCGGCCGCGTCGTCCCGTCGTCCGTCGGCCGCCACCTGCTGTCCCTGGCGGTCGCCACGTCCGTCTGGTACGTCTTCACCGAGACCTTCTTCTACATCGAGGACGCCACCGGCTTCTGTCACGAATCGAACCACGCCGATATCGCTGCCGATACCACCAACGATGCTTCCAACGCCGCCGCCGATGTCGTCGATGTCGTCATGAAGAGCGAGTTCGTGTCCAAAGCGGCGTGCAGACGAGCCGGTTTCCTGTGGTCGGGCTGGGACATCTCGGGCCACTGCTTCATCCTGTCGTACTCGGCGCTGGTCATCATGGAGGAAACCACGGCGACGGCGCCAGTGCAGCTCTCCGGCGGCGGCGGCCTCGGCCTCTCTGGCGGCGGCGGCGTGCTGCGGCGAGCGCTGCTGCTGCTGCAGCTGCTGCTGCGGCTGCTGTACGTGGCGCTGAACCTCGTGGTGCTGACCTGGGTGTGGATGTTCCTCTGCACCTGCGTCTACTTCCACGACACGCAGGACAAGCTGCTGGGGACGGCGTGCGGCCTGGCCGGCTGGTACCTCACCTACCGGGTCTGGTACCCGCGGCGATGGTCGCCCGGGTTACCGTCGCAGCGCCAGCCGAAGGAGCGGAAACAACGAGCCTGATGATGATGATGATGACGCAGCTGCTGCCGTTCTGTTCATCGCTCTGCTCCACCGCTGCTAATAAAACCAACACCGATCCATCTCCAGGTCCAAATCTGCTATTTTTAAAGGGATAGTTCAACATTTTGTCAAACTGGCCCATCACCATAACCCCTATAGTCATAGCAGTAGGTTCGTTACCTTTAATTGTCGGTGCAAGCTGTTTTTAGAACGGCGGAGCAGAGCCGTGAGCTGCTCAGAGCTACACTACAGAGGCTCATTATGGGATTTCTTTGGTTTCCCTCATCAAACTCATCAAATACACAATCCAACAACTCCACAACGCTCTGGTGGACAAGTTGTGACCTGCACATTCACCACGCTATGAGATAATAACACAACGTTACCACACAGAGTTGTTTTAGAGGTAAATGCAGAGACTGTTGATGAAAAACTGTCCCTGAAGGCAACGTGCATCAGCTGTTTTGCATGAATTTCCCTCTAAAACAACTCTGTGTGGTAACGTTGTGTTATTATCTCATAGCGTGGTGAATGTGCAGCTCACAACTTGTCCACCAGAGCGTTGTGGAGTTGTTGGATTGTGTATTTGATGAGTTTGATGCAAGAAATCCCATAATGAGCCTCCGTAGCGTAGCTCTGAGCAGCTCACGGCTCTGCTCCGCCGTTCTAAAAATAGCTTGCACCGACAATTAAAGGTAACGAACCTACTGCTATGACTATAGGGATTATTTGCCAAAATGTTGACCTATCCCTTTAAGTTATTCCCTCCTCACAGTGAAAGGTCGTCCCTTTGCTCGGCAGCTGCTGCTGTTCCCAAAATGACTCTTTGGTAACATGAGACAGAACCAAGACGCTGCTCTTCAGTCGCCCGTTCGTTGCCTTAAAGAAACTTCTCTCACGGACGAATCATCAGTTTTATTAGAGAATCTGAGTGGGAACACTAGAGACCGTTTACAGCTGCACTGACAACAACACGTGTTTGTTTGGTTTTGGTTTTGTTTTTGTTTTTCTGACCAATGTACAGTAGATGTTCATCTTCGTATTTATGAAAAACGTCCTTCAGAACAAATCCAGACGTGTTACATTCACTAGGAAGGAAGACGTCGTACTTGAACAATAGATATTTAAATCTCTTTAACGCTTCGTCATAAACTCTCTGTAGACTGGAAACATGAATCATAATTATTAAAATCCCTTAAAAGGATTAAAATGAGGATTAAAAATCCAACATTTGTATTAATGATTGAGTCTGTAAAGTTAAATGTTTTGATTGGTCCAAAATTCACAGACACTCAATTTAGTGTCAGGTGAAACAAAACAAATTCTCACAATCGGAACATTTGGTTTTTCATTCATTTAACCAATTTAATGGTTTAAATTTCAACTTTTCTGGTCATTAATTAGATTTTATTGATCTATTTGTACCTGTTTATTCTGACATTGCCAAGTAAATTAATTAATCGGTGCCAAAAACAAAGACGACGTCGACATCTCACGGCCATAAAAACTCACTAATGTGTATTAATCCATATTTCTGGGTCTGTTTGTGTGTTTATGTTGTGTGTAAATGTTCCTGACAAACAAACACTTTGTTTTTGGTTTTGATGTTTTCATGGTTTGTTGACTTGAGTAAAACCAACGAGATTTTTAGGAAGTAAATTATAGAAATATTTTTAAGAGTGTAAAACACAGTGTGAGGAGAAGAATGATTGTCAGGACCCGACAGACAGTCACAGTTATATAGTTATATATATATTTACTGTCATATAGTTATATATTTACAGGAATAAGCTGGAAAGTGAATGATAATATAATAATAAAAAAAAACAGAATGTGTCATTTTCATTTTCATTATTTTTTTTTTTATTGATGGCAACTGAATAAATTAAGGCTTATGAACAAACATCATAAAAAGCACCATAAATAAATGCATATATATAGAAATATAAAAAATAAAACGTAAAAAATAAAAAAATACTATAGTGAAATATAATGGCCACAAATCACAACTAGGACTTTTTTTTTTTCCTCAAACTTCGACTCTTTGTGTTTGCGATCGATCCAGGAGGTTCAGGTCCAGAAGGAGAAGAAGCAGTAATAATGAAACTGTAGCCGGTGTTGTGTTTTACAGTGCACGGCTGGTTCAGACGTTTCCCTCCTCACAGCGTCGCCGTGACAACAACCACACGGATTAATCTGATTAAATCTTTACACCCAAGTTTCCTTTTATTAAAAAAAACAATCTAATATTATTCTAATTTAGTCTTTTGTGCCTTTTTTTTTTAACGTCTTTTCTACTCATGCAAACAAAACTCCCTGTTTTCTTCTCATGCATCGCTGCTACACCATCGCATCCCATCAGACTGAACCTTAAAGGGATAGTTCACCCAAAATTGAAATTTCCCTCATTATCTCCTCATGTGGACTAAGGGCTGGGAGAAGTTTCAGAGTCCTCCGTGGCTTCTCTGAGTTACAGGGGGTCTCGGCGTAGCAGTGCATGTCCATATAACGGTTGCAAATGGATACCAACTGTCTTCGTAACAAAAAGACACACCAAAAAACATCCAAATACCTCCATGCTGCTCGTATGTAATGTCCCTCTTGTATTGAAGCCCCGAAATGTGAAATTGTCCCGAAAAAAATTAAATAAGTCTATATTTCTGCGAGATTTGGATGGACCAGGAAGAGAAGCTTCCGCTACAAAACAAGCTTGAATTATAGACTTATTTGATTTTTTTCGGGACAATTTCTCATGTCGGGGCTTCAATACAAGAGGGACATTACATACGAGCAGCATGGAGGTATTTGGATGTTTTTTGGTGTGTCTTTTTGTTACGAAGACAGTTGGTATCCATTTGCAACCGTCATATGGACATGCACTGCTACGCCGAGACCCCCTGTAACTCAGAGAAGCCACGGAGGACTCTGAAACTTCTCCCAGCCCTTAGTCCACATGAGGGGGAGGAGATAATGAGTTTCAAATTTCAATTTTGGGTGTTAAAACTATCCCTTTAATAAAACACAGTTCCTATACTCTTATTCCTAATGAAGGTCAGATTTAATTATCAGATATAAAACACAGCGAGGCGACCGGAGCTCTGATCGTTTTTCGTCTTTGGTTCAACACCTGCACAAACAGGGAGCGAGCAAACGGTTCAACAGATCATCCTCAGGTTTAAAATGTCTGTTAATGTTACAACAGTTCACTAAGTGGAAGATGAAATGATCTCCAAAAGACAAGAAACACCCTTTTTTTCTCAATATTTTAATCAATATCAGTGTATTATTGTAATTTTCTACAGTTTCAGAGTGAAAAAGGGAAACAAAGCAGCAGCAGCTAAAGAATGGGAAACCCAGGAGACTTGAGCTCTCAGAGAACTCTGACCAAGGTATTTACACTTCACTTTTTCACTCTAGAACTATAGAAAACTAAAATAATACACTGATATTGATTAAAATATTGAAAAAAGAGTGTTTCATGTTTAACTTTATGTCTTTAGGAGATCATTTCATCTTCCTCTGTTCACATTAACAGACACTTAATGTCACTGTTCATCAAACACCAACTGTTATAGAGCGTCTGTTGTAATAATAATAATAATATATAATAATGATAATCTAACCAGCCTGGACCTCACGCACCGAGCCGTGGCTTCCTAACATGTTAAACCCTGATGAGAGGTTTTGACGGAGAAATAATAAAAATTAAAATTAAAAAAGCAGAGATAAGAGGCGAACGAGTGCAGAGCAGGAAAAACCAAAAATAAAGCAGAAACTGCGTGGAGGAACTGTGAGACAGCTGGTGAGGCGGCCGCGGAGGGGAAAGGGCTTTCTCCTCATTCTTTAGTTCCCTTCATCCATCATCATCATCACACTCCTTCACTTCAACGGAGATGAGTCAGCGTTTCCTCTCGTCTCGCCCGGTCCCTTTTTATACACTAAACTAAACCCTCTGAGCTCATTAAAGATTCAGCATGGTCAAATAAAGGTAGGTGACGTAGATGTGGAAGTAAAAATATCTAGTAAAGTAAAGAATCCGTATCTAAAAACAATCTTGCATCTGTCAGGAGGAGCTGCAGACGTCGGGAACGTCTGTGGCTCACGTGGGCCGAGCACGAGGTCAGAGGTCAGAGGTCACCGTCGACTACAACACTAAACAACTAGTCCAGTCATTTTATGAGAAAAGGTTAAACAAATTGCAACAGAAGCAAACTCAACTGATTTTGTATCCTCAACATGTCCTGAGTGAGGGAAAAAAAGCCCAGAAGAATCCCATTAGGGGAAAGTTTAGAAAAACACCCAAACATATCCCATTTATACGCATATAAAACATTTTTTTCACATGAATAGGGTACAATTTTTAACTTTTAGATATCTCCATTAAAATTACTGAGTTGATTACTTACATTAAGACAAACAAAAAATGTATTACAAGTTTTTTGAAATTCTTTGTTAACATGAGCTAATTTGCATAAATGTGCATACATTTGCATAAATCCCACCGTTTTGACGGCACATGTATATGAAGTTGCTGTGGTGGTACCGGCATGGAAACTGGAATGAGTCGACTCCATCGGTCAACCGACTAGTTGACCACTTTAAATTTCAAGATGACTGCAATTTTTCAAGACAGCCACATCCTTAGTAGAGCAGGTATGACATGAGCCAACAGTGCATAATCCAATTACGTATGGCTAATTTGCATACATACAGCACCTGATCTAAACATTGGGTAGAGCAGGTGAAAATATCTTGTTCAGTCTTGTTAACATATTACAGTTAAAAAACTTAAGGAATGGAACCAATGTAGGCTATTCACGTGAAAAAAAATGTTTTTTATGCGTATAATGGGATATGTTTGGGTCTTTTTCTAAACTTTCCCCTAATGGAATTCTTCGGGGCTTTTTTCCCTCATTCAGGACATGTTGAGGATACAAAACCAGTTGAGTTTGATTCTGTTGCAATTTGTTCAACGTTGACCCCTTTTTTGGCTTAAAATGACTGGACTAAACCTGTGTGTGTGTGTGTGTGCATGCAGACGACACACACACACACTGAATCACTGTTGTTGCCTCTGACCTTCGACCTTCGACCTCGTGCGCAGCGACAAAGAGAGTGACAGTCGACCACTGTGCTGTGTGACCTGTGGTGCTCTAAATAAACTGACTCTGAGCGCACAAGTGTGTGTGTTTGTGTGTCTATATGTGTGTCTACGTGTGTGTGTGGGTGTGTGTGGGGGGGGGGGGGGGGGGTGTACAGTTATTTAAAGGGACAGTTCAACTCCGGGGGGAAAAATCTGCTCATTTGTTCAGTTGCTAAGAGAAAGATGACAAAACGATTGATGCCACTCTTCTTGAAAATACAAATGAAATACATTATTACACAAAACGCTAAATCTGCCTGTTCACTCACACACACCTTCCTGTCCTCAAACCTCCGTATCTTTTTGTTTTTTCTTCCTCTCTCAGGAGAAACTGTCTGAAACAGTTTTAAAGCTATAGTGCGTAACTTCTACGTGTCTGTAAATATCTGTTTCAGCCAAGCCGCTACAAGAGGAGATGATACAACGCTCGGCTCCTCTAACACCTCGCCGTATTCTTCAGTATTTGTTCTTTTTGTATTTGGTGTCTTTAGCCCTATTCGCACGGGATTAGTATTACCTGGGGACGATGATTAGTATATTACCCCCCCACGTCTGTGTTTCTTGCGGTGCATTCGCACAGGATAAGTGAAGTCTGTATTTTTACTTGAATTTACTGACATTCAGGCTCTGATATGACGTCAAAGCTGCACGTCGTAACATCTGCTGCTGTCACATCCATGTGCGAAGCAGGGGGGGTCTCGGCGTAGCAGTGCATGTCCATATAACGGTTGCAAATGGATACCAACTGTCTTCGTAACAAAAAGACACACCAAAAAACATCCAAATACCTCCATGCTGCTCGTATGTAATGTCCGTCTTGTATTGAAGCCCCGAAATGCAAAATTGTCCTGAAATTTTTTTTAAAAAGTCTATTTTTCAAGCTTGTTTGTAGCGGAAGAGGAGCTTCCGCTACGAAACAAGCTTGAAATATAGACTTATTTAATTTTTTTCGGGACAATTTTGCATTTCTGCGCTTCAATACAAGACGGACATTACATACGAGCAGCATGGAGGTATTTGGATGTTTTTTGGTGTGTCTTTTTGTTATGAAGACAGTTGGTATCCATTTGCAACCGTTATATGGACATGCACTGCTACGCCGAGACCCCCTGTAACTCAGAGGAGCCACGGAGGAGATAATGAGTGAAATTTCAATTTTGGGTGAACTATCCCTTTAAACAAACTGCACGAGGGCGGCATCAATCTTTTCCATCTAAGTTTTATCAAATAAACCACATGAACAGATTCACCCCCCTAAAGAAACGTGGAACTGTCCCCGGGTCTTTGCCTCCTTCCCGTCTCCACGTCATCTGGCAGTTTTCTGGCAGCGCAGCACTTTATCAGAAAGGATTTGATCACAACACGTTCCTGTGGGTTTGGTTTTTACAGGTGAAACCTCAGGCAGATGGAAGGAGGTGCAGGAGTGTGTGTTTGTGTGTGTGTGTCTGTGTGAGGAGCAGGAATGAGTAATAATGAAGATAATAGTGTAGTGGCATGCGTTAAGGTCAGTCAACCCCGGTCGGCGTTAAACTGTGTGTTGTAACGATTCGTCTGGGTTTCTACTTTTCGAGTGCACCTGCGACGTCCCACAGATTAAAGGAGAATTACCGGGTTTTTTTTACAACCTGGACCTTATTTCTATCATAAAATCCGATCATTTCCTCCCCCAGATAACTTTGGTGTCATTACAAGTGGTTGTGATGAAATGAGCAGAAACGAACCGTAGCGTTAGCGGTAGCAACATGGAGTTGTTATGGACAATAATGAATGGGACTTTCTGGTAAATAATATACTCATCCTCGGAAAAACATACACAAGTGTAAATACATGAAAGTGAAACCTAGGTTATATGTTGTTGTGTGTGTGTGTTTCTCTCTCTTACCAAAGCCCGAAACATAATGAAAAGTAAATATGCAATGAAACTTTTCAGTTCATTTGAAAAATATGCTCTGCGACAAAAGCCCTAGCTAAAGTTGTTTACTTTATTTTATTTTATTTTATTTCATTTATATATTTCTCATTTTGTAAAGTCTGTATTCTGCATTCCTCAATGCACCTGCTCCTTGGGAATGTTAAAATTGATGTAAGCCATGTTGTTTGTACATGATTTTGTCAAATAATGTTGGGAAAAAAAAAATAGTGGTAGCAACAAGCCGCCCGGAGATGACATCATCCAGGTCAGAGGTCAGTAGGTCAACCTACAGACCCCGGATGTTGATAACAGCTAACCCCGGACTCAGAGGGGAATAGCACTAGCCTATCACAACTAAATATTGGTGAAATGAAGGAGTTTCTCTGCAGATAATGTGTTATTTAGAGGCTGCATTCTGCTGCCCTGTAGACTCCATTATACGGATATACGCGCCTCTCGGCTGGAGCTCATTTCATCACAACCACTTGTAATGACACCAAAGTTATCTGGGGGAGGAAATGATCGTATGTTATGCTAGAAATAAGGTCCAGATTGTAAAAAAAAAAACGGTAATTCTCCTTTAAAACTGGATGAAGGCCTTGATCACCAGAAAATGTGCTGTCAAGAATTATTTCTCTTCATGGAATGTTTTAATATTTCTTTGTTCACCCAGGTAAGTAATAGTGTTCTCTATATAGATTCATTATGTTTTTTTTTTTCCTGCAGTCATAAAACATTACAGAAAAGTTGAAACATCACACAAATACACAGACATTGAACACAACAAGAGGGGCATTCACTACATGTATTTCTTTTTTAAAAACCAGTAGGCGAAGTAGCCCATCCCTCCCAGGGAGCCCATGAGAAACGAGGCGCCGAAGAAGGACGGCGGCTTCTTTTTTACCATCCTGAAGGCGTTGGGCAGCACGGCGGACAGCAGCGTCGTGTGGATGTCGCCCAGCACCTTGCGGAAAGCGTAGCGTTTTTGCACGCGCACAAAAAAGGACTGCAGGTTGGACCGGCTGCCGTCCTCCCAGTATTTCTTAGAAAGTCCCAAGAACTTGAGCCGGTGCAACAAGGCTCCGAGGCAGACGTCGGCTAGCGTAAAGTCAGGTCCACAAAGCCACAACTCACGATTCTGACCTGTGGGGGGGGAGAGAAGGACACACACACACACACAGACAGACACACAACAGGATGTTCACTTAGGAGCCGTGTGGCGTCAACAGGAGCTGGATCTTAAAGGGATAGTAGCATTTTTTTTACTGTAAAGTGGGGTTGTATGATCTACAAATAGCCCCTAAGTACTTTAATTGCAGTAGAAGACTCTCTGCACTGTAAAAACTCAAAATCTTTCCAAGAATATTTGTCTAATTTCTTGTCAAAATGTCTCATTTCTAGTCAAAACTAATCTCTTTCTGCTTAAAATAAGACTCATCACCTAAAAATTAACTTGTTTTTAGATCATTTTCACTTGTTTCAAACTAATTTTCACTTGAAATAAGTAGAAAAATCTGCCAGTGAAGCAGCAAGTTTTTTGTGCTTGTAATAAGAAAGAAAAACTTGATCCACTGTCAGATTTTTCTACTTATTTCAAGTGAAAATCTGCTTGAAAGAAGTAAAAAGTGTCTAAAAACAAGCTGCTTTTAATGTGATGAGTCTGATTTTAAGTAGAAAGAGATTGTTTTGACTAGAAATAAGACAAATATTCTTGGTAAGAGTTTGAGTTTTTGCAGCCAACTGCTGATCGGCGGGCGCTAACCCTGGGCGGAGGGATACGTGAGTTGGTTAGGTCCAAATAAAAACTGTGTTTTTCCTGCACTTTGAAGGGCTGGAAAAAATTATATTATAGCGAACAATGGAACTGTGTATTATTTTTCAGGTAAAACCTCTTTTAGGCCGTGAAAATAGGCCGTTTCTTTGGGTCTGTTCACAACACTGTACAGTATGTTGTAAATCTCTGGGCAGGGCTATTATGGGCTGGTGTTGCTAACGGGAGGAGTGCAGAGAGTCTTCTACTGCAATTAAAGTACTTAGGGGCTATTTGTAGATCATACAACCACACTTTTAAAA
Organism: Trachurus trachurus; assembly: GCF_905171665.1. Classification (NCBI taxonomy): domain Eukaryota; kingdom Metazoa; phylum Chordata; class Actinopteri; order Carangiformes; family Carangidae; genus Trachurus; species Trachurus trachurus. The sequence continues at coordinate 33,766,519 of NC_139901.1, read as the reverse complement.
AAAATGCTACTATCCCTTTAATCCTGACGACGTACCTTGATACTCTAGTTTCCTCTTCTCCAGCTCGGCCTCCACCTGATCTAGAACCATGGCCAACTCCGCCAGGATTTTCTTCAGGTAGTTCACGTTGTCGTGGTCCAAGATTTTTGCCTGATATTCATTAAAGAAATTTAAAAAACGTAAACATCCAGAATAAAAAAGCAGCACAAACTGAAAACCCACCTCATGGTTTAAAGATGAACTCTTCTACCTGTCTTAAAGCCCCAGTATGTAACTTATTTGGCTTTTTATGATCAAAAATCAAACATGTCTTTCATAAATCCGTATTTGACTGAAGGTGAATCACAGCTGCTACAAATGAAAGCTTTCTGGTTCCTTAGAATGAGTTGTTACAAGTCGTTACAAATACATAAGTGGGCGACGCACCGAACCGAGGCGGCCATGTTGCATCGTGACCGTAGGTAACCACGGAAACGGCCTGTTAAAACTGTCACCACTGTGTAGTGTGAGGAAGGACGGAGGCACTGGTGTTGCATTCAGGTGCAGTCAGGCAGACGGCCGTCGGCAAACCAATCGGATGTCATTTTACTAAAACAATACCACATCACCATGACAACATGTTGTCAGATGTTTGTTTATCCTGTTACATGCAGCGTCTGTTGTCTGTCTGACATCTGCCCGATTTCACCTGAATGCAACATCAAGAATACGTTAAGATATGCAAGCGCGCCGCTAGATGGGGGAATTCCTACATATTATACCTTTAAAATCCTAATTATTTTTTCATTTACCTTACCTTTAATGTATTTATTTCTATTTTGCTTTACTTTTACTTATTCTGTTTTATACTTTGGCTCAATTCCAATTCTTATTTTCATCCCTACCCCTAGCCCTTAACCCTCGCCCCTTGAAACGGAGCTACAAGGAGTAGGGTTGAAAGTCAATCCCTATGAATTGGGACACCGGTTCAACAATCACATACGTCATCAGTCGTCTCTGCTGGCTTTCACATAACGTGACAAGCTTTTGCTACAAATCCTGTATTCAAAACCACGTTAACTTAATGTAAATGTGGTGGTTTGTGTCCGTAGGCACCAGAGCCCTGAGGCAGCGCTGCTCTTCTGTCTGATACACACAGGAAGCTTCACTTTAAACAAACTAATGCGACTGCCACAATTGTTAGATTTCATCAATGAGACCAACATTTATCTCCTAAAAATAATGTAACCAGCCGGCGGTAAACCTCTAAAAACCTGTGGGTAAGTTAATTAGCGATCGTTTTCTCCCCCGGGATGACGACGGAGGTTGGCCGGCCGAGCAGCTCTGCAGACCGGCTGCTGCTTCTGTGACGAGCCGGTCGCTGCTCCCACAGGTGGAGCTTCACTTCTCCGAAAAACATCGGAGCAAACTTCTAAACAGCCGTCGTTTGGATAAATAATATGTAAATATGTAATATATAAATAAATAGCCTATGTTGTTACTGTAGTTAAGGTAAAAATCCTGCAGAGTTCCTCTTTAGAGTCAAACCGCAGAGCTGATCGTCTCCTGCAGTTGAAGTCCATACTGTATGTGTCTGTCACAGATTAGATTTTATTCTTTAACATCCTGCATCGTGTAAAGTGGTTCTGTATTTCAGCGCTAACAAGACGCATTAGATTAAAAACATGTGAAACCGACAGATGTGCTGCAGCCGAGCAGAAACAACCAGCTGTTTTACTTTGGGCTGAATGCTAACGCTGCAGCCGATGATGCTAACGACAGGAGCTCTGAATTACAATGTTAAACTCCCTAATGAGGTCTGAACCAATGGAGGCTCTGATCACCTGTCACACCTGAGTGGACAGAGTGAGTGGGACGGAGCTAAGAGTCAACGCTGCACGACACGACATCGATGTCTGTTAGACACGTTCACCGTCTTAGTTTAGCATGAAAACATTGGTAATTAGCACCAAACCTAAAGAGCTGAGGCTGATGGGACTGATCTCACTGAGTCTAAACCTCTTTTTCTCTCTTTAAAAAACAGTTTTCCTTCACTTTGCATCATCAGCTGAATGTAAAGTGTCACAGAAACAGATTTAGACGAAGTAAGTTTAGTTCAGTTTAGTTTAGTTCACTGCTGTTTCCTCCTGGGAACATGAACTGTATTTATTCAGGCCAAAGGTTAGATTAGATTAGATTAGATCAGATTCGATTAGATTAGAAAACTGTATTGATCCCCAAGGGGAAGATGCTTTGCCACCCAATAAGAACACATACATCCACTTAACAAACAATACAAACAGTCCCATACCATTGCACAAAACAGCTGTATCAACATGATTGGATACTTCATACGACAGAGTACTCAAAACAAGTGAATTAAATTGATACAGGCAAAGATAAATAATTAAATAAATATACACCTCCAGAAGATAAAGAATAACAGCTATTTGTGGTTACAAAATGTCAGACTGTTTCTGCTGCAGAGCTGCTGAGTTTGTCTGTGATTAATATTCATTGTTCGTTCCTGTGCATCTTTATACAGACAGTTCATGGGTTTACAACATGTTCAAGGACATTTTAAGGGAATCTTTGCGCTGTATTTCACCACACCCTAACCCACATGGACTGAACGTGGATAAGTGATTAAATAAATGGGCTCATGTTTTAATGAGAATTTCAATTTGTGAATAATTGATGGATAATCAAATAAACATTTGAGGGTTTAAATGGGGTTTTGGGAAACACCCTTAAAATAAAAAAAATAATAAAAAAGTAAGTTTTTGTATATTTTGGTGCATTAAAGGTACATGACGTGAAACTGACCATGAGCTTCTTCTGCTTGGACAGGTACGGTTCTGTCAGCTGAGGCTCCTCATGGTCCAACTTCATCAGCTCCGTCGCAGCGTTGGTCAGATGTCCTACACACACACACACACACACACACACACACACACACACACACACACACACACACACACACACACACACACACACACACACACACACACACACACACACACACACACACACACACACGTTTTACACATACTGTATATCACACTGGAAAATGTTTGCTGATTCAAGTGAATTAATTCCCACCAGAAAACCAGTTTACTCAGTGAGAGTGTTTTCATATAAACAAACCATTAGAGGTTCCAGCTGGTGGAGGATTTTATCTGGACTGATGAGAAAATTATACGAAAATTTCCTTTTTGTTGGCAAATTGGCAATAACAAAAAATATCAATAATCAACAATTTTATCCATCATAAGAAAATAATCCATCCTGTGTTTGTCCAGTCTCATCTACAGTATGATCAGTTTGAGGCTGAAACAGATAAAGATAAACTAATAATACGTATGCCCCAGTGTGTGGGAATAAAACCTCAACATGAACCCAGAGAAATTAAAATAATTCACTATGAACTGTCCCTTTAGTTGTCAACATATTGCGAGTTTAACAGGGTAAGGGAGCTGTCTTCTATAATGTTCACAGCCTTCCTCCTCATCGTCCTCTTGGTGTAGAAATCAATCAGAGGCTTTTGGAGTCTTCCTACTATTTTACTATTTTACTTTTCAGTGGTGAGTAAAATTGTAATCGCACATGACATGAACTGTTCTTCGATGCATTTTAATTGTGTGTTAAGCCTGTTGGAGTTTATACTTTTTTAAATACATATCAGTCTGTACAGTGAGCCAATGAGAATAAAGATTAATTGTTTAGTTTTTTGTTTTTTTATTGCCTGCGTGTGGTTTTTAATTGTGTTTTAAAGACAAATTTCTGTTTTTACTCAAGACAGACAACAAAGAATCTATCTATCTATCTATCTATCTATCTATCTATCTATCTATCTATCTATCTATCTATCTATCTATCTATCTATCTATCTATCTATCTATGTTATACAAAACAGAGTTAATGTTGGTGCTGGTTCCACATCTGGAGCCAGATGTTGGTGAATAAAGGAGTAAAGTTTGACTCAACACTGGTAAATAAACAGCAAATGAAAATGCAAAACATAAACTAAGCAGCTCGTTAACAGCAACATTTACATCACTGTGAGTTTTATAGAGACACAGACTGATCAGAGTTTTACTGGATCATTAACTCTGGTTTATTCACATGGTGAGGTCATCACTGGTATAAACACTCAGCTCTACAGACTGACCAGGATGAACCTGAACGCATCGCCACACTGAGCTGCTGCTGCTGCTGCTGCTGCTGCTGCTGCTGCGTTCAGGGCCTCTGGTGCTGAGCAGCGTCACATTACAGTACGCAGAGCACGTAGTGCACATAAACACACAGATTTGTTTTTCAATGATGTGGAAAAGGCTGTAAAGAAGATGAATAGTTTTGCATTCATAATGTCTGTGTTTGTGTGTGTGTGTGTGTGTGTGTGTGTGTGTGTGTGTGTGTGTGTGTGTGTGTGTGTGTGTGTGTGTGTGTGTGTGTGTGTGTGTGTGTGTGTGTGTGTGTGTGTGTGTGTGTGTGTGTGTGTGTGTGTGGTTTTGTTCAGTTGGTCCTCTAGTTGGAGCTTGTTCACCTTTGTAAATGTTCAGAATAATAAGTTGAACACACTGAGATGAATTTAACCAACACGTCAACACAGTTGTAGTTGTCTACAATAAGAGTTTAACATGCACAGTGACACAGTCTTATAATAACACTCTACATGCTGCTGTAAACCTCCATGTTTTCATTCATTATGTGAAACGTGTGTGAACATGCAGCAGAACAGACTGTCACATGAAATCATTCTGTACCGATGCACAATATGAGTGCGCGTGTGTGTTCACTGAACAGTGTGTTTTATACACACTTGAGTGGATTCAGTGGCAGGAATCCACTCAACTAACCACGCACAATAACAACACAGTTAGTCATTAAAGCTCCATACAGTATAAAGGTAGATGTTTGTGTTAAAGCTCCATACAGTATAAAGGTAGATGTTTGTGTTAAAGCTCCATACAGTATAAAGGTAGATGTTTGTGTTAAAGCTCCATACAGTATAAAGGTAGATGTTTGTGTTAAAGCTCCATACAGTATAAAGGTAGATGTTTGTGTTAAAGCTCCATACAGTATAAAGGTAGATGTTTGTGTTAAAGCTCCATACAGTATAAAGGTAGATGTCCATGTGTAGTGTGTCACAACTAAGCCCCGCCCCCTCACCACCTGCACAACACCATCCAACAACAACAACGACTTTGCAGGATTTTTAGTTTCTCTGAGTGTTTTATTCTGAAATCTGCTCTGTTTTTCTTTATTGGATCACGTTAGAAAACAGTCAGCCAATCAGAAGAGAGACTCAGAGCCTCCTCCTCTCTTCTGATTGGCTGACACCGACCTGTTGTTGCTAGAGCACTGTAAAAGAGAGTGAGGACACCTCCATTGACTCCCGTGGTAAGGGTTTAAGGGTTTAAGGGTTTAAGGGTTTAAGGGTTTAAGGGTTTTGCGCCCCTAGTGGCAGGATATGGGTGTTGCAAAAGCGCCCAGAAAACGTTTTCACTCCAATGTATGTGTGTTGCCCACTTGCTTGTAAATTGATGAAAACGGCCGTGTTTTTGTTTTTAGGTGTCTTGGTCATATCAAATTATACTTAGAATTAGTTTATTACAAAATGCAGATTGAAACATTAATGTAGACAACTGTTTTTTGTGTGTTTTTTTTTACTCGCCTATGTGTTAATGTTTATCTGTAAAGGATCCTCAACGATGCTATTAACGTGGGTGATCTATAAATGTCCTTAAAGGGATAGTATCATTTTTTTTTTAAGTGGGGTTGTATGATCTACAAATAGCCCCTAAGTACTTTAGTTGCAGTAGAAGACTCTCTGCACTCCTCCCGTTAGCAACGCCAGCCCATAATAGCCCTGCCCAGAGATTTACAACATGCAGTGTTGTGAACAGACCCAAAGAAACGGCCTATTTTCGTGGCCTAAAAGAGGTTTTACCTGAAAAAAAAAAAACACAGTTCCATCCACACAGTTTTTATTTGGACCTAACCAACTCACGTATCCCTCCGCCCAGGGTTAGCGCCCGCCGATCAGCAGTTGGTTCGGTCCAAATAAAAACTGTGTTTTTCCTGCACTTTGAAGGGCTGGAAAAAATTATATTATAGTGAACAATGGAACTGTGTATTTTTTTTTCAGGTAAAACCTCTTTTAGGCCGTGAAAATAGGCCGTTTCTTTGGGTCTGTTCACAACACTGTATGTTGTAAATCTCTGGGCAGGGCTATTATGGGCTGGCGTTGCTAACGGGAGGAGTGCAGAGGGTCTTCTAATGCAATTAAAGTACTTAGGGCCGGATTTACTAAGATCTCAGATAGCGGGCGCTATATTGTTTGCGCCCGCTATAATATTGCGAGTTTGGTTAGTGCACGCAAAACAGGTGATCTACTAAGAGTAACCCGCTAAATGAAAACACGCGCAAACCGCAATATGTAAATGAGGGATTTGCGCATGGTAATCGTTTCCGCCATGGAGAGAGTGGACAGAGAGCTGGACGGACGAAGGGACAGAATGACATTTGATCCGTTGCATACAATGACAGCATGTGTGTTCATCTCTCTTGCGCTCTGTTTAGATTAATAAACACAAATCGCTACAGGGCTCAACTCGTCATATAGTGACGAACAGGCAGCAGCTGCAGCCACAATCACACACCTATAATGTGTGTGTGCCGCCCATGATCCAGTGGATTAATAGAGAGCTCAGGTGGGACACACGGATCTAAACGCTCTGACCACTGACCAGAGGGATCAAAGACGGGTGAAGGCAGCGGTGACATGTCTCAGTCCGGGACCGGGACTGAAAGACGGAGCTGAGCAGCCAGGTGAGAGGAGAGGAGAGGAGAGGAGAGGAGAGGAGAGGAAAAGAGAGGAGCGCACTGCAGGACAGATGTGCCCCGTGCGTAACGGCGCATAAATGACTTTTAACACGGCTGAAAAACTGTTAGAGAATTACCCAGACGTGAGGAAATGCAGAGATGTGAGATCACGGGGCTCTGACAGGTATCAAATCAATAAACGCATACGTTTTGGCAAAGTTGTATCAGTTACTACATGGTTTTCAGACGTGGTGAATAAAGACGCAAAAACAGCCACCGCAATCTCTTCCTGGTTTGGTAAATCACATTGCCCTCGCTAAATAAATCGATTTGCATCTAATCCTCCCAGTACTTTGCACGTTCTGGCTGAAACGCCCATATTTACATATTCATCAAGGCAAACACGCTAAATGGATCGCACGTGCTATTTTGCCCGTGTGAGAGACGCAATCCTCGGTGCGTCCGGTTAGTAGATCAGGTTCCACATGTGTTTGCGCGTGCAATCACGTTTGCACACGTTTTAATACACGCAAACCTTTAGTAAATCCGGCCCTTAGGGGCTGTTTGTAGATCATACAACCCCACTTTTAAAAAAAATGCTACTATCCCTTTAAATTATTGAAAATACCACACTTGCTCATTCACCAACAATGCAGAGATGTCAGTTCTTGGGCGCTTTTGCAAAACCCATATTCCTCCACCAGGAGGCGCTTCCATTGGACCAATGCTGTTGTTACTCTCTTTTCCAGTGGCTCTGGTTGTTGCTAGAGCTCCAGAGAGAGGAGATCTTGGTTCTAGTTAAGACTCAGTGTTGTCGTGGATTTAAAAGGTTTTATATTATAACAGTTGTGCCGTCACAGTCCGCTGAGCTGCTTCACTTACTACGTATTTCTGCGGTGGCGTACTTTGGGATCATTGAGTCGATGGTGAGCTCCGGATGGAGGATGCAGCCGTGTGTGTAGGCGTCCATGGGCAGACCGTCCAGCAGCTGGCGGTACTGCTGCACGCGCTCGTGGAGAGGAGAGTCCGGGTCTGGGACCAGCTGAGCCACCGCGTCTGCAGCACAGAGAGCAAACACACAACAACAACACAAACATGTTAGAGATCTGCAGCAGCATCACACACACACACACACACACACACACTGCAAAAACTCAAACTCTTACCAAGAATATTTGTCTTATTTCTAGTCTAAACAAATCTAATTCTACTTAAAATAAGACTCATCACATTAAAAGCAGCTTGTTTTTAGACACTTTTTACTTCTTTCAAACAGATTTTCACTTGAAATAAGTAGAAAAATCTGATAGTGGAGCAAGTTTTTCTTTTTTATTACGAGCATAAAAAAAACTTGCTTTCACTGGCAGATTTTTCTACTTATTTCAAGTGAAAATTAGTTTGAAAGAAGTAAAAATGATCAAAAACAAGTTAATCTTTAGGTGATGAGTCTTATTTTAAGTGGAAAGAGATTAGTTTTGACTAGAAATGAGACAAATATTCTTGGAGAGATTTTGAGTTTTTGCAGTGCAGAGTATAGGCCTGCAACAGAGCGTTTCTAAGCAACCGTCGGTTACCAGGCTTGGTTCTGCATAACCCAAAATAACACACACACACAGCGGTAACCTAGGTAACAGACGAGCCTGGCAGGAATAAAAACAAACCTCTGGAGCTGAACGAGCTGCACTGACTGGACGAGTTTAAACTGAACTAAACTCTTAATCTAGTTAAATTGTAATTTCTAGTCAAAACAAATCTCATTCTACTTAGAATAAGACTCATCACATTAAAAGTAGCTTGTTTTTAGACACTTTTTACTTCTTTCAAGCAGATTTTCACTAGAAATAAGTAGAAAAATCTGATAGTGGAGCAAGTTTTTCTTTCTTATTACGAGCATAAAAAAAACTTGCTTTCACTGGCAGATTTTTCTACTTATTTCAAGTGAATATTTGTTTGAAACAAGTGAAAATGATCTAAAAACAAGTTCATTTTTAGGTGATGAGTCTTAGTTTAAGTGGAAAGAGATTAGTTTTGACTAGAAATGAGACATTTTGACAAGAAATAAGACAAATATTCTTTGAGAGATTTTGAGTTTTTGCAGTGCAGAGTATATAGGCCTGCAACAGAGCGTTTCTAAGCAACCGTTGGTTACCAAGCTTGGTTCTGCACAACCCAAAATAACACACACACACAGCGGTAACCTAGGTAACAGACGAGCCTGGCAGGAATAAAAACAAACCTCTGGAGCTGAACGAGCTGCACCGACTGGACGAGTTTAAACTGAACTAAACTCAGTGTGGAGCACAGAGAGAGAAACCAGTTATCTAACAACTAAAACACAACAGGGACAGTTTCATTAAAGGGATACACCAAAAAAACATCCAAATACCTCCATGCTGCTCGTCTGTAATGTCCGTCTTGTATTGAAGCCCCGACATGAGAAATTGTTCAGAAAAAAATTAAATAAGTCTATATTTTAAGCTTGTTTGTAGCGGAAGCTCCCAGTGTCTCAGTTCACTGCTCTGCCTGTGTCACCGGCGGAACAATTTCTCATTTCGGGGCTTCAATACCAGAGGGACATTACATACGAGCAGCATGGAGGTATTTGGATGTTTTTTGGTGTGTCTTTTTGTTACGAAGACAGTTGGTATCCATTTGCAACCGTCATATGGACATGCACTGCTACGCCGAGACCCCCTGTAACTCAGAGAAGCCACGGAGGACTCTGAAACTTCTCCCAGCCCTTAGTCCACATGAGGGGGAGGAGATCATGAGAAATTTTAAAAATAAATTTCAATTTTGGGTGAACTTTCCCTTTAAAGTCCAGTTAGAGATAAAACTCTGGAGCTCAGGTACGGATGCAGCAGAGTTCCTCTGATGTCACGTGTTTCCACGGCGACGCTGCAGCAGCTCAGACCACCTGCAGCAGGTCGGCCTGTTGGTCCTGATGACTCAGCTCTCTGGACCGGGGCCAGATGCAGCTCCACCCTCCTCCCGCTACATCTCCGTCCTGTCATCAGCAGCGACGCAGCGACGTAGCGGTGAGGGAACCGTGACTCTGCTCTCAGATCAAACCTCTCTGTGTTTCAGCAGCAGGTCGTTGTGTTGAACACCGCCCCACCCCCCTCCTCCTCCCTCCTCCAGCCTCGTGGCAAACACCCAGCCAGGAATTAGGCCAGGAACGTGGAATAGAGAGCCTAAGCGGAAGCAGGAAGTAACGGTCACCATGGGACCTCAACTCTGAAAAACTCGCCATTCAAATGAACGGGACTGAAAATTTTATTTCGTGATCCGTTTGAATTGTGCCATGAGAAAAAAATCTGTCCTCTACCTGTTTAAAACATCACGTTTCATCCCGAGAAATCAGCAGTTTGTTGTAAAGCTATTGTAGAATAAAATTCAGAAGAATCTGTAAGCAGAAAGACTACAAGTCGCGTAGGTGACGTCACCATGGCGACCAAATGCCGCCCTTTCCCGTGTCAGTTGGTGACGTATTTTCTGTGGGACACAGATCTGTAGTCCGTAGAGCGGTCTTTACACAAAATACATTCTTCTGTTGCCGTTTTATGATAAACGGCTGATTTCTCTTCATGAAACGTGATGTTTTAAACAGGTAGAGGACATATTTTTTTCTCATGGCGCAATTCAAACGGATCACGAAATAAAATTTTCAGTCTCATTCATTTGAATGGCGAGTTTTTCAGAGTTGAGGTCCCATGGCGCCGTTACTTCCTGCTTCCGCTTAGGCTCTCTATAATGGCACTCTTCTTTTTTTAAAGGAGCAGTTTGACATTTTAAAAGGATTAATCTGTGTAGAAGCAGAAGGACGAGGAGCTTTATGCAACCTGAGCTGAACTGTGAACACTCTGGGTCTCCTTCATGAAACGTTGGTAAATCTGTGTGTAGATTTGCACGTAAAAGTCCACGCTACTAAAACTCTAAAGCACGTGTGTAAGACCATGAACTCTCACCCATTGTAAATTAACAGCACGCCCCCCGGTAATCAGCAATTATGATGATATCCACTGTTAAAAGCTGGTGTGATGATCCATGCGTTTTACAGATTTTCACTGAAAAAATATAAATAAATCCATGCATTTACCGCGACTACCGAAACCATGGAAACGGAAACATAAAATTCCACCGGAAGAGCAAAACCGGCAAAACAGGCTACGTTGTTGACGTTCGGAAAAAGGTGGATATTGTTCCAGATGGACCAATCGTCTCTCACAGCTCCGTCCAAACCGCCGCCAACTGGATGAAGTGTGCGTCCACCGAGTGTGAGCACACAACAACAACAACAACAACAACAACAACAACAACAACAACACACACTTTGCATCGCATATCATCATCTGCACACTTATGGAATGAAAGTTTCTCCGGTTGAAATCATACATCAGGTTATCATCATCATTAGATGGAGACTTGGTGCGTCCGTCCGATCCCTAAAACGTCTCTCTCTCCAAATATTTGAATCGTTTTTCATGTTTAAACGACGTGTTTCAAAGGCGTCAGCAGCGTATTGTCCCACAGAACAGAGAGCAACACCAATTACATTTGTAATTTCAAACACTGACAAGCAATATTTATGTGTATTTCTGCTATTCTATTTCACCAAATCCAGCAGAAACACTGAAGCAGAAACTCTGATCTGTATTCCTCAGTGAGGACCTGAGCGTGGACGTGTTCCCAAAATGAGTAAATGAACGAGAGAATGAACTTGACTGTCGTTCTACACTGAACAATGAGACTTGGTGCGGCTTCTCTCCAACTAAAAACAACAAAATAGAAGAAATATTATAAAAAGTAAATCACATTGACTCATAAAGACGTGTCAGACAGGTTATTCCTCACAGCAGAGAAGCTGAGAAGCAGCATCAACATGGTTTATCTCTCTCTATCCAGCCTGTCAGAGAGTAAAACACGGTGTTAAAGCTGTTATATTATAGACCTGAATGTTTATTGAATCTTTTATTTATGGAAGCAGCAGAAACTCCAACATCCACCACCCTGAAACCACAGATTGAGTTTTATCTCTAACTGGACTTTAACCACCGAAGAGAAGAAACTGACCCTGGATCAGAGAGAACAGATGGATGTTTCCTTTAAAGAGGAACTCTGCAGGACTTTTACCTTCATTAAGCAGCTTCAGACTAGTGATGGTTAAATAACAGACTGGTCACTAACAGGGAGAGTTGGATTCAATCAGACAGAACTTTATTCATCCTGAAGGAAATTCTTATTTCTTGCTCCAAAAGGGAACGAGCAAAGGAAATAAATGAAATACAAAGAGGAAATAAATGATAAAATATATCCTACAATGTCTAAAACAATAAAAATAAAAGAAGAAAACTAAGAATGGAGTTTCAAAAGCAGTCGGAAAAGGAGTTTGATGGAAAGAGGACAGACTAGATGTTCCCTGAACGCCTCACACACACAGACTAGATGTTCCCTGAACGCCTCACACACACAGACTAGTTGTTCCCTGAACGCCTCACACACACAGACTAGATGTTCCCTGAACGCCTCACACACACACAGACTAGATGTTCCCTGAACGCCTCACACACACAGACTAGATGTTCCCTGAACGCCTCACACACACAGACTAGATGTTCCCTGAACGCCTCACACACACACAGACTAGATGTTCCCTGAACGCCTCACACACACAGACTAGATGTTCCCTGAACGCCTCACACACACAGACTAGATGTTCCCTGAACGCCTCACACACACAGACTAGATGTTCCCTGAACGCCTCACACACACAGACTAGATGTTCCCTGAACGCCTCACAGACAGACTAGATGTTCCCTGAACGCCTCACACACAGACTAGATGTTCCCTGAACGCCTCAAACACACAGACTAGATGTTCCCTGAACGCCTCACACACAGACTAGATGTTCCCTGAACGCCTCACACACAGACTAGATGTTCCCTGAACGCCTCACACACAGACTAGATGTTCCCTGAACGCCTCACACACAGACTACTCGTCGGTTTGTTTTTTATATTCATTCATATTTCTTTTTTTAAATAATATCTTTGACTTTTTAACATTAAATGTAATAAAAAAAAGTCTCTCTAAACAAACAGAGCTGTAATCATTCGATTAAACTCTGACACAGCATATTTTTATCTTTCATTTAACCTCCGACCAAACAAACCAAACTAGTGGCTGATATGTTTCTGTTTTAAATGCCAACGCTGCAGCCGACGTCTCAGATTCCTGTTTGGATTTGGAAAAGGCTTTAAAAAACACAGCAGCCTCTAAACCCTTTAAATGTCAAGCAGCTCTCTTCTTTATCCACAACGCTTCACCCTGCAGAGAAATCCAACAGCTGCTCAGCTCTAATTGGCCGATCGCTTTGCAACAGATAGAAAATCAAAGTCTAAAAAGTAAAAGAGAGAGAATTAAAGTTAAAAAAACCCTGCACCTTACCTCCCACGAAGGTTTTCTCCAGGTAGTCGATGATCTGGTTGTAGTCGCTGATGATGGCGTCGCCGTGGAGGAAGACGGGCACCTCCTCGCCCAGGTTGAGCCTCATGAACCACGGCTCCTTGTGCTCCTGCAGCGGGAGGCTCACGTCGCGCTCCTCACACACCAAACCCTTCTCACCGATCACCAGACGCACCTGAAAGACAAGCAGCAGAAAGCTTTTACTTTTTACTTTTAGCACAAACTTTTACTGCTCCGACCGCTGCAGATCGGTGCAGATCGGTGCAGATCGGTGCACGCAGCAGCTTCAGGGGAGGAAGGATTAGAGCACTAGAGGTGAATAGGGTAAAACATTTAATTAAAGGGACAAGGAGGAGTTTTGTAAAAGCGAAGTGTTTTCTCACTACATTTATGAGCCTCTGCACCGTGAAATTCTTTGACCGGTGCAAGACAGACTCATGTTTTCATTCATCAAGAATTAAAGTCAGAGGTTGGAAGACGATCACATACCGTCGTAGTTCCAACCATAAACGGAGATTCGGCGGCGTTATTCTCATGACTCGCCACGAAACCGAAAGTAAAGAAACGCTGGTCGGCTCGCCCAGCATTTCCACCACCACTAATAATAACAAAATAACCATAGAGACAAAACCATAGATTTATCTAAAATGGACCATTAACAAGTGGTAACGGAGATTCATCCACATTAATATGAGACTTTTTATAACCAAATAGAAACTCCTCGTTGTCCCTTTAACAGATTTCACCATGAAACTTCCCAAGTTCATCACTCACATTAAGACAATTATTAGTTTTGTCAAATTTTATGTTTTAAATATGTAAATGAGACAATGTCTGATGAAATATGCGCTAATTTGCATACATTTCCAGAACATAAATCTGAACAATGGATAAAGCTACTTTCAAAATTCTTGTTTTATTTTTTAGTAGCCTATATTTTTTGGCGTTTTTGCCTTTATTGGATAGCACATAGTGAGATAGACAGGAAAGGGAGAGGCAGAGAGAGGGGGAATGACATGCAGGAAAGGTCTGCCCGATGCGGGATTCGAACCGGTGACACCTGCATTGAGGACTGTAGCCTCTACATTGGGCGGACGCTTTAACCACTGCGCCACGCACCGCCAAGTCTTGTTTTATTTTGTTGACATATTATAGTCTTTAGTTTTTACAGAGGAGGATTGTGGATATCTCTTTTTATCACTCTGTAAATGAGAAAATACTGTCACCAGCCCTTTAAAACATCTAATGTCTCCATGTTTTTAGTAATAAAATGTTGTCTAAATGAGGCTGTGAATGATATATCAACAATCCCCTCTGTAAAAACCTTCAGAATATAGAAAGGGATCAAAGTGGAAGGTTTGGTGTCTGTAAGTGCTGATGAAGTGGAGATTTCTAGAGAGGAGTCTGAGTCTGAAAAACTCTTTCTGAGAAAACGGCCTTTAAAGACTTGGACTGTAAAATTACACAGATTGTTATTGTCAATCGTACTTTTATGATTGGTTGCTGATAGTACAAATTAATTGTTGAGGAGAGAGAGAGCTTTACAATGACACCTGACATGACATGGCTCAGACTACAGTAGTATTTTAACTATTGGTAAATTTAGGAGAAATCTACCGACAAAAGAAGAAAAAAAGAAGTAAAATAAAAACCTAAATGTGGATTTTCTACCATTTCTTTCCACTTTTCTGAAAGAAGACATGTTATGGAAGCAAAATAGTCCAGTACACCAAAAAACAGTGATTTTGCCTGTGGTGTCTCGTCTTAAAAATAAACAATATCAAACCCAGAAAAAAAAAGTCAAACTGACAAGAAGAGAAAGTCTATGTGCACTTGAACGCACCACACACACCAAACACCATGCACAGGTTGAACGGTGAAACACAGCAGCAGGATTTATCCCTCTGTTAGTTTATGGTTCATATTTGAGTTGTGTTGTTGTTGCTGTGGAACAAAGAGCTGTGTGTGTGTGCGGTCGGTCTGACAGGATGATGAGATATTTCGCAGCAGTTTGAGTAAAAAGCAGAAACGGAAAGACGGGATCGGGTCGGGTCGGATGGATCGTTGTGGGTTTGTGGGGATGAAGGATAAGCCAAGGTCCATGGAGAGCTATTAGTGGGAATAAGATTAATGAAAGCAGATGACACTCGGGTGGAAAGCGCCACATTCTGCCGCTGAGGAAGACGAGTAATACGAGGGTTTCTTTTCTTTTTTCTCCCCTGAACATGGCCAGACGTTGTGTAATGGAATAAAGCTGAATGAGTCTGGTAATTACAACAGCAGCAGCAGCAACGACGAAGAGGAGGAGAAGAGATTTTTTTGAGATTTTACAAACACACTTTTTACTATTTACGTTTCTAACAGGTTCACAGTTCACATTGTTAAAGGAAAATGCAGATTTACCTATTAATAAAATGAATTAATAAATCAATAAGTGAGTCAATCACTTGAAGAGAAGTTGACGTTGAGTTGTAGTTCATCTTTAACAACAGTGCAAAGTAAGTTTCTGCAAATGTCTTTCATCGTTTTGAAGAAGGGGGCGCATCGTGATGAATGATGTCATTAAAAGACGACCAATCAAACCTCAAACAGTGGAAATCTGACATTTCTGTTCAGTTAGTTTCATCCGGATGTTTTTATACAGATGATGAATGTATAAAAGTCATGCAAAACCGCTGATGCACGTTGCCTTCAGGGACAGTTTTTCATCAACAGTCTCTGTATTTCCCTCTAAAACAACTCTGTGTGGTAACGTTGTGTTGTTATCTCATAGCGTGGTGAATGTGCAGGTCACAACTTGTCCACCAGAGCGTTGTGGAGTTGTTGGATTGTGTATTTGATGAGTTTGATGAGGGAAACCAAGAAATCCCATAATGAGCCTCCGTAGCGTAGCTCTGAGCAGCTCACGGCTCTGCTCCGCCGTTCTAAAAATAGCTTGCACCGACAATTAAAGGTAACGAACCTACTGCTATGACTATAGGGGTTATGGCAAGGGGCCAATTTGACAAAATGTTGAACTATCCCTTTAACCTTTATGATAAATGACTGTGACCAGGCCGAACTGGTCCAGAGTCTCTGTGATACTCAGTATAATCAGTATAAACCCCGCTACACATCTGGTCAACCAGCGGAACTGAAATGACCCAAGTCTGTGCATTTTTAAATCCAGATTAAAAACATTTCTGTTGAGCTCTTTTAAAGAAGTTTGCACCATAAATCCTCTTAACTGTTTAAACACAAATCGATATTACATGCTGCAAACTCATATTTTTATTTTATATATAGATATATTATTCGTTTTTCTTGCTTGCTCAAACTTTTACTATTTTGGGTTTTATTTAAATTTTAAAAAATTGCATGTTTTTATGTATTTTTTCCGTTTCCAATTCTTTATTTTCATGTAAAGCACACCGAGTTGCCCCTTAGTAGAAATTGCCCCATGTAAATAAAGCTGCCTTGGCTTTTCCTACAACAAAACTATTGATTGATATCTTTATTTCGATCATGTAAACGACAGTGTAAAAAAAATAAAATAAATAAGATAAAATAATAATATAATAAGTGAACAGAAAAATGTATACACAACATCTCATAAGCAGCGCAGTTTACATGAGCGAAAAGGAGTAGGAAGAAGTATAAACTTATCTAATCCTACCCCTATAATTTTAACTATATGTTCTAATTAAACATTTTACACATTACACATTTTAATCCAAATAGTAAGTAATCAAACACCTTGTGTGAATTATTCAATGTACCTCTGGAGAATCATTTCTTTATGTCTCTTTTTAAACATGATTACACTCGAAATGTTTTTGATTTCAGTACTCATACTATCTAACTACAATCTATGTGATACAGGTATGAACAGTGTAGCCGCCTAAAGAGCAACAAATCAGACTACGACTGTCTGAACCTGTTATCTCTGTTGTTGACCGATTAAGAAGACAAAGAAGGATTTTCTATATAAAACTCTGTCTCAGTCTCTCTGTGTCTCTGTGTCTCAGTGTCTCAGTGTGTCTGTGTCTCAGTGTCTCTGTGTGTCTCTGTGTCTGGGCTCTGAGGTGTCGTCCAACAACAACTCGGTCACTGAGTTTGTTACATAATAATATTAGTGACTCATGATGCTGAAGCCAGAAGCCAGGTAGTTCAGCTGCAGCGACGCAGCAACACACTCCTCTGACTTCATAATATACAACAACATCTGCTGCCAGGAGAGAGAGGGTGTGTGTGTGTGTGTGTGTGTGTGTGTGTGTGTGTGTGTGTGTGTGTGTGTGTGTGTGTGTGTGTGTACTACTTTTAACACCTCTACATTTACTCGACAGCTGTAGTTTGGATAATACAGTAGATGATATAAATATAAATTAAATGTCGTGTTTTTCACAGATTAAAGAGACTGAAGTTGCTCCGTCTACGTCAGCTACAACATGATGCCACAATATGAACTGAATTATGATGATTATGATCTTAAACCACCAGGAAGAACCAGTGTTTTCTCTAACAGTGTCTGTTAGCCGTTAGCCGTTAGCATCTCATCTGTCTTCTAAACTCGGTCGAAGCACAAAGTGACGTTTCTCTGACTCCGCCCCGTTACCCAGTTAATTTACCTTCTTTCTTTCTTCTTTCTGTGCAACTCAAAGAACCTTGACTCTGTCATTACAGGTGTCAGACCAACGTGTGTCAGAGAATCATGAATGAAAACGAAATGTGAATATTTTGCTTTGCAATTCAACTTACTTCCTGACTTTTCTGCCACTGTGCTCCTGGTAATAAACAGTTAGTCTGAAGGCTGATGACTATAAACAACAGAACAATTAACAGACTGAGGTTTGATTTCTCTTCTTTTTGCCACATGAGTCTCTAGAAGGGACCGGTCAGTGGATTCAGACACTGCACCTTGAAGACAAACAACAGTCACTTCTGCTTCTGCATTAATGCACCAGGACTAATAATAATAATGATAATATTATATATAAAACTGCTCTTACTTCAGTATCATTACACTGCTAAAACTCAAAATCTTTCCAAGAATATTTGTCTTATTTGTAGTCAAAACAAATCTCATTCTACTTAAAATAAGACTCATCACATTAAAAGCAGCTTGTTTTTAGACACTTTTTACTTCTTTCAAGCAGATTTTCACTTGAAATAAGTAGAAAAATCTGATAGTGGAGCAAGTTTTTCTTTCTTATTACAAACACAAAACAACTTGCTTTCACTGGCAGATTTTTCTACTTATTTCAATTGAAAATTAGTTTGAAACAAGTGAAAATGAGTCTTGAGTCTTATTTTAAATGGAAAGAGATTAGTTTTGACTAGAAATGAGACATTCTGACAAGAAATAAGACAAATATTCTTGGAAAGATCTTGAGTTTTTGCAGTGTATAAGTTCTTGGTGTTTTACTTGAGTTATGTACAAGACGACTTCCTGCTCCAGTGTCTGTTAAACTGAAACCACATGAAGTGACAGAACTTACACGACAACAACAACAACAACAACAACAACACTACAACAACCAGCCGTTACATCATGACCACGGTCTGCTGCTGGAAACATCCCATCTACTGACAGGAGCCGTGATGAAGAGTTGTTCACCTGTCACTGCTCATCCTCTTAGTCAAGATCCATCTAACCCGAGACCGAGTCCAAGTCCTTCACTGTGTCCAGTCCCAGTCCTCATAATAATCAAATTATCTGGAACTTATTGAATCACATCACAGAAACCAAGGTGAGACAGAGACACAGAGACATTAAGACGTCACTGCAGCTGTGGACTGGACTGGAGAGAAAAGACTAAAGACCTTGGGGATCTGGTCTCAGGACCGAAGTCCGGTCTCTACTGCGACACTAGTTTGTCTAAACGCAGAGTGGCAGAGAGCAGCATCGGAGGATGTGAAGTGCAGGTTCCTCTGTGACCTGCAGACCTGCACGCTGCCAGTTCAGCATCGATCTGATCGAGCTGCTGCTGCGTCTGAACGTGCAGCGACTGCATCCGTCTCCATCCCATCAGATCTGTGGTGTTCACGCTGCAGCAGAACTGAATCCACAGTTTGTCTAGAAACTCAGACCAGGGAGGAGACGACGGTGCTGAGAGACAGAGAGACAGAGAGACAGAGAGACAGAGAGACAGAGAGACAGAGAGACAGAGAGACAGAGGAGGCGAGGGCTGCACTGCCCTACAACGCAAGAAAGCTGTAACTCATTTTTTGTCAAAAATGAGATTTTGTCATTTTTGGGACATTAAAGGTCTGCTACATCATGTGGATAAATATCTTGACTCAACGTGATCTTATTTGGGATATATTTGCAGGTGGTTTTTACAGTAACTCCCCAAAACTGCGGTGAAACAACAAGAGAACACAGTGACTAGAGTTACCCTTTTTCTTCCTGTGTATAGATGTTCAACACACCTACTGTACAACAGGCTACTACCATTCTACCAACCAATAGGAGTTAGTTTCCCCTTTCTTGTGTTGTATGACCAGCTTATATTTAGCCTCAATGCACAGACAGAGGTAACTCTGAAATAAGGGTCAAATGTTAAGTTTGAGTTAAATATTTTTACACAGCTAGACTACCACTTACAAAAACAAGGATTTGACCAATTTTTAGAATCCTAAATTCAATACAGTTGACTGGACAATAAAAATACTTTAAATTCATTTTTCTCAGAACTGCACTCTGAGGAGTTTTACCCCTGTCTTCAGTTGTAGGGCAGAGCAGCTTCCTCCTCCTCTGAACCTGCTGAGCCAAACAGAGACTTGTAAATGATCCTGAGAAGATGTGATGACGGTGGAGTCGCTGAGATATCGGCCGTTGATCTGTTGGAGAGGAAACTCCCTCTGTCATCACTCGGCCTCAGAGTCTCTAACAAAACCCACTGAACATAACAAACACAACCTCTAGGGTGCTGCAGAGAGGATTGGGCGTATTTCTGTCATATGCAGGGCTGCAAATAACAATTATTATCATTATCGATTAACCTGTTGATTATTTAAACGATGAATCGATTAGTTGATGGTCAATAAAATGTTAAAAAATATCAATATCACGTCCTCAAATGTCTTGTTTTGTCCACAAACCAAAGAGAGACTCAGTTTATTGTCATAAAGGCACAAAGAAACCAGAAATATTCACATTTGAGAAGCTGGAATCAGAGAATCTGGACTTTTTTTTCTTTAAAAAAACTACTCAAACTGATTATTAGATTATCAGAATAGTTAAAGATCAATTTAATAATCGATTATTGTACAATTTATCGATTATTTGTTGCAGCTCTAGTCATATTATCAAGCCACTGAATAATATAGATAGCTAGAACTAAGGAGGACCAAAAGCGAAAGTTTCCCTCTTTTTGTCTGTCAAGCAAACATGATCGCTCGTAAATTTCACATGTGTTCAAAGGATGTTAAAACTGCTCTCTTTAGAGCTACTGACTGTACACCGCTACATACAGCACAGCTCTGGTGCAGTTCTAGTAAAGTTAAGATCAATAAGATCAAGGTTGTGTATAATGACGCCCTTCGTATCCACGGTGGGAAAGTGCAAGCCACTTGTTTGTGTCCAGTAATGTCCCCACATTCAATGCTTTGTTAAGAAATTTTATTTATAAATTTATCTGCAGACTGTATCGATCAAAAAATGGAATTATAATGTCTCTGACTGACCCAACTCAGAGTGACACAAAATACACTTCCATGTTTTGGAAATACTGGTCCGAACAGCTGCACCGTTTTTAGTTTGTGTGTGGACAGACTGTGTACTGTCTGTTTCTTTGTTTGTGTCAATTGTTGGACTTGGAGTCTGTGAAATAAAGCTATAATATGCAGCAGCAGAGTTCTGGTGCTCGGCCTCTTAATCTGGTAAAAGCCGTTCCCCCAAAAATACCGTTTTTAAAAGCACACACAGCTCGCACAACAACAACAACAACCACAACTGTTCCTGTGAGACAGAGCGACACAGTGAGACCCGACGCTGCAGGACGGTGCTGATAGTGACACTGAGCCGTGTCGACTCTCTGCTGAGTGACAGGAAGCTCCGTCAGCAGCTTCACTGGGCCGCGAGCCAGAACCATCCGGATCGACCGACCGACCGACCGCGTCCGAGTCCGAGTCCGAGCGCCAAGCGTCCACTCAAGGTCGTTGGTCAGACCTGGACAGAGAGGACGGGCTGAAGTGTTACTGCTACATGACGAGGAGGGACTCACACTGCAAAAACTCTACATCTTTCCAAGAATATTTGTCTTATTTCTTGTCAAAATGTCTCATTTCTAGTCAAAACTAATCTCTTTCCACTTAAAATAAGACTCATCGCCTAAAAATGAACTTGTTTTTAGATCATTTTCACTTGTTTCAAACTAATTTTCACTTGAAATAAGTAGAAAAATCTGCCAGTGAAAGCAGGTTTTTTGTGTTTGTAATAAGGAAGAAAAACTTGCTCCACTATCAGATTTTTCTACTTATTTCAAGTAAAAATCTGCTTGAAAGAAGTAAAAAGTGTCTAAGAACAAGCTGCTTTTTAATGTGATGAGTCTTATTTTAAGTAGAATGAGACTTGTTTTGACTAGAAATAAGACAAATATTCTTGGTAAGAGTTTGAGTTTTTGCAGTGTGGAGATCTGAGTGTCATCACAACGAGACGATGAAGATGATTCAATATCCAACGATCCGTTTATCTGTTTGATGAGTCGATTCATTGTTGCTCTTTCAGACTTCATTTCTCCACTGAGCTCAGTTTATCTGATGAACCCGAAGGATTATTAAGTCCATTATCATCACACCAGATACAATCAAACTCACTGACTGATTGTTTTGTTGGTTTTTTTCTTTGTTCTCCTCGTTGTTGTTTAGGCTCTAAAACTGTGAAATGAGAAAGTCGATGAGGAAGCCTGTGCAGATTCTCATTTGTCCAGGTCATAGTGTCTCAAAGGAGTTTTACATCGAAAGCAACTGGACTTAGTTATTTGTCTAGGAAGACGTTTCACCTTCATCCAAGAGGCTTCATCAGTTCATGTTCATCTGACCAGGCTGAGACTGGTCCAACTATCTGGTGTGGAGACCCAGTATTTAACCTCTAAAATAACTGATGAAGCCTCTTGGATGAGCGGTGTCGTCGTGGACATTTTTTGCTGTTTGTTGTTGGTGAATAATGAAATAGAGACTTGGCCGGCCGACATTGTTTTTATTTCCTTGCAAGGAAAGGTCGGCTCCAACCCGAGCGGGTGATGGTTAGGAAAAGACCCTGAACATCAGGAAATCTGAACATTTCTACCTGAGGAAAAGGAAAAGCCCAGCCCTCGGGTGTGTTTACATCTTTAGTCTGCTGTGGGGTCGTGGCCCCCGACTCAGGATGTCTTCTCACACTCTCGTCTTTCACAGGTATCGGCACCGACATCCTGGAGTGTGATTAAGAGCTCTAATCAACACAATTTAAAATACAAAAGGGTTTGAGTATATCATGGCAAAGTGAGAGGTTGGGTGTCTCTGAAACTTGGAATGCAATTACAAGGTTTAGACATTAAAATACACAAATGGGTAACAAACATGAGGAGATCTGAGACCTTGGGGGAAAGCAGGGTGTGTGGAGATGTTACAAATGATTAAAACAAAGGAATATTCAAATGTACCATTACAGAGGTGAAACGTCTTCCCAGACAAATAACCAAGTCCAGCTGCTTTCGATTTAAAACTCCTTTGAGGAAGATGAGGAAGTGACCGGTGGTCGAAGAGCGAAACGATGATGAGACAGTTTTCATTTCATAAGAGTGAATGTGCACTTTCTGAACAGGTTCTCCATCACATAACTACAGAGACCCAACAACACAGACACAGACTCTCAGACTTCCAGCGTCTCTGCGTCACAGAGTTTGTTTTAGTCCCAAACCACTAAAGTGCTGACATCATCAAACAACACGTCAGACTTTTCTTCCACAACAACAACAACAACCAGTCAGTCTCTGAACTGAACCGTCGACCCACCAGAGGCCTCAGAGACACAGTCATTAAAGGGACAATGGGCCTCATTCACCAATATCTTCTTAAGAACCTTCTTAGATTCTTTCTTAAGTTGTTCTTAAGAAGTTCCTTAAGAAAACCCTACGTCAGATTCATCAACGCGTTCGTAAGCCTCAGAATTGTTCGCAGCTGTGT
The DNA here is from genome assembly GCF_905171665.1 of Trachurus trachurus. Taxonomy (NCBI): domain Eukaryota; kingdom Metazoa; phylum Chordata; class Actinopteri; order Carangiformes; family Carangidae; genus Trachurus; species Trachurus trachurus. The sequence continues at coordinate 33,743,098 of NC_139901.1, read as the reverse complement.
TCCTACATTGATGAATGCCATCTCCTCGTAAGTTGAGGGCGTGTGCCAGGTGAGTCTAATTAACATAGGATTAACATAGGTAACGGCCACATCAATGCCCGTAAAAGGACATGAGACTGCAGGGCCGTGTGCAAACAGAGACCACAGGCACTGAGCAGAGAAGGTGAAGTGAGAAGGAAAGTTGAAATGCTCAAATGAAAATCTGGGAGGGAGCACCAGACTCCAAACGTAAAAAGAACTTAAGTAGTGAAGTGGCGCTACTGCGGCAGGAATGAAACAAAGAAACAAACAAAAGGCTTATATTTAGTTTATATTTTTATATTTATATTTAGTAGCCTAGCGTCAGCAGTGGATGCAGCTCTTCGGTTGTTATCAGAGAGAAAATCATAGCCCCCCCCCCCCAAAAAAAAAAAAAAACGAGAAAAAAAAACTGCTATGAATTAAGTGTCTATAATGTTTTTTAAGAGACTGCAATGATTTGTCAATTATTATTATTAATATATAAGATTATTAAAAACATCATAAAAGATAAGAAAATAATTCTTATTCAAATCATATAATATCATACAACTGCAGAACAAAAGAAAACGCTATAATCGGTTATTTTTGCAGAAGTCTCAGCACCTAAAAGTGCGTAAGTATACTCCTGACTGTTCGTAGATTTTGTTCTTAGTTAAGAACAAATTCTGGATAAGAAAATATTCATGAATGCCACAATCTTCGTAAAAACTTCGTAAGTAGGACTTAAGAACAAATTTGTTCTTAAAGCAGAAGTGAGTGATATATTTGTGTTAATATAAGTCTTAAATAGTTATATCTTCCGACAGCAATCACTTACATAGAGTGTTTGGACTGAAACACGGGTCTCTCAGTCCCTCTGCTCTGCTCTGAGCCGAGGAGAAAACATTTATCGTATCCTACAGTTTTTATCCAATGAGGAGAGAGAACGGCATGCAGGGCTGTGTGTGCAGCCAAGGAACGCCGTGAATGTGGTGACGTAGCGACGAGGACTGTTATGGTGCGTTCAAGGAAACTCGTATTTTTCCGACCGTGAAGTGGTACCAGTTCGATCTGGTACGAGTTCACCGGTCGGAAGTTACGAGTGGCCGTTATAGTGACTTTCACAGGTAAAACAGGTCGGAGAAACACGAGTGGGTTGCCTGAAACGCTACAAAGTCGTAAGTTGTGACTTGAAGCTGTAATTTACGGTTTCAAAAGCCTGCCTGGAACGCAGCATTAGCGAAAACGACCGGATCACTCACTTCTGCTTTAAGAACGGTTCCTGAATGAGGCCCATTGTGTAACTTCTTCTGTTCTTGTAACGGTAAATCTTAATATTCCTTTGTTTTTAATCACTTGAGACGTTCCTACACCTTTCTACTTTCCCAGACTTCCTTCTGCAATTGTGAATTCAAGTTCCTTTACACTTAACCATCTGTGATGCCCAACTTCCCACTTCCTCATTCACACTCAAACCCCTTTGTATTTTAAATTGTATCTCTTAACTCCATATAATACCTCGGGAGACCGGTGATGATACCTTCAAAGGTGAAGGTGTGAAAACACAATCAGGGAAGGGGCCGGACAAAGGACACAAACACACCCCAGAAGTGGACCTTCCCTCAGCTATAAATGTTTAGGTTTTCCCGTTGTCTTTGTCTTTTCTTTACCATCACCCACTCGGGTAGAACTGACCTTTCCTTGCAAGGAAATAAAATCGTGTCGGCCGGCCAAGTCTCTATTTCATTATTCACCAACAGCAAACGGCTGAAATTTTCACGACATTCTCTATTCATGAAAATGGATTATTTGGTTCTTCAGTCTGTTTTTCATTAACCAGTAATCCCCCCATCAACAAAGTGAAGTGTTCCTTTCAGCTCTGAATGAGCCGTTCATATCATTCATATCTACATGGAGCGGGTAAGCTCGGTGCTGCTGCCATGTGGTGCCGCCATGTTTTTACGTTCACAGAAGTCCAGAGAAAGATGGTAAAACAATACCACATCGCCATGACAACATGTTGTCACGTGTATTGTTTTGCCTCGTGCTGACGGACCACTTGTTTACATAGAGGCTTGTTTATGCCGTTACGTACTTTCGTCCGTCTGCCGTCTGCCCAATTTCAGGTGAATGCAGCATGAAAAATACGACTGAGCTGCTTGAGATATACAACCACAACGCTAGATGGGAGGAATTCCTACACAATGTACCTTTAATGTGTTAGTTGACGATTAAAATCCATACAAATAATAATTGCGATTAACAAATTTAATCGTCTTTTTTCTGATCATTTTATGCCTCTAAGTCTGAACAGAGTTTTATAAAACACACATACACCTGAAGAAGCAGAAGAGCTGCAAATACATCCATGATGTTAATGTCAATAGATGCTCATCAATATTAGAAATGAAGCTCCTCCAGATAAACAGTTAGTGGCTCCACTCAGGTGTCATTAAAGGAGAATTCCGGTCATTTTTGACCCCTAAATCGTTGTCCTGATGGTCACCCGGTGTTGGTTGGAGCAAAAAACGCGACTAAAATTGATGCAGGCAAACCAGAGTTACACAAATAGTTTTTCCTTGTTGTGATGATTTCTTTACTAATATTCTGGACATCACCACTGCACTGCTCCACCGTTTATTTTAGTAAAGAAATCATCACAACAAGGACAAAGTGTTAGTTTCTGTGGCGGGGAGAGCAGGCGCTCTGTGATGGGATAGTAATGTCTTTCCAGGATGTTTCAGAGTTGGGCTATCTGAGGTGAGTGACTACATGCAGAAACACAAAGTTTATACTGTTTATACTGTACACTATATGAGTTCAGTGGTGTCTCTAAGGATTCCAGTCATGTACCAGAGATATCTGATTGTTTTCTGAGTGTTTGTTGTGGTTGAAAGAATTGCCCCCATGGGTTAGCGTTGTGGCTATCCCTAGTGCCGGGTAGCCATGGTAACTCTGGTTTGCCTGCAGCAATTTTAGTCGCGTTTTTTGCACTGGGTGACCATCAGGACAACGATTTAGGGGACAAAAATGACCGGAGTTCTCCTTTAAACCATAGAAGAAAAAGAAGAGGAAGGGGGCGCAGTGTGATGATGTCATTAAAAGAGGACCGGTAACATTTCTGTTGGTTTCATCTAGATGTTTTTATAAATACAGATGAGTTGAAACCAGTTTAACCTTTATGATAAATGACTGTGACCAGGCGATGATGTCATAACCGTCCCTCTGCTGCTGCGTTCCTATTGGCTGTCAGACCTGTCTGTGTCTCCACTGACTGGTCCAGTTTCATAATCATAATCATACTGTTCTATTTAGAGATTCCCCGTCTGCCCAACGCCTTTCAAACGTCTTTACTGTAAAACCTCCACGTCCACGGTTTGTAGCAGCTGGGTGATGATCCCTCCTCTGTTGCTCACCCTGAGCTTTCTCCTGGTTTTCCCTGTTAAAAGGGTTTTCCATGGAGTTTTTCCTCAGTGGATGTGAGGGTCTAAGGACACAGGATGTTGTTATGATGGGATGTAAAGCCCTTTGAGACAAACTGGTGGTAAAAACGGGCTATACTAATAAAATTGCCTTGCCTGTTAAACTCATCTCAGTCGTACGTTCATCACCACCACATCACCAGATCAGATTCAGTTTCACATCAGTGTGAACAAACAAACAAACCAAACCAGATGTTCTCACACCTGAACGTAGAGTTAGATCTGATTCAGAGTCTGTGATGAACATGAGAGGAGATGAAGAGTTCCTCCGTCACGTGACCTGAAAGAAAGATGGCTGCGTCTACCTAGAGGCTCCTGCCCCGCTTCCCCAAACTTTTTAAATAACTTCAGTTTTTTGCCTTTTCTCTTTGTACTATGCATTGACATTTAAGTTTTAAACCCCGGAGTACAGCAACAATATTTTTTTTTATTTTCTCCCCCCTTAACAAACGAGCGTTCAATTTAATTAGCCTACACATCGACCGGCCACCAACTCAACACACCTGGCCTGCATCATGGATCAAGGGGCTATTGCCGTCACCGTCGCCGAAGCAGTTGAACAAGCTCTGGCCAGAAACAGAGACTATTTGGACGAGAAATTCAAAGAACTAAGTGACACTCTTACCAAGATCCGACTGGATGTTGATGCTGTTACCCACGAGGTGACGAAACTGCAGGAGGTAACTTCAGCTATAACCAAACGCACAGACTCCACGGAAAAAGTAGCAAACAACAACCGACGGAGAATATGTGACCTGGAGCAAAAAATAGCGGATCTTGAAGACAGAAGCCGACGGAACAACGTACGGATACGGGGGATCCCGGAGGGAGCAGAGGGCGAAAATGTTTGCCAGTATGTTTCAAAAATTCTCCCTAAATGGCTACCCAAGCTGAAAAGTCCAAAACCAGATATCATGAGAGCACACCGAGTGGGACCGGAGAGATCGGACGACGCTGGACCGAGGACGATCATCTGTTATCTGCTCAGATTCACCGACAGAGATCGCATTCTCCAGGCGGCCAGAGAGGCTGCACGCGGGGAGGAAGGACCACCGAGTCATGAGAGCGGCAGAGTGATCACCTTCAGCGCTGACTACAGCAACTTCACCATCTCGCGGCGGCGAGAGTTTTCTACAGCTATGGATGAAGCAAGAAAGCAGAGTTACCAAGCTTTTCTTTTGTTTCCCGCAAGGCTGAAGCTGATCAAAGGTTCCGCCAACTATATCTTCAACACCCGCAAGGAAGCCGAGATTTTTTTAGGCTTGGCGAAAGAGGACACAGCGGGGGCTGATGCCGCGACATCCAGAGGTGGCAGCCCGACGGACTGAGTGCGTGTATAATCGGCGTATCGCCGGGTAATCTACTGGTAGGCAAGTGCACTCAGACTTTTTGTTGTTGCTGTTTTTGTTTTGTTTGTTTTCTTTTGTTTGTCAAGTTGAATCCTCTCCTACATGATAACATTTGATAGGAGTAGGTGAACTGGGTTCTCTCCCTCGTTTTTTCCCCTCTCTTAATAGACTACCCTACACATTGCTTACAAGACAAGACGTGAGTTGTTGTTGTTTTTGTTTGTTTGTTTTTGTTTTATTTTTGTCACGAAGATTTTGAGTTAAAAAGAGGGAGAGAGAAGTAACCCAAGAGAAGAGAGGATTCTAAAAGAGGAAAGAAAAAAGAAGAGAAAGAAACGGACTTGATATTGGCAAATGCCAGAGGGACGAGTGAACTTTTTTTTTTCTTTTTCTCCTTTTTCTTTTTCTTTTTTTTTTTTTCTTTTTTTAAAATTATTTTTTCATTTTCTCTTCCCCCTCTCTGCTTTGAGATAATCACGTATCATTGAAATAATAGAGGAGGGGGGTGGAGAGGGTGAAACGGTTGTTAGAAGAAAAAAAAAAGGAAAAAAAAAATTTAATAAATAAAATAAAGAGGGGTAAAAACCCTAGCGAATATGCAAAGAGAAATATTTTTGTTTCATTATTATTCTGCAAAAAAATTGTTATGATGGGGTTGGGCATCAACCGCTGGGCTTTGCCAACTTTCTCAGTGTCAAGTGTCCAAGTAGTTAGGATTTTAGTTTGTTGTTTTTGTGCCACTCCTTAGTTCACTGGCTATGTTTTGTTATCTTTTTGTCTTATTTTGTTTTGCTTTTTGTTTTTTGGGAGGGGAGGGCAGCAAGGATGGGAATTGTTTATTTCTTGATGGGTGTATACACAGACAGGTGTGTGTCCTATTTTTGAAAGTCTTGAACAACTTATGGTCTCTTTATATCTTCCTGCACTTAGAAATTATATTGTTAAAATGACAACATTACAATTTGCCAGCTTTAATACTAATGGGCTAAATAATCCTGTGAAGCGCACTGCTTGCTTAGACCTCTTACACCGGCAGCAAGTAGATGTGGCGTTTATCCAGGAATCACATTTAGGAAATAATGATGTTAATCGTTTTAGTAATAAAACATACTATGTAGCAGCCTCTAGTTCTTTTTCATCTAAATCTAGAGGCTCTCTAGTGGTGCTAAAACGCAACCTGTCACTTACTGTCTTGGGAAAATATGGGAGTGACGACGGTCGTATAACATATGTTAAAACAATTCTAGCAGGCATAAAGGTGGCATTCCTATCCATTTATGCTCCAAATGTTTATAGTGCAGACTTTTTTACTTGCTTAATAGATTTGTTATCCAACATGCACGATTTTGCTTTAATTCTTGGTGCAGATATGAATGCCACCTACCTTACAATAGATCGTTCAAATTATTTAACTCAGCACTCAAACAAAGCTTCCTCAGACAGTTTTACCAAACTTTTGGCTGATTTCAGCCTCATTGACACTTTTCGTGCAATCAATCCAACACTATCTCTATATAGTTTTTACTCTAATAGGCATAAATCATACTCTCGTATTGATTATATTTTTATTTCTGCCTCACTGATAGGTAAAATTCATAGCGCAATGATTCTACCTACTTCTCTTTCAGATCATAATATTGTACTTTCCAAGATAACTCTTAAAAACACACCCAGAAAAAGTATACGGTGGCGTTTTAACTCATCTTTGCTTTGTAATGTTGACTTTTGTCAGTTCTTTAAGGATGAGTTACAAAAATTTATAAGTATAAATGAAAACTCTGTTAATGACCCACGTTTTTTTTGGGGTGCTTTAAAGGGATTTATACGTAACACCACAATATCATTTTCAGCCTACCAAAATAAAACTAGATTAGAGAAAATTAATCAGTTAGAGACCAAATTATTTGATTTAGAAAACACACATCAAGTTTGTCCCTCTGATGATATCAAAGTGAGCCTGGATGCCACACGCTCTGAGCTTAACTCACTGCTGAGGCAAAGGGCAGAATTTCTAATGTTAAGAGCTAGAAGAAATTATTACTTTAATGGACCTAGGCCCAGTCATCTACTTTCCTTAAGGATCAAACAAAATGAAAAATTTTCAAACATAACAGCTATCAGCTCCTCGGAGGGGATATTAACGGACCCACAAGAAATAAATGCAGAATTTCGCAACTTTTACTCTAACCTGTATAGCTCAGAGTTGTCATTAAATATGTCAAAATGCAGTGAATTTATGGAAAATCTCAATCTCCCCTCCATAACTCAAGAGGAAGCAATTAAGTTGGAATCCCCTATTACCCTAGATGAACTTAAAAATGCTGTTCTCAATATGAAAAGAGGAAAATCCCCTGGATGGGATGGCATCCCTCCAGAATTCTATGCTATGTTTTGGGAAGAACTTGGACAATATATGTTAGATATGATATTAATGTCAGTTAAAAATGGTTCTTTTCTTAATGATGTAAATTTGGCTTTATTGACTGTTCTTCCTAAACCTAAAAAAGATCTCTTATTTTGTAATAACTATAGGCCCTTGAGTATCCTGTGTACCGAAGTGAAGGTGTATGCCAAAGTATTAGTCTCAAGAATTGAATCTCATTTACAAAAACTAATACATCAAGACCAGACCGGTTTTGTGAAATCCCGCATAGCAGGGGATAATATACGTAGACTATTACATGTGATACATTTTTCCCAAGATATTGAGGACCCCTGCGCAGTGCTGTCTCTCGATGCCGAGAAAGCTTTCGATCGGCTCGAGTGGCAGTACTTGTGGGAGGTCCTTAGTAAATTTGGTTTTGGGCAGGGTTTTGTTGGAATGATTAAGGTTCTATATTCTAACCCTACAGCTGTAGTTACAGCTAACAATATATTGTCCACTCCTTTTTCTATTTGTAGAGGTTCACGCCAAGGCTGTCCTCTTTCCCCACTCCTTTTTGCTCTTTCTCTGGAACCTCTGGCTCAGAGTATTAGACAACACCCACTTATTGAACCTATCACCTTTTGCAATACACACCACCACATATCTTTGTTTGCTGATGACATTTTGTTATATGTTAATAACGCTTTAAATTCTATTCCCCATGTTTTGGAAACTTTTGCTCAGTTTAGTAACCTTTCTGGGTACAAGATTAATTGGACTAAGTCTCAACTAATGTCTTTAAATCCATCTGTTAGTTTATCTACACTCCCATCTCTTATCTCGGTGGTTAATTCTTTCAAATACCTAGGTGTTGATATTTATCCCACCTTATCAGCTATCTCTACCAAAAATTTCCAACACATATCTAAACGTGTTGAGGAAGATATGGAAAGATGGACAAAATTACCTATTTCAATGTCAGCAAGAATATCCATAATTAAAATGGATGTTCTACCAAGAATACATTTTTATTCAAATATGATTCCTCTTGCACCTCCCAAAAACTACTGGGACAGTCTGAATAAGATCACTTCAAACTTTATATGGGGTGGTAAAAGACCACGTCTCAAGTTGTCTACACTACAAAGGAGCAAGAAGGATGGGGGTTTAAATGTTCCAAATTTTAAATTGTACTCTTGGTCCTATATAATTCGTCCAATATCTGTTTGGTTTGATCCATCTATGGTGGTCTCTTGGAGACCAATTGAAGAAAATTTGGCTTACCCACATAGGTTACAGGACCTTGTTTTCTCTGCTTTCCCTTCCAAGAGTACTCAACGCCAACTTGGTCCTATTATGTCTTTTTTATTGTCAACATGGCGAGCAATAGAGAAACAATGTCAGATTTCTTTAAAATGGCACACACATAGCCCTCTTTTCAACAATTTTGACCTCACCACGGGAGGAGCTCCTTTTAAGCACCCTCAATGGTCTACTAAGGGAATCAACACTTTAATGGATGTTTGGGAAGAAAATGGGATGAGATCTTTTGATGATATGTGTTCCCTGTACAATGTCGCAAAGAGTTCTTTTTTCTTTTATCTTAGACTCAGACTAGCTATGCGCACTTATGGCGTTCCATGGGGTGGAAAGTTGGCAACTCATCCACTTTACTCTTTATTAAATGTCAGAGGTAAAACTAAAGGTCTAACATCCAAAATGTACGCTCTTTTAAATTCTGGTTATAAATCTTTAAATATTGGTTATATTTGGAGTAGAGATCTTAATATTTCTGAGAAGGATATATGCTGGACAACTGTTTGGAGTAATCTAGATCATGTTTCCAAAAATCCCAATCACAAATTGATACACTTCAAATTTTTACATAGGATGTATCTTACACCTAGAAGACTCAATTTAATGAAACTTGTATCCTCTCCTAATTGTGATCTCTGCCCAAATCGTGATGTTGGATCTTTCATGCATATGTACTGGTATTGTCCAGAAGTCACAACCTTTTGGGAAATGGTATCCTTAACGTTGACTAAACTTTTTGATGTATTAATTCCGTACTGTCCCAAATTGTTTTTATTGAATGATACCTCTGCTTTGAATTTACCTAGTTGCCATTACCATGTTTTGTTTGCTAGCCTGACAGCTGCCAAAAAGATGCTAGCACTTCGCTGGCAACCACCTCATTCTCTTTCTCGGTCTCACTGGCTATTTTCTTTGTTAGATATCCTGTATATGGAGCTGTCAGTAGCCAGAATGCACAACGCAAAGCAAGCCACTATTACCTCCTGGACTTCGTCAATAGAAAAAATTAAGAACCTTTTGTGCCCCCAAACTGATGTCTAGAGCCTTGTATGTTGTGTGTTTCCTCTGTTTGTTTTTTGTTTTTTTGTTTTTTTTGTCCAAGTATAGTCTGATGTTCTGAGCCTGTCCTTGTACTGATGTGTCCTTGCTGCCTGGGGTGGGGTGGGGTGGGAAGGGGGATGTCTTTTCCCTTTTTTTTCTTTTCTCTTGTCTTGTGTTTGTTTTTTGTATTTATTTATTTTTACTTATATACATATATAATTTCCTTTTTTTTTTTTTTTTTTTTTGTCTTGTTGTTGTTGAGCCCTTTCTGCTCTTGTCCTGTTTTTATGTTTTCCGATGGAAACCAATAAAAAGTTATAAAAAAAAAAAAAAAAAGAGTTCCTCCGTCTGTCACTGAGACGTTACTGTTGTTATTCGGCTCGTCTCTGTTCAGTCTGACGGCTGAAATACACTGGGAACGGCCGCGACGCGAAATGTGTCGGCGTTTCTCTTCTTTTTCGCGCCGGGTCTATTTTATTTCCTCGTCGACCCTCCAACAGGTAGAAAACTACAGAGAACTGTGTATAAAACCAATATATTACGTTTAAAAAGTGATTAAAATAAATGTCTCATGTACCAGAGGCAAAGCCAGTAGCTGTGCAACATTATGGGGTTTGTTTTGTTACATTGTGGATCCACGATCGTGTAGTTAAACAGTTAAAGCAGAAGTAAGCGATATTTTTGTGTTAATATAAGTCTTAAATAGTTATATCTTCCGACAGAAATCACTTCTATAGAGTGTTTGGTCTGAAACACGGGTCTGTCAGTCACTCTGCTCTGCTCTGAGCCGAGGAGAAAACTTTCCTTGTATCCTACAACCTTTATCCAATGAGGAGAGAGAACGGCATAAAGGGGCAGTCCTCTCTGTGTGTGCAGCCAAGGGATGCGCGTGAATGTGGTGACGTAGGGACGAGGACTGTTATGGTGCGTTCAAGGAAACCCGTAACTCGTGTTTTGCCGACCTGTGAAGTCGTACCAGTTCGATCTGGTACGAGTTCACGGGTCAGAAGTTACGAGTGGCCGTTATAGTGACTTTCACAGGTAAAACAGGTCGGAGAAACACGAGTGGGTTGCCTGGAACGGTAAGTTGTGACTTGAAGATGTAATTTACGGTTTCAAAAGCCTGCCTGGAACGCAGCATTAGCGAAAACGACCGGATCGCTTACTTCTGCTTTAAACAGTTAATTGATACCATTTAATATAGTCTGCACTTGCAAACCCTACATAGTCAGCAAATTACCTGTGAAAAAGGTACTGTCAATCCATGTTAACAGGAAGGATGTAAAAATGTGTTGAGATACATAAAGTCACTCATTTACTGCAGCTTGACAAGGTGAAGCTGACAGCTGCAACAACAAACAGTGAAGCCGTGTCGTGTCGCGTCCGTGCCTGGTGTAGCAGGTAAAAAACCCAGTGTATTCCTGGCGTGACTCTGCACATGTGGAAGTTTAGGAGCTGCTATGTGAGTTAAAGCAGCAGTAAGCGATCCGGTGGTTTTGTCTAACTTCCTGTCAGCAGATGGAGTTAGCAGTCCCCGCCCTCGTCCCTACGTCACCACATTCACGCGCATCCCTTGGCTGCACACACAGAGAGGACTGCCCCTTTATGCCGTTCTCTCTCCTCATTGGATAAAGGTTGTAGGATACAAGGAAAGTTTTCTCCTGGGCTCAGAGCAGAGCAGAGTGACTGACAGACCCGTGTTTCAGACCAAACACTCTATAGAAGTGATTGCTGTCGGAAGATACAACTATTTAAGACTTATATTAACACAAACATATTGCTTACTTCTGCTTTAACTAATAAACTATAAACCTGAACTCCCCGACGACACCACAGACCTGATGGAGCTGCTGACGACTAGTGAACTGGAGTTCCCTTTAACGGGAGTAAAACCCTGTTGATCATTCACACACACAGAAAAAAAAACCTCCTCATTGTAGCTTCATGGCTTCATGCCGGTTATTTATATGAACTTGGAGTTTCTAATGGATGAAAAATGAAAATGTTCCTCCCATGTCGGTATGACCGGAGGCTCAGATACCTGTCTGTGTGTGTCTGTGTCTAGGTCTAAGACTCTAAAGAGGCCTGGTTGGGGTGTGAGATGGGAACATACGGTCGGTGTGGTGGTTGAGCTGCAGAGGGGGGAAGATGAAGATGAAGATGGCCTTTGGTTTGTTTTGCACATCATTTTAATCAATTATTTAGGATGTCATGTGTCAGAGCACATAGAGGTCTATAGTCTAGTCTAGTAACCACACAACAGCCTCAACGTGTCAGTAAGCAGAACTCATTCAATATAATAAAGGAAAAAGCTGATCAGAAACGAATTCGGCTCGATGCTGATGATGATCAAATCGATCACCAATAAGACTGACTGACTGTGCTTTATACCGAGGACACGATCCCCGCGTGCTGCTAGCTGCTGCAGCGCTGAGCGGAGATCTGCCCATGCAGCAGCTGCAGGAGCGGATTCATATTCCGGAGGTTTGTGCAGCGACGAAGCATCATCATGCACAGCAGGGGAAAAGAAGCATGCACGACCAAGACCGAAACACACACGTTAACACACACACACAGGGACAGAGGGAGCTCCACGCTGGAGCATCGTGTCATGCAGAGAGAGAGAGGAGAGCCGTGCAGCCTCCTCCTCCTCCATTTTCATCCCTGTACCTTCTGGGAGGTGAAGGACTGGGTCCAGTGGTACAGCACGAGCCGGTCTCTGCTGAAGGGTCTGGTCTCTCTGCTCTCCGGCTCCTCTCCTCCTCCGCCGCTGCAGCAGCTCTTCTCCTCCGCGTCGTCTCCCCCCGGCGCCGCCGCCGCTTTGCCCCCGTCCTCCTCCATGGCGGAGATGGGCCACCAGCTGCAGTTGGTGGGAGTAACATGGTTGGAAGACGCCGCCATGACAGAGCGCTTTGTGCGTGTGTGTGTGTGTGTGGAGGAGGGAAGGAGGAGGAGGAGAGAGGAGGGAGAGAGAGAGAGGGTGTGTGTGTGTGTGATGTGTGTGTGTGTTTCAGCAGCTCCGGCGCAGCGGCAGCAGCATCGTCAGAGCTCGGACAGCTCCGGTGCTGAAATCCGCTTCACTTCGGAAAACAGATGTAAAAAAAGAAAAAAGAAAAAAAACACATCAACCTATCAGCTGATCCACATGTAAACAGTCTGCTGCATTTACGGTGAAACCAGTGTGAGTCCGTGTGTGTGTTTGTGTGTTTGTGTGTGTGTGTGTTACATCACAGGATGATGATGATGATGGTGATGATGAGACGCACAAACATGCGCGGTAGAGGAAGGTCACCGGCTCCTGTAAGGACACGAGGGCTGTGGCCTGCAGGACGGAGACACGGTTATTATGGGCTATCTATCTAACTAACTAACTAACTAACTAACTAACTAACTACAACAACACAATAGATGTATAACAGGACAGACACACAGCGGCTTCACGAAGAGGTTTGGGCGCCACTGGTTGAATAGGGTAAAAAAAATGTAACTAACAGATATCACCATGAAACTTCCCAAGTTTATCACTCACATTAAGACAAATATTTTTTGTATTACAAGTTTTGTCAGATTTTATGTTTAAATATGTAAATGAGGCAATATCTGATGAAATATGCACTAATTTGCATACATTTCCAGAACTGAAATCTGAAAAATGGATAAAGCTACTTTGTTTTATTTAGTTGACATATTAGAGTCTTTAGTTTTTACAGAGGAGGATTGTGGATATCTCTTTTTATCACTCTGTAAATAAAATGAGAAAATACTGTCACCAGCCCTTTAAAAAATCTAATGTCTCCATGTTTTTAGTAATAAAATGTTGTATAAATAAGGCTGTGAATGATATATCAACAATCCCCTCTGTAAAACCCTTCAGCATATAGAAAGGGATCAAAGTGGAAGGTTTGGTGTCTGTAAGTGCTGCTGAAGTGGAGATTTCTAGAGAGGAGTCTGAGTCTGAAAAACTCTTTCTGAGAAAACGGCCTTTAAAGACTTGGACTGGAAAATTACACAGATTGTTATTGTCAATCCTACTTTTACGATTGGTGGCGAATACGGAGGAAATTACAATATTTGGAGCCTACATCATTGTTCAGGAGAGAGAGAGCTTTACAATGATACCTGACATGACATGGGTCAGACTAACTTTTGGTGAATTTAGGAGAAATCTACCACAAAAGAGAAAAAAATGAAGTAAAATAAAAACCTTAATGTAGATTTTCTACCATTTCGTTTGACTTTTCTGAAAGAACTTACGTTAAGGAAGAAAAATAGCCAAAAATCTCAAAATTGTTGTTTTAGCTGCAAAAACACATAATTTCTATGGGGCTCTATGGGGTTTGGTGGTGACAGTATTTTCTCATTTACAGAGTGATAAAAAGAGATATCCAAAATCCTCCTCTGTGAAAACGTCTGAGTATATGTCAACAAAATAAAACAAGAATATTGAAAGGGGCTTTATCCATTGTTCAGATTTCAGTTCTGGAACTCAGCACATATTTCATTAGATATTGCCTCATTTACATATTTAAACATACAATTTGATAAAACTTGTAATACAAAAAAATAATTGTCTTAATGTGAGTGATAAACTTGGGAGGTTGCATGGTGAAATCTGTTAGTTAAATGTTTTACCTTAAAATATATTTTTAAAAAACCCATAGGCGGAGGTGGACATTTTTGTCCAGCGAAGGGTCATAAAAATGTACTTCTATGACAAATCAAAGGTTTTTCTATGATAGCTGGAAGTCTTGTGAACATTTAAAAAACAAAAAACAAAAAAAACAACAGCAATTATGTCCTGAAGAAGCTGCACAATTTGAATTGAATTGTAGAAGTAGCACAAAGTATTATAGGACAAGTTAGGATGCAATAAATGTGAGATGTGATAATAATAATAAAGAAAGATGGCCGACACGAAGAACTATAGCTTTCAGCATTCACCATAATTCTTGTAGTTGGTAACATTGTCATTGTGCAGCTGTTGGTACCAGCTTGATGCAGCATGCTGCCAGGTAAACACAGGTGTAATACCAGACTCAGCCAGCAGGTGTCAGTGTAATCAAGCTGTTGTCACTGAACTGTTGACACCACCTCAGGTGCTGCTGTCCGACTCTGGGAGTGTTGATGCTGTGCAGGAGAAGATCCAGAGGTGACACACACACACACACACATAATATGTCAAGCCATTTCAACATTTAAAAACCAGACTAGATATGTGTTGCAGATCTGTAATTCAGTTTTGCCTCGTCAAAAAGAACATTTCAGATCCACAACTACATTCTTCCTAGGACAAATGACATCACTTTTGCCATTCATGTGTATGGGGTTTGTCATTACAGATAGGCTACTGTATCTATAATTCATTTGCAGATATCCGCTATGTGAATTACAGATATCTGTAACTGAATTATGAATAGTAGTAATTCCAGTTTTTTGAGATATCTACAATTTTATTCTGACTACTCATAGAGATAAAGATATCTTTAATTCACCTCAATGAAAGATATCTACATGTCCCTTTTCAAGTTTTGACTAGGTGAAATGACGCTGTAGTTATCTGTAACTGGAATTATAACTAGTCAAAATGATCCATCCATCCATCCATTTTCATCCGCTTATCCGGAGTCGGGTCGCAGGGGCAGCAGTCGGAGCAGGGATCCCCAGACTTCCCTCTCCTCGGACACTTCCTCCAGCTCTTCCGGGGGGACCCCAAGGCGTTCCCAGGCCAGCCGAGTGACGTAGTCACTCCAGCGTGTCCTGGGTCTTCCTCGGGGCCTCCTCCCGGTGGGACATGCCCGGAACACCTCACGAGGGAGGCGTCCAGGGGGCATCCTATACAGGTGCCCGAGCCACCTCAGCTGACTCCTCTCGATGTGGAGGAGCAGCGGCTCTACTCCGAGCTCCTCCCGGGTGACAGAGCTCCTCACCCTATCTCTAAGGGAGCGCCCCGCCACCCTGCGGAGGAAACTCATTTCGGCCGCTTGTATCCGGGATCCCGTTCTTTCGGTCATGACCCAGAGTTCATGACCATAGGTGAGGGTGGGAACGTAGATTGACTGGTAAATCGAGAGCTTTGCCTTTCGGCTCAGCTCCTTCTTCACCACGACGGACCGTTACAATGACCGCATTACTGCGGCCGCCGCACCGATCCGCCTGTCGATCTCGCGCTCCATTCTCCCCTCACTCGTGAACAAGACCCCAAGATACTTAAACTCCTCCACCTGAGGCAGGAACTCTCCCCCGACCTGGAGGGTGCATGCCACCTTTTTCCGGTCGAGAACCATGGCCTCGGACTTAGAGGTGCTGATTCTCATCCCAGCTGCTTCACACTCGGCTGCAAACCGCCCCAGTGCATGCTGAAGGTCCTGGCTCGAGGGAGCCAACAAGACCACATCATCTGCAAAAAGCAGAGATGAAATCAAGTGGCTCCCGAACCGTACCCCCTCCGGCCCTTGGCTGCGCCTAGAAATTCTGTCCATAAAAATAATGAACAGAACCGGTGACAAAGGGCAGCCCTGCCGGAGTCCAACACGCACCGGGAACAGGTCTGACTCAGCAGAGGGCCTCCGACCCCATACTCTCGGAGCACCTCCCACAGGATGCCACGTGGGACACGGTCGAAAGCCTTCTCCAAGTCCACAAAACACATGTGGACTGGTTGGGCAAACTCCCATGAGCCCTCGAGCACCCTGCGGAGGGTGTAGAGCTGGTCCAGCGTTCCACGGCCAGGACGAAAACCGCATTGTTCCTCCTGAATCCGAGGTTCGACTAACGGCCGAATTCTCCTCTCCAGCACCCTGGAATAGACTTTCCCCGGGAGGCTGAGGAGTGTGATCCCCCAGTAGTTGGAACACACCCTCCGGTCCCCCTTTTTGAAGAGAGGGACCACCACCCCGGTCTGCCAGTCCAGAGGCACTGTCCCCGACTGCCACACGATGCTGCAGAGGCGTGTCAGCCACGACAGCCCCGCAACATCTTGAGGTACTCAGGGCGGATCTCATCCACCCCCGGTGCCTTGCCACTGAGGAGCTTCCGGACTACCTCAGTGACTTCAGCTTGGGTGATGAATGCATCAACCTCTGAATCCTGAGCCTCTGCTTCCTCGACGGAAGGAGTGTCAGTGGGATTGAGGAGATCCTCGAAGTATTCCTTCCACCGTCCGACGATATCCCCAGTCGAGGTCAACAGCTCCCCTCCTCCACTGTAAACAGTGTTGGTGGAGCACTGCTTCCCTCTCCTGAGGCGTCGGATGGTTTGCCAGAATTTCCTCGAGGCCGACCGGTAGTCCTCCTCCATGGCCTCCCCGAACTTTTCCCAGACCCGAGTTTTTGCTTCCGCGACCACCCGGGCTGCAGTCCGCTTGGCCTGCCGGTACCCGTCAGCTGCCTCGGGAGTCCCCCGAGCTATCCAGGCTCGGTAGGACTCCTTCTTCAGCTTGACGGCATCCCTTACTTCCCGTGTCCACCACCGGGTTCGGGGATTACCGCCGCGACAAGCGCCGGAGACCTTACGGCCACAGCTCCGGACGGCCGCGTCAACAATGGAAGTGGAGAACATGGTCCATTCAGACTCAATGTCTCCGGCCTCCCTCGGAATCCGGTCAAAGCTCTCCCGGAGGTGGGAGTTGAAGACCTCCCTGACAGGGGATTCTGCCAGACGTTCCCAACAGACCCTCACGATACGCTTGGGTCTTCCAGGTCTGACCAGCTTCCTTCCCTGCCAGCGGATCCAACTCACCACCAGGTGGTGATCAGTTGACAGCTCAGCCCCTCTCTTCACCCGAGTGTCCAAGACATACGGCCGGAGGTCAGATGACACGACTACAAAGTCGATCATTGACCTCCGGCCTAGGGTGTCCTGGTGCCACGTGCACTGATGGACACCCTTATGCCTGAACATGGTGTTCGTTATGGACAAACTGTGGCTAGCACAGAAGTCCAATAACAAAACACCGCTCGGGTTCAGATCGGGGAGGCCGTTCCTCCCAATCACACCTCTCCAGGTAACACTGTCGCTGCCCACGTGAGCGTTGAAGTCCCCCAGCAGAACGATGGAGTCCCCGGTTGGAGCAGCTTCTAGTACTCCTCCCAGGGCCTCCAGGAAGGCCGGGTACTCTGCACTGCCGTTCGGCCCGTAGGCCGAGACGACAGTGAGAGACCTATCCCCGACCCGAAGGCGCAGGGAAACGACCCTCTCGTTCAGTGGGGAGAACTCCAACACATGGCGGCTGAGCTGGGGGGCTATGAGCAAGCCCACACCAGCTCGCCGCCTCTCACCATGGGCAACTCCAGAGTGGAAGAGAGTCCAGCCTCTCTCAAGGAGTTGGGTTCCAGAGCCCAGGCTGTGCGTGGAGGTGAGCCCGACTATCTCTAGTCGATACCTCTCAGCCTCCCGCACGAGCTCAGGCTCTTTCCCCCCCAGCGAGGTGACATTCCATGTCCCTAAAGCCAGAGTCGTTGTCCGGGGATTGGGTCGCCGGGGCCCCCGCCCACGGCTGCCACCCAAAACACACGGCACCGGCCCCTCATGCAGAGGCGGGTCCACCGTGGTGGCACGGGGGGGCACGTGCCACCCCTGCAATCTGATTGGCCACCCCGTGTGCCCCCCCAATGGTCATTGTCCTGTCGTAATGTCAATCACTGCCGCCGGTGACAGGTTTCTACACCGTTTTTTTAAATTACCGTAAATCTTAGACTGTTCGCGCAATCAAAAAAAAGGAACACGGTTTCTGAAAGCAGACATTCTGCGCTTTTCAGTGATATACTGGTCATTACGGTAATCCCAGGCACAGCGTCACAGCAACCCCGGGAAAGCCGAGCTTTGAATGAGGAAGGAGAGGGTGACTGAATGTGACGGAGCTGTGTTGACAAGTGAGATTTTATTGGACTTTACGTGTATTTTAGTGTGTTTTTCACCGTGTGTTGTATCCGTGTGTTCTTGCTGTGTTATTTTCCATGGGTTTGCCTTTTTGAACCGTGTTTTTACCGTGTTTGCTCGTTTTTTTCGCCGTGTTTTTCCTATATTTTTTTCTCACTCTGGACATTTTGAGGAGGTCGTCCGGGAAGATAATTATACCAGAGACGAGGGCTTTGATTATACCCAGCACGTTCAGAGATGGAGGAAATTCATCTGAATTTGGGTGAGTAGTAAAGATTGATCATGTTTGTTTTGCTGTTTCAATTTCTGTTTCTTTCTTTGTTTTTTTATATAGGCTATATCTCTGCTGCTTCACTAAACACTTAATTTCAATATTCTTCTGTTGCTGTTGCAATATTATCCTGCTAGTTTCAAACAATATAATGTGGAATAGTAGTTTTGTTTATTTTACTGAAGGTGTCTTACTTTTATCTTTATTGTGGACACTGCTGTCATGTTTATTACTTTTTTTAAATTCTACTGCTGATCAAGTATTTTCTTTGAGATTAATCTGATCTGATCTTTTTTACTTTCAGGATGTCTTCTGAAGAACAGCCATCAACAACACTACAAGTCTTTGCCAGCTGTTTTCCTGTCCCTACTTGCACTGGAGAGATGGAGAAAGCAGTAGCCTACACTGTCTACAAAAGAAACACTCAATGGAAATGTCAGCAGTGCAATGTAGGTCTCTGCTTACAGCTGGACAGGCACTGCTGTTTGCAGTAAGTTACCAGCAGGGCCAAAAACACCTGGACCCACTTAAGAAAAATGAGACCTAAAACAAACAACTACTGGTTCAAAATTGACATAATTGTTGTTTCTAGTGTATTATAGTTCAAAGTTCATTTTGTACATTCAAATTATTTTATCCATGTATATTCTCAGTGCCTTATTGAGTAAAAACCACTAAAAATTAAATTCTGTTTTTTGTGTTTTTCTGTTATTACACCCTGTTATAACACTTATATCACACAGTAGAGAAAAACTACTGCCAGATGTTGAAAGAAGAAGTTGTCCTGAAAAAAGGGACAAAAGCACATACTCAGCAGACTGTATGACACTTTTACAGCTAAAAAAACAAAATAAGTCCAGGTGGACTGGTTAATATTATATAGGAGATAAAGGCACTGCTACGTTTACTGTAGGCTCTTAATCAACTCTGTACAGCAAACATCCTATAGTGTTCTGTATAGTAAATATATAAAATGGTGTAAGATTGTTATTGCTCTCAATTTTCACCATTTGAGTAATGTTCATGCTAAGACTTCTTATTTACAAGACAGAGTTGATTATTGATTGACTATCATTTTAATATTGACAAGTGGAAAATGAGAAGGTCACACAGGCATCTTCCTTACAAGTTGAAAGATTTAATGTGGCCAATAAAAGCAAGATGAAGACGTGTAACTGTACAATATAAACATTCAAGACAGCGATCAGTGGCAGCCTTAATTTTTGTTACTTTTGGGCGGCCCCCCCAGATTCACTGTTGGTACCCCCTGTGCCACCCCTCAGAAAATATCCTGGACCCGCCCCTGCCCTCATGGTCCTTCCTGCAGGTGGTGGGCCTACTGGAAGGCGGGCCCACGTCGCTCCTTCGGGCTGGGCCCGGCCGGGTCCCGTGGGCGGAGACCCGGCCACCAGGCGCTCGCCTGCGAGCCCCAACCCCAGGCCTGGCTCCAGGGTGGGGCCCCGGTGACGCCGATCCGGGCGACGTGAACGTCCTTGATATTTTGTCACTCATGAGAGGTTTTGGATGGATGGAAAATGATGTTGTAGATATCTCAAACTGGAATTAAGAACAGTCATTAATTAATTGTAGATATCTATTATCAAGTTATAGATATCTTGAACTGAATTTTTATTAGAGATATCTGGAATTTGAGATATCTGCAACTCAGAATGTAATTACAGATATCTTGAATTCATCTGTAATTCAGTTGTGCCTATAGTCAAAACTGAATTACAGATATCTCTATATGTCCTTTCCACTAGTCACAATTATGTTACGGATATCTTGAATGAAAAATCCAACTATTAAAATTGCAATTACGACTAGTCAGAAAGATGCTGTTGATATCTACGATGTTAATTCCTTATAGTCAAACTTAGCTTTTAAATGTTAAATCTGCTTGCCATGGTTGTGGTGAGGGGCTGGTGAGTGCTGACATCATCATCATCTAGATTAGCAGGCAGATGACGTAAGGGTAACATTCACAGTGTGATGGTTTACACTTGATGTTTTTAATATGTCGTGTCGGTGCTGCCACTTTTCTTAAGAAAAAATAAGATCAACTTACAGAATTAAGTAAAACGGGACCTCTGCATAATAAAATATCAAACACAATACTTGATGAGAGGGAGGAGAGAGGGGGTGGTGTTTGGTCATTTAGAGAAGTGATGAGTTCCTGATTCACCAGAGAAGAAGGAAGAAGCAGCGTGAAACCATCAGAGCCTCCGACATGAAAGTCCATCACACTCTGATCTGCCTCTTTCTCTGTGAGTTCACTCTCTCTCTGTTTTCTGTCGTTCATCAGTCAGATTCTCATCAGGTCTCAGTTTAACAGTGGACTCAGTTTATTCTTCTCTGTCCTTCATGTTTGTTTCTGTGTGTACGTGTTCTGTCCATTTATACCTTTGTCTTGTTTCTGTTTTAATTCAGGCGCCAACTGAGACACTTACAGTATGGTCACAACACAGGAAACTGTGGTTGTTAGTTTCTGTGTGACTGATCAAATGTAGACAAACATGTTCAATGTTCATCTAATCTAACAAACTCAGTTCATTGTCTTTTTACAAGTTTCTCACATCATCAACTTTAATTAAAACCTGAAGCTTCTGAACCAGATACAAACTGTGACTGTGGTGAAAGTGAGAAGCTCCCACTGAGACTGTGAAGCAGAATAATTATCATCAGTGAATATGAACTGAATGTTCATCTTTTCTACAGGGCTGCAGGATGGAAACACTGGACTCACTGATGCAGAGCGGCATAAAGGAACTGAAGGAGGAAACATCACAGTTAAATGTTTATTCTTGTTCCCTGGGAAGAAGAAGCTCTTCTGTAGGAACGAATGTGAAGGAGACGACAAGCTCATTGAAACAAAAGAAGACAACTATCAGAGAGGCAGATACAGGATTAAATATGACAGAGCTTTGATAGGAAGACACACTCTGTCTGTGAGCATCACAAACCTGATCAAGTCTGACTCAGGACGGTACAGGTGTGGTTTGGAAGAAAGTTTTATTTCAGATGGATATGTAGACTTTAACCTCAAAGTCACTAAAGGTGAGTTTCTCCTGAAAGTCTTTGAGATGTTCCTTCATGTGTCTCCACAGCTTCGTCTGTTTCTAAAAACCTGACGTGTTAAAAAGTTTGTGCTGCTGATTTTCATGAGTGTGAACATAAAGACTCAGTAGAAGAAGCAGTTAGTCACATGCTGACACAGTTTAATGTGAATGTTAATGTAGCAGCTGGTCACCAGGATGTATTGATCTGACTGTCTGATGGTTTGTTCACAGCTCCAAAACCTCCAAGACCAAACCTGACTCCAAAACCTCCAAGA
Source organism: Trachurus trachurus (assembly GCF_905171665.1). NCBI lineage: Eukaryota > Metazoa > Chordata > Actinopteri > Carangiformes > Carangidae > Trachurus > Trachurus trachurus. The sequence goes on along the minus strand of NC_139901.1, from coordinate 33,721,062 downwards.
CCAAACCTGACTCCAACACCTTTGTCCACATCTCTCCCACCAGCAGCTTCACCACAAACTGCAGGAAGCTCCGCCCCTTCATCGGCCTCTGTCACCACCAGTCAGACTGAGAAGTCTCCTGAAGGTCGTGTGTTTCATATTTAAAGGGATAGTTCACCCAAAATTGAAATTTCACTCATTATCTCCTCCCCCTCATGTGGAGTAAGGGCTGGGAGAAGTTTCAGAGTCCTCCGTGGCTTCTCTGAGTTACAGGGGGTCTCGGCGTAGCAGTGCATGTCAATATAACGGTTGCAAATGGATACCAACTGTCTTCGTAACAAAAAGACACACCAAAAAACATCCAGATACCTCCATGCTGCTCGTATGTAATGTCCCTCTTGTATTGAAGCCCCGACATGAGAAATTGTCCCGAAAAAAATTAAATAAGTCTATATTTCAAGCTTGTTTGTAGTGGAAGCTCCTCTTCCCAGTTCGTCCAAATTTGACGAACCGGGAAGAGGAGCTTCAGCTTCCGCTACAAAACAAGCTTGAAATATAGACTTATTTAATTTTTTTTCGGGACAATTTCGCATTTTGTGGCTTCAATACAAGAGGGACATTACATACGAGCAGCATGGAGGTATCTGGATGTTTTTTGGTGTGTCTTTTTGTTACGAAGACAGTTGGTATCCATTTGCAACCGTTATATGGACATGCACTTGTTACCGGCGCCAGAGCTAGGGGTCTCTGGACCGGCAGCATGAGCCACTCAGGCGGCGGGCACTGAGCGGCTCAGTTACGGTGCTAACAGTTTATCTGTGGATCCAAACACAGGACACGAGAGCTGTTAGCTCATGCTACTGCTGCTCAGCAGGTTTATTCTCTGCACATGCGCTTAATGTTCACATTTCATAATACACAACACTGTAAATACCGTACGAATTAGTCTCAGAAAAATATTAATAAACAATAACTCTAGCAGGCAACGTTTATGGTCGGGACTGCTCACACACACACATACACTCATTCTGGTTTACCCGACCTTTTGCGGACATGAACACCCGATAGAAAACAACGACGATAAAGTACATATTTCAACATCCTACAATGCTTAGCTTCACTTCACGGCTTCGCCTTATGTTGTTACATAGTTTAACTGAAGAAAACTGTACAATTAATACATTTTACATACCTGTGGATCCAAACACAGGACACGAGAGCTGTTAGCTCATGCTACTGCTGCTCAGCAGGTTTATTCTCTGCACATGCGCAGAGCAAAGCAGAGCAGAAACTATTTGCTGGACCCACTGGTGTTAGAGCACCATCTACTGGCGCAAAGTGGTAATGCTTTCTGCAAAACTGAGTTTATAAAGTTTCAAATAAAGGTTCAAATATTAAAATGAAAAAGAGGGGGTGTCTGTTAAAGTAATAAACTATATGTGGCTATTCAGACCCACTACACTCTCCCCTGCTTCAAGAGATGTCTCCGGACATCTAGAACCAACAAAAATATTAAAAGAAAATGTCCCAAAACAGTCCAATTGTCAACGTACAGTCATATGTCCACATGTATAAGTGTGTGTCGGTGTAGGTGAGTATGTGTACAGTAAAGTCTGGTCTAGTCTGTTCTTCAAGTCTTTATGTCTCTCTAGCATGTCCACGCTGCTTGTGGGGGGTAGAAACAATGTTCGGGGACAGCTGGGTAAAAGGAGGGTATGGGACATGGATTGAGGGGTATTGGGAGATGAGACATGGGATAAGGGGCATAAGCAAACATCAGGTTTGCACCTGGTCGCCAAGACTGGTATGATGGTTGTCCAAGATGGTCATATGTGAGCATTTCACGAGGTCTCTGTGCTCGAGCTGACCTCCTCACAGGTTGCACTTCCTCCTCGGACAGTTCCACTGCAGGCTCGTCATTGTTCTCCTGCTCTGTTGAATCAGCCTCCTCTGCAGTGTCATCAGTTACGAGTTCTCCTTGCACTTCCTGAGCTGGTGGTGGAGCAGCTGCCAGCTGGTCTGGTGTCTGCACTGGATCTGGGAGGGTTACAGGATCATGTTGTTGTTGTTTTTGAGCCATATCTGTTACCTGTCTCAGTGGTTGAAACTCTGGAGCTACGGGTCTGAGCTCATCTGGTGGGTTAGACTGAGGACTTGCAGGTCTGACTCTCCTCCTGCTATACACTGGGATTGTTCGGAGGCAATATGTGTATTCCTCTTCTTCCTCAGAGTGTTCAGACTCCTGCTCCACTGTCTCTCTGTTGTTTCTGTAACAGTCTGTCTGTCTTTGTCTCTTTTTAAGTGCGGACTGACTCGGTGGGACTTCTAAGGGCAAATCATTAACAGGTAGCAGAAGGTTGCGATGCAGCACGCGGAGAGTGCGTTCTCCTGTTTCTGGTTGAACTCTGTAAACAGGTCCGTCTCCCATCTTTTCAACCACTCGATGAACCTTTTTCTCCCAATAAGCTCTGAGTTTGCCCGGACCGCCCCTCTCTGACAGATTCCTGATAAGCACACGATCACCGGGCTGCAGTGTAATACCTTTAACATGCTGATCATAATACTTCTTTCCTTTAGCTGAACGCTTTCCACTGTTTTCTGAAGCAATTTTGTATGCTTCCTGCATGCGTGAAGCCCATTTCTGTGCATACTCTTGCCTGGACCGTGGCTCCTCTTCAGGTTTCAAGTCAAAGAGCAGATCTACAGGTAAACGTGGAGCTCTACCATAAAGAAGAAAAAATGGTGAATAACCCGTTCCCTCATGTCTTGTACAGTTGTATGCGTGGACAATGTGAGGTAGGTGATCCTTCCACTCTGTTTTTTTCTCCTCCTGCAGAGTGCGGAGCATCTGTAGAAGTGTCCTGTTCAGGCGCTCGACAGGATTCCCCTGCGGATGGTAGGGAGTCGTTCGGGAGTGTGCTATGCCTGCGAGCTGCTGGAGTCTCTGAAAGAGACTGTTTTCAAACTCCCGGCCCTGATCATGATGTAGCTTTTCAGGGTACCCGAAGCGAGGGATAAAGTCATAGAAGATTTTCTCAGCTGCTGTTCTGCCAGATTTGTTTTTTGTGGCATAAGCTTGACCAAACCGAGTAAAGTGATCTACCAGGACTAAAATGTACTCATAACCGCCTTTACTCTGTTCAAGATGTAGATAATCAATTGAGATGAGCTCAAATGGGGCACTGGTTGTTATAGAACCCAAAGGTGCTCTCTCTGGGATGTTTGGCTTTTTTTGTTTAATACACTGACACTGGCGAATAACATAATCTTCTATGTCCCGTTGCATAAAAGGCCAATAAAACCTTGCTCGTGCTAAATGTATGACTTTGTCAGCGCCCACATGGCCCATGTCATCATGCAGGTGTTTTAACACGGTTGCCTTCAGTTTCCTGGGAAGAACCAACTGTTTCCTCTGTCCTGTCTGTCTGTACAAAATCCCTTTGTCAAGTCTGAGTCTGTTCCATTCGTGTACCAGTCTGCGTGTTTCTCGTCCCATTTGTCTCTTTTCTTTATCCTGAGGACTCCATCCAGTTTTCTTTAGGTTTATCACCTCACAGATAGGAGCATCTTCTTTCTGTGCAGCTCTGACACTTTCTGGGGTGATAACCGGGGTGCCTCCAGTTTGTGTGTCACCTACATCAGACTGTAGCTGTAATGCAGCCACCCATGGCACATCACTGTCTTTTACAGCCTTGTCCCCCTGCCAGATGGCAGAGACTACATCAGGGGACACTGTCTCTGTGTACTCTTTTAGGTGATCAACAAAATGCACTGGGTGTCGTGACAGGGTGTCAGCATCAGCGTTTGACTTTCCTGGCCGATATTTGATGGTGAAATGAAAGTCGGCTAACTCACCCACCCACCGATGCCCGACTGCGTTCAACCTGGCTGAGCTCAAAACATATGTAAGGGGGTTATTGTCTGTGTATACTGTGAAAGTGGGGGCGTAATAGAGGTAATCTCTAAATTTATCACAGATTGCCCACTTTAACGCCAGGAACTCAAGCTTGCTAGAATGGAGATGGTAGTTTTTCTCTGCAGGCGTGAGTGTCCTGGAGCCATAAGCAATAACCCGGAGCTTGTTTCCCTGCTGTTGATAGAGCACAGCACCCAGACCTTCGTTCGAGGCATCTGTGTGGAGTACAAAAGGTAAGTCATAGTCTGGATAAGCCAAAATGGGTGGACTGGTTAACATATCCACCAGGCGTGACACTACAGCACTGTGATCTGGTGTCCAATACACAGGTGTTTTGGATGAGAGCTGACCACTCTTAGTATTTTTTGACTTAACTTTGGTAGCTCTCTGACTAGGCTCACTAGGACTCTCTATTAGCTGAAACAGGGGTCTTGCTATCCTAGAAAAGTCCTGTATGAATGTTCTGTAATAGCCTAAAAAACCTAAGAGGGCTCTGACCTCTCCCACATTCTTTGGCTCTTTCTCTTTCAAATGCTGAACTGCCTCAATGTCTTTAGGGTCAATCTGTACACCTTCACGAGTCACTAGGCGTCCTAAATACCTGACCTGGCTTTTAAACAGTTCACATTTTTTTGGACGTAGTTTGATACCATGCTCTCGTAGGCGACAGAGCACCTGTCTCAGATCTTCAACATGGTCATGAAAAGTCTTGGAAAAACAGAGAACGTCATCCAAATATGGAGAACAGCACTCGTCCCTTAACCCGTCAAGAACTCCCTCCATACATCTTTGAAAAGCCGCGGGGGCGTTGGTTAGACCAAATGGGAGGCGGGTCCACTCATAAAGCCCCCAGGGTGTGCTAAAGGCAGTCAGGTGTCTGGAGCTCTCATCGACGAAGCCTTGATGGTACGCACTACCCTGGTCGAGTATGGAGAACCATGAGTACCCCCCCAGACTGTCTAGCAGGTCTTGGATGCGTGGGAGAGGGTGGCGGTCGGGGATGGTTTTCCGATTCAAGCCTCTGAAATCAATACACAGATGTAAACTCTTGTCCTTCTTCCTAACACAGACGACTGGAGATGAGTAGGAAGAAGCAGACTTTCTGATCCAGCCCTGGTCGAGCAGATTTTGGACATAGTCCTTTACCTCTTTGTACAAGGGCTTAGGAACGGAGTTGTAGGACGTTTGCACTGGCGTGTCATCCTTCAGGTGGATTTTCAGTTGCAGGTTTGGGATGCACCCAATGTCACAATCATCTTTGGCGAAGACATCTGACTCCTCATACAACATGTCTCTGACAATGTTTTGTTCATGTCTCTCCAGGTGCGACACATCAACAGGTGGGTGCCATCTCTGTCTTGTTGTGTCCTCTGTCTCATTTTTCTCACTTGTTCCTCTTTGTTTGTCTGTGCTAACCTGAGCTGAGGATGTATTAACTGTGCTAGGGGACATGGGCTCTAACCCACCTGGAAAACAGTTAACTGGTTTAATTTCCGTAGCCTCCTCTAATGTTCCTAAAACTGTTCTCTTAGGGAGGTAGATGTCGTGCTTAGTGGGGTTTTGAACAGGTATCTTAACAATTTTTGAGGACCCACTTGGAACGTCAACTAAGGCCTGAAACAAATCCAACCCCTCAGGACAGTTACTCACAAAGTTGGGTTGAAAGAGCGTAACCCCACCCCCTGGCCATTCTCTGACTCTGCATCTCACCTCACAAATCTGCCCTGCGGGAATAGTGAGACCCATCTTCCCCGTTCTCACACTGCACTCTACATCTGTCTCACCTGGGGTCAACATCTGGCAAACAGAAACAAGGGCTTCTACAGCACTGTCATTTATGCTTAGTGTTTCTTTTAATAAAGCAGAAATATCAACCTCACTTCTCTGTTCTTTGATTATCTCAACTAAAACATTGCTGCCTAAGAGAGGACAGTTGAGACAGTTCTGGCTGATTAGCATTGGCACTTGAATGGTGACATGTCCACAGTGTTTGTTACCGATTTGGAGTTCAACCTCTGCCCATCCATCAAAGGGAACATCTGTGCCATTTGCTGCAGAAATCACCAGCGGCTCATCGAGAGGAAGGGATTCAAGTGGCTGGATTTGGACATGGGGGAGTGCTTCTTCCATCCAGCCTCTCCCCACCATCGTCACTTGAGCCCCTGAGTCAAGCAACATCTGAAGAGGGACACCATTAATAGCACATGAGACCATACATCGCTTTCCTATGAGCTGTGCTAAGCGTTTCTTTGTTGGTGGTTGACATTGTGTTTTTATTGTTACAGGACTGGCTGCCTTAGAGTGGCTGGGTTGGGCTGATTCCTTAGCTGTCACGGTCACTGGCTGCCCCTCTCCAGTGACCTCATCCCGTTTCCCGATGTCCTCCTTTGAAGACAGCCGACCGCCCGATGTCCAGCTTGGCCACATACGAAGCAGTGAGGGCAACTCATCTTGCCCTGCTGAACACAGTTGCTGCATCTGCCACGGGCTTCAGGTGTTGGTGGCAGTGGCTGGGCTGTGGCTGAGTGTGTGTTCACAGGGGTGGTAGTGTCAGCAGGCCTCACCACTTGAGCCAGTTGTTTGGTCAGGGAGGACACCTGTGCAGTCAGTTCTTGAATAGCGGCACGGTTAGCCTGTAACTCAGTGTCAACTCTAGTCTGCTTAGTTGAGTCACTACAGTCAAGCTGAGCTGGGCTCACAGTCACTGGTCGGTTTTTAGCTACTGTGCCAAGGCGTCTGAGTCTCTCTGTCTCCTCACTGGTGGACTTGGTGATTTGGTCCAAAAGAAAGTCATCACTAACCTGCAAGTCTGTGAGAAGAGGTTTGAGATCATAACGAACATGGTTATTTTTTTCATTCAGACCTTGATACAGAGTGTGGAGAAAGGTACCCTGAACAAGCTTTCTGTCATGGCTAAACTCTGTACCAGGCTGTTGTGACTCAAACAAAACACGCTGCTTTAAACCCATCATTCTGTACAGAAATTGCTGAGGACCCTCTTTGTCTTGTTGTTTAGCATTACTTAACTCTTGAAAAAGTTCAGTGCTGCTTTTGTCCCTGATATGTGCACGGAGAAACCGCTTTAGCTCATCAACAGTTAAATCACTTTTGTTTGTTAACATTTCTCTGAATGCACCAGGTTTTAAGATTTTCATTACAGTGCGTATTACCTCAGACTCGGTGAACCCTTCCTGTATACCATCTTCTATTTGTTTACAAAGGTTACCATAAGACATGTCTGACCCAACATCTGAGATTTGTCCACCATGTAGCTTAAATTCTCTGCGTGGGAGCAGAGCGGCAAAGTCATTCACCCTCAATACCTGGTCTCCCATGCTGGACGACAGGCCCACTCCACCACGGGGAGAACCACCAACCCCCGCGGCGAAAGCCCCGGTGACAGCGGAAGTGCCACAGTTCCTCGCCGGCAGTCCACCGCCTCCTCCCGAAGATGCTGGACGTGTATGAATGTCTCTGTTGTGTGAGGGGCTGGTAGTGTGTGTCTCTTTGTCCAGTGGTGGAGGTAAAAGGGGATGAATGTCTTTGTTCATCTGCAAGGGCTGTGTGGGAATGTTGTGGCTGTGTGTGGTTGTTGTGGATTGTGTGACTGTGTCTTGATACTCAGAATGAGGTGAAGTGGATAGCTGCTCCTCATGGGGTGATGGATCCTCCCCTGGCTGTCCTGTCTCCTGCGCAGTCCGGCTAGCTTCACTTTCACCCGGGTCTGTGGCCAGCAGGTCACTCAGCAAGTCATTTAGGATAAGGAGTTGAGTCATGCCCTTATCTTCCATAGCACTTAATTTCTCACTCCTGAGGTAGTCCACAATCAGGTCATACAGTTCTGGTTCACTCAAGTCTTTAATGTGGTGAGTTATGCTGCCATCGTCTATTGAACTCACGATTGCCAAAAGCTGGTCTGCATTCAAATATGAAAGACTCTTCTGGATCTTGAAGATCAGCATCCGCCGTGGGGTGACAGTGGCCATTGTGGCGTTACTCTGGTGACTTCCGCTCTCTGGATGACGCTCTGGACTGCAGCAGCCTTCCCTGAAGCTTTGGGCACCGTTTCACGTCGTCGCGACACTCACTTCACCGGCAGGAACGCTAACTCATCCCGGACCGAGCCCCCAAATGTTACCGGCGCCAGAGCTAGGGGTCTCTGGACCGGCAGCATGAGCCACTCAGGCGGCGGGCACTGAGCGGCTGAGTTACGGTGCTAACAGTTTATCTGTGGATCCAAACACAGGACACGAGAGCTGTTAGCTCATGCTACTGCTGCTCAGCAGGTTTATTCTCTGCACATGCGCTTAATGTTCACATTTCATAATACACAACACTGTAAATACCGTACGAATTAGTCTCAGAAAAATATTAATAAACAATAACTCTAGCAGGCAACGTTTATGGTCGGGACTGCTCACACACACACATACACTCATTCTGGTTTACCCGACCTTTTGCGGACATGAACGCCCGATAGTAAACAACGACGATAAAGTACATATTTCAACATCCTACAATGCTTAGCTTCACTTCACGGCTTCGCCTTATGTTGTTACATAGTTTAACTGAAGAAAACTGTACAATTAATACATTTTACATACCTGTGGATCCAAACACAGGACACGAGAGCTGTTAGCTCATGCTACTGCTGCTCAGCAGGTTTATTCTCTGCATATGCGCAGAGCAAAGCAGAGCAGAAACTATTTGCTGGACCCACTGGTGTTAGAGCACCATCTACTGGCGAAAAGTGGTAATGCTTTCTGCAAAACTGAGTTTATAAAGTTTCAAATAAAGGTTCAAATATTAAAATGAAAAAGAGGGGGTGTCTGTTAAAGTAATAAACTATATGTGGCTTTTCAGACCCACTACACACTGCTACGCCGAGACCCCCTGTAACTCAGAGAAGCCACGGAGGACTCTGAAACTTCTCCCAGCCCTTAGTCCACATGAGGGGGAGGAGATAAGGAGTGCAATTTCAATTTTGGGTGAACTATTGCTTTAAATAAGTTCATCATCAGATATGTGAAGAGTGATCTCATATTCACCAATTCTCTTTTCCTTAAAGAAAATTCAACTTAAATGAGAATCCATCTTTTCTTTTCCTCCTCCTCCTCCTCCTCCTCCTCCTCTGGTCCAGGTTACTTCCTGGTTGTGGTTGTGTGTGTCTCTGTGCTGGTTGTGGTCGTCCTGTTGGCTGTTGTTGTTCTGCTGCTGCTCTACAACCAGAAGATGAAGGACTGTTGTGGTGAGTTACCTTCCAACTGTCTCTGCACCTTTCAATGAAAACTAATGTGAACAATGAAAACATGAAATCTGTTCCACAGGTTCAAGGTGGAGAGGAAACACGGACGACATCAACATGGAGGTGAATTCCTCTAGAATGTCTCTGTTGACTCTCACTGTGACTTTACCGTCTCTGACAAGACAAATACATGAAATAATGAAAAACAGCCACAGCTGGAAAAATATGCTGTACACTGAATGTAATAGAATGTAACACATAAAACATAAAAACAATATTTAAAAAATGACAATGTTAAAACAATAAAAACAATAAAGCACTAAAACAAGAGCAGAGTTAATGCTGGGTTGAAAGTTTTAAATGGTAAATGGTCTGTATTTATATAGCGCTTTACTATACCTGAACGATACCCAAAGCGCTTTACAGTACATTGCATTCACCCATTCACACACACATTCACACATTCATATCAACCACCTAAAAAATGTGTGTTATTTAATTAAAATCAAGAAAAAGTAAAGTGCTAAAAATGTAATTAATAAAAGTAACAAAAATAAAAACAAGAAAATATATTGATGTTGATTGGAAACCGTCTTAAATGCTCTCATCTTTGTCAGTAAACTATTCATACACAAGACCTGGGTCAAATAATACAGTTTCATCTTCACATGAATATCCACTAATCAGTATTTCCTAGTAAAATGTTTGTCCATGAGTTTTCCTGAACAGTTGTGGACAGTGAACAGTTTGACAGTTTCACAGACAATTTTTTTTTCTTGGACCTTTATTCTTAGTATTTTATTTATAGCACTAAATACTAAGAACCATCATGAACCACAGTCATAGATGTAATTTCTCTTCTCTGTGTTCACGACCAGAAGATTCAGACTCTCCAAACCCACAACTTCTGCTTCACACGTCTGTGCTGTTGTTGTTTTTTTACCATGAGGTCAATAAAGTTGTTGTTTCCTTTTCCTTCAGTGCATCGACTATGTGAACGTGTCTCCAGCCTCCACATGTGAAGACTCCACCTACCAGAGCCTGGATCCAGCCTCCAGGGACCAGGACCAGATCTACTCCACACTCACTCACACAGACTCTCAGTAAACCAGACACTGTCTGGGTTTAGACCAGGACTGGGTCACTCTTTATGACCATGGTAAGATTTAATTTTTTGTTTGGTATTATATTCTTAATGTTCAGGGTCTTTTATTTTGTAAACTTGTTGCCATGACAGCGAGTAGAATACCATGAGAGGAGACGACAGGAAGCTGAGAACAGATGGAGAGATGTTAGAACAGATATTGTTGTGGATGAAGTGAATCATCCAGCTGGACATGGGAACAAGGTGTGTGTTGTTGTGTGTTTTATTGTGTTTTGTTAAAAGTTGCTGTTGATCAACAAACGATAAGAAGTACCAGTTAAAATCTCAGTTTGTAAAATGTTGAAGTCTTTTTGCTTTGATGTGCAGAAATGTTTTTAATTAGGATTAGTTAATTCATGTTACATAACCTCACATTACACAACTGAACCTGTTACTTGTATCATTCCAGTGTTATTTTGTTCTGTGTGGTGAGATTAAGAGCCACAGCTGAATCTGACTGAACATGAAATACTGCTCCATCATCTACTTGTATCATTCCAGTGTTACTCTGCTGAGTGCTGTTGTATTATCAGATCTCTTCTACATTATTTCTAGATTAAAACTCTGTTTAACTGTGTTTTTCTGACTCATTATGAACTATGTGTAAAAACAGAAGCATCACAGTTGATGCAGCAGCTTCTCGTCTCTTCCTGGATCTAGATAACATTAGAGCCTCTCTGGCACCATCTAGTGCTCAGACTGCAGCACGGTGGACAACATGAGCCTCAAAACACAGAAACACTGAGACTTGGCTTCAGCTTGATGATGTAGTTTATAGGAAAAACAAAAACTCCAACAATGACATGGACAGGAAGTCTGATGTGACAGATATTAGTTTACAACCATTTGATAATTTGACTAAAACGGTCTCAGCACAAGGTCCAGAGAGTCCAAGTGATCGCTCCATCTCCTCAACACATGGAGACGCTGCACTGGTGGGAAGTTTCCATCGTCTCTGATCAAATACAGAAAACTCTTTTCATCATGTTTTGAGATGAGCACAAAGTAAAATGAATTGTTTTTAGTTTAGGCAAGGCAAGGCCATTTTATTTGTATAGCCCGTTTTTACAAACAGTTTGTCTCAAAGGGCTTTACATAGCATCATAACAACATCCTCTGTCCTTAGACCCTCATATCGACAGGAAAAACTCCATAGAAAACCCTTTTAACAGGGAAAAATCTGAGAAACCTCAGGGTGAGCAACAGAGGAGGGATCCCTCACCCAGGACGGACATACGTACAAAAGATGTTGTGAGAGGAGAGGAGAGGAGAGGAGAGGGCTCTGTGTAACCAGATGTGTCCCCAGCAGTCTAAGCCTATAGCAGCGTAGCTATAAAATGGTTCAGAGCTACCTGAACCAGCCCTAACTAAAAGCCCTGTCATAAAGGAAGGTCTTAAGTCTAGACTTAAATGTAGTTAGAGTGTCTGCCTCTTTGACCCATGGAGAGAGCTGGTTCCACAGTAAAGGAGCCCGGTAACTGAAGGCTCTACCTCCCAGTCTGTTTTTAGAGATACTGGGAGTCACTAACAGACCTGCGTTCTGGGAGCGGAGTGCTCTGGTAGGACAGTAAGGAATGATTAGTTCTTTCAGATAGGATGGAGCTTTATCATTAAGAGCCTTATAAGTCAGCAGAAGGATTTTGAAGTCTATTCTAAATCCTACAGGAAGCCAGTGGAGAGAAGCTAAGGTGGGAGAGATGTGCTCTCTCTTCCTAACTCCTGTCAAAACTCTCGCTGCGGCATTCTGGACCAGCTGGAGACTCTTTAGAGAGTTTTTCGGACATCCTGACAGGAGAGAGTTGCAGTAGTCTAGCCTAGAAGTGATAAATGCATGTACTAGTTTCTCAGCATCACTCTGGGAGAGGATATTCCTAATCTTAGTGATACTGGGCAGATGAAAGAAGGCGGTCCTAGTCACATGTTTTATGTGGGAGCTGAAGGAAAGGTCCTGGTCAAAAATGACTCCAAGGTTCCTTGCAGTTGTACTCGGGGTCAGGGTGATGCCATCTAGAGTAGCGATCTGATTAGAGAACGAGTCCCTGAGATGTTTAGGTCCAAACACAATGACCTCAGTTTTATCTGAATTCAGTAGCAAGAAGTTAGAGGACATCCAGGATCTAATGTCTTTCAGACAGTCTTGCAGATTGATGAGGCGGCTTCTGTCATCTGGCTCTATGGACAAGTAGAGTTGCGTATCATCTGCATAACAGTGAAAATTGATTGAGTACATGTTAAGGAAGAAAAATAGCCCAAAATCTCAAAATTGATCAGTGCATGAAACAACAGTGTTTTTGCCTGTTAGTGCCTGCTCCTTCAATTTGTAACACATCCATGACCCCTGGACAAAATTTAGACATCAGTTACTCCCAAAATATTTGTGATACATATAGGGCTGGGTCTGGACTCAACATGAAAATCACTAAAGACATAGGTTTCAACATTTTAACCCCTTCCAGACCAGTTCTTTTTGCTGCAAGAACACAAAATTTCTATGGGGTTTAGGGCTGGTGACAGTATTTTCTCATTTACAGAGTGATAAAAAGAGATATCCAAAATCCTCCTCTGTGAAAACTTCTGACTCTAATATGTCAACAAAATAAAACAAGAATTTTTAAAGTGGCTTTATCCATTGTTCAGATTTCAGTTCTGGAACTTAGCGCATATTTCATTAGATATTGCCTCGTTTACATATTTAAACATAAAAGTTGACAAAACTTGTAATACAAAAAAATATTTGTCTTAATGTGAGTGATAAACTTGGGAAGTTTCATGGTGAGATTTGTTAGTTAAATGTTTTACCTTAAAATACATTTAAAAAAAACCCATGGGCGGAGGTGGACATTTTTGTCCAGCGAAGAGTCATAGATGTTGGATGTTGTAAAAATTAATTACGGGTCCAAAAAGATTTACTTCTATACTGTGACAAATCAAAGCTTTTTCTATGATAGCTGAAAGTCTTGTGAACATTAAAAAAAAAAAACTACAGCAATAATGTCCTGAAGAAGCTGCACAATTTGAATAATAATAATTGTTGAAGTAGCACAAAGTATGTAGGACTAGTTAGGATGCAAAAAATGTGAGATGTGATAGTAATAATAAAGAAAGATGGCCGCCATGAAGAACAATAGCTTTCAGCATTCACCCAAATTATTGTAGTTGGTAACATTATCATTGTGCAGCTGTTGGTCCCAGCTTGATGCAGGCTGCCAGGTAAACACAGGTGTAATACCAGACTCAGCCAGCAGGTGTCAGTGTAATCAAGCTGTTGTCACTGAACTGTTGACACCACCTCAGGTGTGCTGCTGTACCTGGGTCCGACTCTGGGAGTGTTTATACTGTGCAGGAGAAGATCCAGAGGTGAGACACGCACACACACATAATATGTCAAGCCATTTCAACATTTAAAAACCAGACTGGATGTGTGTTGTTGTAATTCAGTTTTGCCTCGTCAGTAAGAACATTTCAGATCCACAACTACATTCTTCCTAGGACAAATGACGTCACTTTTGCCATTCATGTGCAGATATCTGCTACAGTATGTGAATTACAGATATCTGTAACTGAATTATGAATAGTAGTAATTCCAGTTTTTTGAGATATCTACAATTTCATTCTGACTAGTCATATAGATAAAGATATCTTTTATTCACTTCAATGAAAGATATCTACATGTCCCTTTTCAAGTTTTGACTAGGTGAAATGACGCTGTAGTTATCTGTAACTGGAATTATAACTAGTCAAAATGATGTTGTAGATATCACAAATTGGAATAAGGAATAGTCATAAATTAATTGTAGATATCTATTATCAAGTTATAGATATCTTGAACTGAATTTCTATTAGAGACATGTGAAATTGGAGATATCTGCAACTTTCATTCCACTTAGTCAGAATGTAATTACAGATATCTTGGATTCATCTGTAATTCAGTTGTGCCTATAGTCAAAACTGAATTACAGATATCTCTATATGTCCTTTCCACTAGTCACAGTTACGTTACGATATCTTGAATGAAAAATCCAACTATTCAAATGCAATTACTACTAGTCAGAAAGATGTTGTTGATATCTACGATGTTAATTCCTTATAGTCAAACTTCTCTGACCTCTGCATAATAAAATATCAAACACAATACTTGATGAGAGGGAGGAGAGAGGGAGGTGTTTGGAGGAGGAGCTCTTCACTTTAATAAAAGTCACTTAGAGAAGTGATGAGTTCCTGATTCACCAGAGAAGAAGGAAGAAGCAGCGTGAAACCATCAGAGCCTCCGACATGAAAGTCCATCACACTCTGATCTGCCTCTTTCTCAGGACTTTAACCTCACAGTCACTGAAGGTGAGATTCTCCTGAAAGTCTTTGAGATGTTCCTTCATGTGTCTCCACAGCTTCGTCTGTTTCTAAAAACCTGACGTGTTAAAAAGTTTGTGCTGCTGATTTTCATGAGTGTGAACATAAAGACTCAGTAGAAGAAGCAGTTAGTCACATGCTGACACAGTTTAATGTGAATGTTAATGAAGCAGCTGGTCACCAGGATGTATTGATCTGACTGTCTGATGGTTTGTTCACAGCTCCAACACCTTCAGGACCAAACCTGACTCCAAAACCTCCAAGACCAAACCTGACTCCAACACCTTTGTCCACATCTCTCCCACCTGCAGCTTCACCACAAACTGCAGGAAGCTCCGCCCCTTCATCAGCCTCTGTCACCACCAGTCAGACTGAGAAGTCTCCTGAAGGTCCAGGTGAGTTTCATGTTCATAGAGTTAGTCGACTGTGTTTCCTGTACTGAGAAGAGTTTCCATCTTTTCTCCTCCTCCTCCTCTGGTCCAGGTTACCTCCTGGTTGTGGTTGTGTGTGTCTCTGTGCTGGTTGTGGTCGTCCTGTTGGCTGTTGTTGTTGTTCTGCTGCTGCTCTACAACCAGAAGATGAAGGACTGTTGTGGTGAGTTACCTTCCAACTGTCTCTGCACCTTTCAATGAAAACTAATGTGAACAATGAAAACATGAAATCTGTTCCACAGGTTCAAGGTGGAGAGGAAACACGGACGACACCAACATGGAGGTGAATTCCTCTAGAATGTCTCTGTTGACTCTCACTGTGACTTTACCGTCTCTGACAAGACAAATAGGCTACATGAAATGATGCTGAGATGAACAAAGTGGTCAAACTGATCTACATGTTGTTGACTTCTTCTTCACATTAAGCTCCACTAATCAGTATTTTCTAGTCACTGTTGTAAAATGTTTGTCAATGAGTTTTCCTGAGTATTTCTTTGGTGGCATCATCACAAACCACAATGTCACTTCTCTGTGTGCATGACAAGACGATTCAAATGCCAAAAACCCACAACTTCTGCTTCCACACCATGGTAAATGGTAAATGGTCTTGCACTTATATAGTACTTTTCTAGTCACTTGGACCACTCACAGCGCTTTACACTGTATCGTCACATTCAGGCTTGGGGGGCTAGCCCAAGGACATTTCGACATGCCGGGAATCAAACCACAGACCTTCCGGCCGGTTAATGGACGACTCGGTCTACCTCCTGAGCCACAGCCGCCCATCAGGTCAATAAAGTTGTTGTTTCCTTTTCCTTCAGTGTATCAGCAATGAGGAAGTGTCTCCAGCCTCCACATGTGAAGACTCCACCTACCAGAGCCTGGATCCAGCCTCCAGGGACCAGGACCAGATCTACTCCACACTCACTCACACAGACTCTCAGTAAACCAGACACTGTCTGGGTTTATCATGGGTGAATCATGGGAACAAGGTGTGTGTTTTATTGTGTTTTGTTATATTTCTGGTAAAAGTTGCTGTTGTAGGAGGAAGCATCACAGTTACATGTGTATTTAGGGTCCATGCGAACACAAAGTACTTCTGTAGGAACGAATGTGAAGGAAAAGACAAGCTCATTGAAACTCAAAAAGACAACCATCAGCAAGGCAGATACAGGATTGAATATGACAGAGGAGATTTGATAGAAGGAAGAATTATGTCTGTGAGCATCACAGACCTGATCAAGTCTGACTCAGGATGGTATAGGTGTGGTTTGGAGAGATTTGGTCCAGATTCATACGACACGTTTAACCTCAGAGTCGTTGATGGTGAGTTTCTCCTGAAAGTCTTTGAGATGTTCCTTCATGTGTCTCCACAGCTTCGTCTGTTTCTAAAAACCTGACGTGTTAAAAAGTTTGTGCTGCTGATTTTCATGAGTGTGAACATAAAGACTCAGTAGAAGAAGCAGTTAGTCACATGCTGACACAGTTTAATGTGAATGTTAATGAAGCAGCTGGTCACCAGGATGTATTGATCTGACTGTCTGATGGTTTGTTCACAGCTCCAACACCTCCAGGACCAAACCTGACTCCAAAACCTCCAGGACCAAACCTGACTCCAACACCTTTGTCCACATCTCTCCCACCAGCATCTTCACCACAAACTGCAGGAAGCTCCGCCTCTTCATCAGCCTCTGTCAACACCAGTCAGACTGAGAAGTCTCCTGAAGGTCCAGGTGAGTTTCATGTTCATAGAGTTAGTCGACTGTGTTTCCTGTACTGAGAAGAGTTTCCATCTTTTCACCTCCTCCTCCTCCTCCTCCTCTGGTCCAGGTTACTTCCTGGTTGTGGTTTTGTGTGTCTCTGTGCTGGTTGTGGTCGTCCTGTTGGCTGTTGTTGTTGTTCTGCTGCTGCTCTACAACCAGACAACACAGTCTCACCCCTTTGCGTCAAACGGTTGACGCTTGGTCAAGGCCCCTTACGTCAATATACTGACGTGGAGGGGGTACCCTCGAGGTCGTTTCTCGACGAATAGGGACACTCATAGACTTGAATGCGAATCCCTCATCGTCGGATTTTGACGAAGGGGGGCGGGACCTGACGAACGGTCACTGTCCCTCCTCGTCACATGCTTGACTCATTAGGTGCCCGTTTTTCGTCAGGTTTTGACGCGCTCGGCTTTCAGTTGATTCCAATGCAGTCCCCTTCGCGGCGATATGTGACGCTCAGAGCAAGTGATCCAGCCGACCGGCTGCGGCACTGACAGACGCTGTGAGCAGAGGAAAACTTTTTTTTTTTTTTTTTTTTTTTTTTACTTTTCCTTAAATCTTTATTGAACCTGATGCTGCTGTGTCTGACGTAGCTTTCGGCAAGGACGTCCTTTCGGTTATTTATTTATTTATTTATTTAGTGATCATGGTGTTTGTTGCAGAATAATCAATCAATAAATAAATAAATTACGTCCTTGTCGGAAGCTGCGTCAGACCAGGAGGGGGGGGGGGGGTTGTGGATTCTACAGGTGAAGACCACTTCCGCGTTCAAAAAGCTGCTCTGTTTAATCAATATTCTGAAGAAAGATCTGATTATTAGCCCTAACGCTGTAACCATCCAAGGAAGACTGTGTAACAATATTATGTGCTTCTGCTGAGTCCAAAAGCCCTGTGTAATATCAACTTTATTTTAAGAAAACACGCTTTGTTTCCAATGTCATATCACAGAGAAGCACTACATTACCCATAATCCTCATATTTATCAGCGACGTGTCTGATTGGTTGAGCTTGCTGTTACCAGCAAATGAAAAAATAAAACAAATTGAGCTTATATTATTTTCTTAGTAACTAAAAGGACTTAACATCTTTTTTGTTTTCAACATTGAATAAAAAAAACGGTGCTATATTGTTAAAATTCAACAATAAAGTGCATAAAAGTTGGCTTGACTTCTTTCTTTTTTTCTTTTTTTTCATAATTTTCACCAGCATCTTTCTGGTCCACATCACATCACATTTATTGTAATTTTTAATTCAATGAGTGACATTTTATTTTTTATCTGAAAAACATTATTATGAATTCAAGGGTCAGAGGTCACTGATTAGTGTTAAATTTAACCTTTTTGACCCTGTTTCCTTGAATAAATCACTAAGACTTTGATGCGGGAAGCTGAGATTTTGATTTGATTTTGTTCAGAGCACTAGGGACAAAGTTTCTGTAGAATTTCAGACCTGTCGGACGTCCAGAAGGGTCACAGCTGACCGTCCAGGCTCGTTTCTCGGCCTTCAAAGCCTAGATTTAGAAGCCTTTTGTCTAATAACGTCTACATCCTTGGGGTTATAAGGCTGAAAGTTTAATGTATTTGTCCGGGGGCCTATGGCCATCCACCATGTGCAATTTCAAACCCGTGCGACCTTCACAAGTATCAAAGGTCGCTGATCTGTGACCTTTTTGACCCCGTTTCCTTGAATAAAACACCAAGACTTTGATGCGGGAAGCTGAGATTTTGATAGGTTGTCCAGAATGTCTAGTAGATTGTGTGTGCAAAAGATTCAGAGCTCTGTGACATTCAGAAGGGTCACAAATAGCCAAAAAGCAATGCTCCTTTCTCTGACCTCTTATTAAAGGAGAAATGCAATTCTTTAATAGCTTCCAGATGCTTTGGCCTATCAGGCTGGATTTGTAGCTAAAGGAGCTGGTGTACGATCAGGAAGTAGGGGAGCTGTGCATAAAGCCAATTGGTATGTGTCAAAGGTCACAGGGGTCAAACATCAAAGTGAATCCAGCCATTCCTGCTTTTTCTCAACAAAACATACACGCTTTAAGTTATCATCATGAAATCTTAATAGGTTGTATATCAGAGAGTCCTCTATCAGAATATTTTGGTCCCGTTGCTCTAGGGGCCCCAGGGGGCCCCGGGGGGCCACTTGGCTTTCCCATGCTCCCACAGAGTTGGGTCTCGGGGTGATGGATAAGGGCCTCACCATGAGTCCACAGGCCAAGTTTCAAGTGATTTGGTCGGTTTCTATGGAAACTGCGGCCTCAAGGATACAGAGGAATGCGGCTGTTTGAAGCCCCGCCTCTCGAAAAGTAATGGCTCAATCAGGACCAAACACACATCTACGCGTTCGTCTTGGGCCCCCGAACCATATATTACGAAATCAGAACTGCACGACTTTTGGAAATGTGTTTAGTCTATTTCGGCTTTTCTGACTAAGAGGGTCTCTCAAGCTTTAAGTCTGACAGACTCTGAGTCTGAAAAGCCGAAATAGACTAAACACATTTTCAAAAGTCGTGCAGTTCTGATTTCGTAATATATGGTTCGGGGGCCCAAGACGAACGTGTAGATGTGTGTTTGGTCCTGATTGAGCCATTACTTTTCGAGAGGCGGGGCTTCAAACAGTCGCATTCCTCTGTATCCTTGAGGCCGCCGTTTCCATAGAAACCGACCAAATCACTTGAAACTTGGCCTGTGGACTCATGGTGAGGCCCTTATCCATCACCCCGAGACCCAACTCTGTGGGAGCATGGGAAAGCCAAGTGGCCCCCCGGGGCCCCCTGGGGCCCCTAGAGCAACGGGACCAAAATATTCTGATAGAGGACTCTCTGATATACAACCTATTAAGATTTCATGATGATAACTTAAAGCGTGTATGTTTTGTTGAGAAAAAGCAGGAATGGCTGGATTCACTTTGATGTTTGACCCCTGTGACCTTTGACACATACCAATTGGCTTTATGCACAGCTCCCCTACTTCCTGATCGTACACCAGCTCCTTTAGCTAAAAATTCAGCCTGATAGGCCAAAGCATCTGGAAGCTATTAAAAAATTGCATTTCTCCTTTAATAAGAGGTCAGAGAAAGGAGCATTGCTTTTTGGCTATTTGTGACCCTTCTGAATGTCACAGAGCTCTGAATCTTTTGCACACACAATCTACTAGACATTCTGGACAACCTATCAAAATCTCAGCTTCCCGCATCAAAGTCTTGGTGTTTTATTCAAGGAAACGGGGTCAAAAAGGTCACAGATCAGCGACCTTTGACACTTGTGAAGGTCGCACGGGTTTGAAATTGCACATGGTGGATGGCCTTAGGCCCCCGGACAAATACATGAAACTTTCAGCCTTATAACCCCAAGGATGTAGACGTTATTAGACAAAAGGCTTCTAAATCTAGGCTTTGAAGGCCGAGAAACGAGCCTGGACGGTCAGCTGTGACCCTTCTGGACGTCCGACAGGTCTGAAATTCTACAGAAACTTTGTCCCTAGTGCTCTGAACAAAATCAAATCAAAATCTCAGCTTCCCGCATCAAAGTCTTAGTGATTTATTCAAGGAAACAGGGTCAAAAAGGTTAAATTTAACACTAATCAGTGACCTCTGACCCTTGAATTCATAATAATGTTTTTCAGATAAAAAATAAAATGTCACTCATTGAATTAAAAATTACAATAAATGTGATTTGATGTGGACCAGAAAGATGCTGGTGAAAATTATGAAAAAAAAGAAAAAAAGAAAGAAGTCAAGCCAACTTTTATGCACTTTATTGTTGAATTTTAACAATATAGCACCGTTTTTTTTATTCAATGTTGAAAACAAAAAAGATGTTAA
The DNA here is from genome assembly GCF_905171665.1 of Trachurus trachurus. Taxonomy (NCBI): domain Eukaryota; kingdom Metazoa; phylum Chordata; class Actinopteri; order Carangiformes; family Carangidae; genus Trachurus; species Trachurus trachurus. The sequence goes on along the minus strand of NC_139901.1, from coordinate 33,700,409 downwards.
GTCCTTTTAGTTACTAAGAAAATAATATAAGCTCAATTTGTTTTATTTTTTCATTTGCTGGTAACAGCAAGCTCAACCAATCAGACACGTCGCTGATAAATATGAGGATTATGGGTAATGTAGTGCTTCTCTGTGATATGACATTGGAAACAAAGCGTGTTTTCTTAAAATAAAGTTGATATTACACAGGGCTTTTGGACTCAGCAGAAGCACATAATATGGTAACGCTTCCTTTTACAGTACGGTAATTACCAGGCAATTACCAGGTAATAAGATGTATTTACTAGGTAATAATTAGGTAATTAAATGCAATTACATTGTAATTACCAAGTACTTACTAGGTAATTACAAGGTAATTAACCAGTATTTACAGATATTTTTCCTGACTACTACCAGGCATTTACCCAATAATTTCCTGGTAGATACGCAGTAATTGTATATTGTAGATTTTAAACCCGGTAGTTAAAAAATATTTACCTGATATTTATCTGGTAAATACCAACAAGTTACCTGGTATTTACCCAATAATTACCAGGTAGATATCCTGCAATTGCATATTGTAGACTATAAACCCACTGAATGTGTCTATATGTGACTTTGTTAGGGTGATAATAACTTCGATATTTACCTGGTAATTACCAGGTATTTACCCCAAATCATCACATGTTTACCTGGTAACTACCACTTATTTACGTGGTAGTTACCTGATATTTACCTGGTAAATATCAACTAGTTACCTAGTATTTACTAGAAATATACGGAAAACTACCAGGTATTTATCCAGGAATTATAGATTATGTATTACCAGTCAACCTGTGTAGTGACAGTGAGGGTATAACTTGCAACTATTTACCAAGTAATTACTTTCTAATTACCCAGTAGTTACAATTTACATTATCAGGTAAAACCTTGTGAATTACCCTGTAAGGAAGGTGGAACTGTACTGTAAAAGGAAGCGTGGTTTGTTTCAATGATATTACCATGTACTTTCCTGGTAACTGTAGATTATAATCCTCTGCCCCCCATCAGGGTGTGTAATTTTGAACATGGTACCTGGTAAAAACTCCCATATCTACCTGATAATTAACAGGTAAATATCAGAGTTTTACAGAGTAGTTACCATGTAAGAAAGGTGGAACTGTACTGTAAAAGGAAGCGTGGTTTGTTTCAATGATATTACCATGTACTTTCCTGGTAACTGTAGATTATAATCCTGTGGAGTTTTGAACATGGTACCTGGCAAAAACTCCCATATCTCCCTGATAATTATCAGGTAAATATCAGGGTGATATCAGAGTTTTACAGAGTAGTTACCATGTAAGAAAGGTGGAACTGTACTGTAAAAGGAAGCGTGGTTTGTTTCAATGATATTACCATGTACTTTCCTGGTAACTGTAGATTATAATCCTGTGTAGTTTTGAACATGGTACCTGGCAAAAACTCCCATATCTCCCTGATAATTATCAGGTAAATATCAGGGTGATATCGGAGTTTTACAGAGTAGTTACCATGTAAGAAAGGTGGAACTGTACTGTAAAAGGAAGCGTGGTTTGTTTCAATGATATTACCATGTACTTTCCTGGTAACTGTAGATTATAATCCTGTGGAGTTATGAACATGGTACCTGGCAAAAACTCCCATATCTCCCTGATAATTATCAGGTAAATATCAGGGTGATATCAGAGTTTTACAGAGTAGTTACCATGTAAGAAAGGTGGAACTGTACTGTAAAAGGAAGCGTGGTTTGTTTCAATGATATTACCATGTACTTTCCTTTACATAAAGATACAATGCATTTTGTTACACTCTGTGACAAATACGCAAAAACATGTGAACTGTCAAAGAGACTAACTTTAATCCTCTTAATCTGCAAAACAGTGAACTTGAAGAGAGTAACTTCAATACTCTTAAAGGTATACGCAAACATTTTTTTTGTGTGTCTTGTCTCACTCCCGAGTCCATGACAGGCAGATAGACACCATCCTTTCAACTGTGCGTGCAGTAACAAGGGAGATACGGGCAGAGCTGGCGCACCGCTAATTAGCTTAGCTCAAACGCTGGAAGTATATAGGTAGTGTTAGCCTGCCTCCACCTAAAGTCATCAGAGAAACTCTTCAGCAACTCTAAACGGAAACCGGCGGGCCGATCTTCGTCTCAGAGCTGACAAAACTCTCTGGTAAGACATCTTGAGCGGTCAAATGCCGTTAACAAGACGAGATCGGTCAAAACGGAGGGTTGAAGCAGAGACGGTTATTTTGGTTCAAGCGAGCTACATCGAGGGTAGGTTAGCTTCCTATTTCAAAACAAAAGCACAAATTATATCGTCATGGTTTTCTGTATGTAAAGAGCAACCGGTGTTTGGTTGGTCACACCGCAGCTTGAGTAGCGCCGAATTTGTCCTAACAAAATTGTAAACCACAGCTGGTATTTTGACAAATTAACGACACACTGCTGATCTAAACGTCTACTTTCTCACCTAAAAATGTTTGAAATGTCGATAAAGTGATATATTTACAGAGTTTAGAGCTAAAATGAAATCAGCTTCTGACTGCTGATTTCGGCTCAGGTAGGAGGCAGGCTAACACTACCCATACACTTACAGCATTTAAGCAAAGCTAATTACGGACGATAGGGGCTCTGCCTTGTTACTGCACGCAAAGTCAAAAGGATGGTGTCTATCTGCTGGTCATGGACTCGGGAGTGAGGCAAGACACGGAAAAAAAATGCTGGCCTATCCCTTTAAGTGCTAAACATACAATAACTTGCATATTAAAAAAGAAAATGAAAAGAAAAACACAAAGTGCAGAGCTTTTTGCCTCCTTCACATGTCCAGTCTACACATTTTGGCAAATTACATCCGTAAAAACTATAACCTATCCACACCCCACCCCACCCAACAGAGATGGGTGCTCCAAGGCTATCCCAGTGATGCTTCTCCCTAGCATGAGGACATACAGGTATTCTGTGCTACTGCTTGTGGTCGCCAGGTACTGCACCATGTTTGTTCCAGGCTGAAGAATAAAGAAAAAGAAAAAACAAGATTCAAAAATTAGTTTGTACAACAGGTTAGGTTCATCTCTACAGGTAATGCTGTATCAGACACTGTATCTGGAGTCTTAGCCCATAGCACATTTCTTTAGGCACATGTAACAGCCATCTCAGGTAGATATAAAATCTGTACACTGGGTACAGTAGCCCATACTGTATGTGCACAGCCAACAAACTATGCATCTCTGCATTTAACCCTTCAAATACCCATCCTGTTGATGCCCATGTGGTAGAAACAAATCATGAACTATATTTTTACAATAATGTTTTCGAAAATATCTATTTATTCCATTAATTTTTAATCAGGACCCTATATGAATTCTGGGATGAGGGATTCCTTGATTTTTAGCCAGAAGTCGAAATCAAATAGCTATGCATTTTAGACAGGGCAACACACAAACATATACTCACCATGCCTTGAGTGTCCATGAGAGGAGGCCACAATGTCATTTGCCAGCACTTCTCACCAGTTATACTGGGTTCTGTAGTGGGCAGAGAAAAGAAAGACCACAATAATCTCAAAATAGCAAACCCAAATACTCCAACCTAGCACCAACAAGCATTGCTAGCAAAACGTCTCTGCTGCTAGTCACTATGGTGACGTCCCCCCCCCCCACTAACGACAAAGCAAAACAGTTCGAGCGCACATACACACACACGGCTAACAGAAAACAACACTCACCCTACACTCATAGACCTTGATAGACGGCTATGTGCAGCAGAAGCAGAGTAGGAGGGCTACAAGCACCACCAGATGTCCTGGATGTTAGCCAGTGCTGGTAGCAAGTCTCTTCCTCTTAGCAGCAGCAGCATCGCAAAGGAAAGGTGAGCTAGCTCGATGCTAACTTCGACTAGCGCTAGCAGTTAGCATCCACTGCTAACACCCACTTCCCAACTCACCACAACGGTCCTCCTGTCAATTAAAACACAAGACTGGAGGCTACCATCATTTCCTTTCCTTCACGGCCCTGACAATTGATGCTGCTGCTGCTGTGCTGGAAACTATCTTATCAGGCGAAAATAACTAGCTAGCTAGCAAGTTAGCAAGCAAGCAACACGAGGAAACAATGCCTGGCCTGGCCGCAGAGTGAGGTGAAGTTTTTAAAGTAACACTAATTGGCTACCACATTAAACTACCAAGTCTGTAGGCTAATAATTATAAGTTTACTTACCAAACACTGTTTTCTGAAGCTGGAGGTCGTCCAAATCTCAGCCCAATCTGTTGGGTCGAAATATTTAACCCAACTTGGAGTTTTTACCAGGTACCATGTTCAAAACACCCTGATGGGTGGTAGAGGATTATAATCTACAGTTACCAGGAAAGTACATGGTAATATCATTGAAACAAACCACGCTTCCTTTTACAGTACAGTTCCACCTTTCTTACATGGTAACTACTCTGTAAAACTCTGGTATCACCCTGATATTTACCTGATAATTATCAGGGAGATATGGGAGTTTTTGCCAGGTTACGGTACCATGTTCAAAACTCCACAGGATTATAATCTACAGTTACCAGGAAAGTACATGGTAATATCATTGAAACAAACCACGCTTCCTTTTACAGTACAGTTCCACCTTTCTTACATGGTAACTACTCTGTAAAACTCCGATATCACCCTGATATTTACCTGATAATTATCAGGGAGATATGGGAGTTTTTGCCAGGTACCATGTTCAAAACTCCACAGGATTATAATCTACAGTTACCAGGAAAGTACATGGTAATATCATTGAAACAAACCACGCTTCCTTTTACAGTACAGTTCCACCTTTCTTACATGGTAACTACTCTGTAAAACTCTGATATTTACCTGTTAATTATCAGGTAGATATGGGAGTTTTTACCAGGTACCATGTTCAAAATTACACACCCTGATGGGGGGCAGAGGATTATAATCTACAGTTACCAGGAAAGTACATGGTAATATCATTGAAACAAACCACGCTTCCTTTTACAGTACAGTTCCACCTTCCTTACAGGGTAATTCACAAGGTTTTACCTGATAATGTAAATTGTAACTACTGGGTAATTAGAAAGTAATTACTTGGTAAATAGTTGCAAGTTATACCCTCACTGTCACTACACAGGTTGACTGGTAATACATAATCTATAATTCCTGGATAAATACCTGGTAGTTTTCCGTATATTTCTAGTAAATACTAGGTAACTAGTTGATATTTACCAGGTAAATATCAGGTAACTACCACGTAAATAAGTGGTAGTTACCAGGTAAACATGTGATGATTTGGGGTAAATACCTGGTAATTACCAGGTAAATATCGAAGTTATTATCACCCTAACAAAGTCACATATAGACACATTCAGTGGGTTTATAGTCTACAATATGCAATTGCAGGATATCTACCTGGTAATTATTGGGTAAATACCAGGTAACTTGTTGGTATTTACCAGATAAATATCAGGTAAATATTTTTTAACTACCGGGTTTAAAATCTACAATATACAATTACTGCGTATCTACCAGGAAATTATTGGGTAAATGCCTGGTAGTAGTCAGGAAAAATATCTGTAAATACTGGGTAATTACCTTGTAATTACCTAGTAAGTACTTGGTAATTACAATGTAATTGCATTTAATTACCTAATTATTACCTAGTAAATACATCTTATTACCTGGTAATTGCCTGGTAATTACCGTACTGTAAAAGGAAGCGTTACCCATAATATTGTTACACAGTCTTCCTTGGATGGTTACAGCGTTAGGGCTAATAATCAGATCTTTCTTCAGAATATTGATTAAACAGAGCAGCTTTTTGAACGCGGAAGTGGTCTTCACCTGTAAAATCCACAACCCCCCCCCCCCCCCCTCCTGGTCTGACGCAGCTTCCGACAAGGACGTAATTTATTTATTTATTGATTGATTATTCTGCAACAAACACCATGATCACTAAATAAATAAATAAATAAATAACCGAAAGGACGTCCTTGCCGAAAGCTACGTCAGACACAGCAGCATCAGGTTCAATAAAGATTTAAGGAAAAGTTAAAAAAAAAAAAAAAGTTTTCCTCTGCTCACAGCGTCTGTCAGTGCCGCAGCCGGTCGGCTGGATCACTTGCTCTGAGCGTCACATATCGCCGCGAAGGGGACTGCATTGGAATCAACTGAAAGCCGAGCGCGTCAAAACCTGACGAAAAACGGGCACCTAATGAGTCAAGCATGTGACGAGGAGGGACAGTGACCGTTCGTCAGGTCCCGCCCCCCTTCGTCAAAATCCGACGATGAGGGATTCGCATTCAAGTCTATGAGTGTCCCTATTCGTCGAGAAACGACCTCGAGGGTACCCCCTCCACGTCAGTATATTGACGTAAGGGGCCTTGACCAAGCGTCAACCGTTTGACGCAAAGGGGTGAGACTGTGTTGAACCAGAAGATGAAGGACTGTTGTGGTGAGTTACCTTCCAACTGTCTCTGCATCTTTCAATGAAAACTAATGTGAACAATGAAAACATGAAATCTGTTCCACAGGTTCAAGGTGGAGAGGAAACACGGACCACACCAACATGGAGGTGAATTCCTCTAGAATGTCTCTGTTGACTCTCATTGACTGCGTTTACATGCACTTCAGTACCCCGATTTCAATCGGGTTTTTTAAGTACCCCGAATTTGTGTTTGCGCATGTAAACACCATTTCCCGATTCCAGAAATCGGGATAAGCTCGTATCCCGATTTTGAGAAACCCGATTTTGCTGCCCGGAGAACTCCGAAAGAAACCAGGATACTGGAGCATGTAAACACAGTACCCCGATATCTGAAAGCTGCTCAGCCAGCTGACGTAACCGTTACCATAGATACGTTACGTACAAAATGGCGGTGACAACAAGAGCGCATTCTGGAGCGACGAGGAGACTATTACGTTTTTTTTGTTTGTTTTTTTCATGCGAGAAAGTAACCTTTTTACATTTAGATCCCCAATGTGCGGTCGGTTTATCCAAATGACGGCTGTTTACAAGTTTGCTACGACATTGTTCGGAGGAGTGAAGCTCCCCGTGTGTGAGCTGTGACCGGGACATCACAGAGGCAGCAACCCCGTCTCCTGACGTGCTCGCCGGCCAGACTACTCCGTCACCTCGGTGGAGAAAAGAGGATCGCTAATTAACTTACCCGCAGGTTTTTAGAGGTTTACCGCCGGTTGGTTATAGTCTTTTTAGGAGATAAATGTTGGTTTCATTGATGAAATCTAATAAATGTGGCAGTTGCCTTAGTTTGTTTGAAGTAAAAGTGAAGCTTCATGTGTGTATTGGAGGAGCAGTGCTGCCTGGAGGCTCTGTCGCCTAACGTGTGTACAGAAATCACCACTTTTACATCAATAAAAGCATGTTTTACAATGAACCGATCAGTCTGCATTGAATTTACCTTTCTTTTATTAAGTTATATAACATGGCAGCATTCTTAATTTGTAAATTTTTGGACCTACATACTGTATTTCCTAGTAGTTGCGCTTCCTGTTGTAAACAATAAACATGAATGAAACACACATACGCACGTAAGACGCAGTAATCAGAAACCGGGATACTGTATTTATCATGTATACAGGGATACTGAATAACCGGGTTTCTCTAACTTCATGTAAACACCATACCCCAAATTTAATTAATAATCGGGGTACTTAAAAAACCCGATTGAAATCGGGGTACTGAAGTGCATGTAAACGCAGTCATTGTGACTTTACCGTCTCTGACAAGACAAATACATGAAATGATTATTTATAAAGCATTTTAAAAACAGCCACAGCTGGAACAAAGTGCTGTACATAAAAAATTGAATGTAAGACATAAAACATAAAAACAATATTAAAACAATGACAATGTTAAAACAATAAAAACAATAAAGCACTAAAACAAGAGCAGAGTTAATGCTGGGTTGAAAGTTTTAAGACGAGTTTCATCTTCACATGAATATCCACTAATCAGTATTTCCTAGTAAAATGTTTGTCCATGAGTTTTCCTGAACAGTTGTGGACAGTGAACAGTTTGACCGTGTTGGGGTCTTTAGTCGGGGAGCCACAGGCTCAAAAGCTCAAGGAAATGGGTTGAACCTGACATCGTCCGTTATACTTTTTATTTGTGTTTTTTCTGTTAAATTTGACACTAAGGAACAATAATTGAGGGGTCTGCTCTGCCGGAAATATCGCGAAAAAAAATTGTGGCCATTTCACTGTATGCACCCTTTATTTTTCGACAGGAAATTGTAAAAAATGATTTTTTTCTTCAAATCCTCAGTAGCCTGGGTAGGCTGTCAATTAATGCATTTCAGATACACAGAACACATGTGGTGACAACATCCACTGAAAAAATAACTCTTAAAACACATTTCTACATGATTTTGTATCAATTTTATGGAAAAAAATTAGGCGTTTTCTCACTTTTTCCCAATATTTTCATCTTTACTTCATTGGCAATCAACTATGGGTCCAGGTTATGACATCAGTCAATGTGTCATCATTTTCAGCAAACAGTATACTCATTCCAGTGAAAAAATTATAAAAATCCAACCAAAATCATTGGTTCTATGATAATTTCACTACTAGCTGGCGATCAACAGGCTCAGAACCTCAATGGAATTTTAGGCTAGGCCTACTCTCGAAATTCCAAAAGACATACTGGATGTTTAGCATCATGGTACACTCACAAACACCAGCTTAGTATTTGAATGAGTTTGAAACAACCAACAGTTACCAGTGTTTCTAGTTTAGCTGTTAGTTGAAATTCAACTCCCGTGGGAAACCCCCTAAAAAAAGTAGTTGGGGTACCTGTAACCAGACTTTCAAAAATTCCGAAATTTTTAATTTGGCCTTAAGTAAGTTGTGAGGGGTCAAACTAGGGGTTTTTCACGATTCTGAGTTGATTGCAAGCATTAGCTTTTCATCCAAAACACTCCTTGGTGTAAAAAAAAAAAAAAAACAGCCACACCCACATTTCCTGTTCATCGGAAAGGAGCAACCCTCCCCCCACCAATAGAATGTATTAGAAGTTATTCCTTAGCATGGCACAGGTTGTCTGTCACATATCACTACTAAATACTCAATATAATATAACTTATATTCTACCCTTTTTTCTTTGTAGGACATTATACAGACCCTCCAGGATTTTGCAATGTCGCAAAATTTATTAAAAAATTACAATAGGCTAAATGTAATTTATTACATGGATCGGTAGCAAGTGAATGAAAGAGAAAAGACACTGGACATGCACCGGATTTCACATACCAGCAAAAACTGAAACAAGTTTGCTAGAAATGAAGAGAGGACACAAAAAACACATAGTGCTGTCAGGTACCAGCTTTTGTTGTGGGGTGTATACATCTTTGCATCAACTAATAGAGTGCTAAAGATTTTGTAATCTAAGTAATGTTATTAACCTTACTTTAATGTTATGAGTTAAAAACTCATAACATGTGTGCTGATGTATGTTGAGCACTGTACAGATATCTCCAGGACCCTCAACCTCAACCCTCAAGCTTGTGTTTGTCCTGTTTGTCGCCTCCTTCTACGATTTTCCACAAGTTGCCACACGAGTTTACCCGAGCCAGGAAAACAAATTTGATTGGTCGTTATTGAGCGGGCGGGATATTCAATGTTTGGGGCGAGACCAAGCTCGGTGTGTGTGTGTTGTCTCAGACGTTTGATTGACGGATAATGGATCCAATATCAGTGGCTGATGAATCGTGAGCAGCGTGACGCATAACCCGTGCGTCTGCATTATCCAATGCTGAAAAAAATACCACACTTTCATCCCAGGTTTTCTCGAAAATAGAATTTTGCACAAAGTTTGGGCTACATCGTCTGATAGATGAGTTATTACACTAATGTTAGGACCAACAGTGGCCTCAAATTAATTTTTCTTTTCTGTACAGCTTTAAGGCCTATTTTGTGACTTAGAAATGGGACACCCCTTAAATGCCGATACCCCTAAAATAAGAAAATAAATGTTATGTAACTAGGGCTGGGCGATAAAACGATAACGATATATATCGCGATATAACTTTTACTCAATAGCAATATGAAACGTGGTCGATAGAAAGTCGATAGGTTTCATTCATTCATGTTTTTAAACAGCCAATGAAAACGAGAGTTGCGCCGCGCTGAACCAATGGCTGAGCCAACCAGGTTAGGTTGACACAGCACAGGAAGACTGTACACAGCACAACAACACTAATGTATGGGCTGCTGCAGCCTGGCGTCAGCAGCGGGGCATCGCCGGTAAAAAAGAGAGAGAGAATGAGTGTTGCCTCGAAAGAAAAAATGGAGGAGAACTAGGACGAGTGACCGCGAAAAGACGTGGTACGTCATGTTTACATTAACCCCGATTGATGGAACTCTAATACAGTACTGTAAACAACACTAAACTTTAACCACGGAGACACCAGGCAGTCGGAGCGGGTCGAGCTCCGGCCGCCGTAACACATCAAAGGGAGCTGCGCAGTCACGGCGTGGTCGCTGCTGCTGCTGCTGCCGCCGCCGCCGCCGCCGCTGCTGCTCACACCAGAGCGACCCTGTTCAGCTGTGCCGACCTAAACACTGGCCACTGGCGAAGCAAGCGTTAACCGCAGCGATTTCTCTTCCTTTTTCTTTTTCAGTCGGGTTTAGACTGAGAATGATCGCTAATTAGACGGACCACGTCAGGTCCGGGTTTTAATTTTCACGTCCGTTTATCAGCAGCAGAGAGATGGAGCAGCTCCTGTATGGGGAGTGTGGCTCTGATTTAACTCCTGTCTGATGTAGGCTAATGTTAAAGAATGGCTGAACAGCAGAGTGATAATGTCTGTAAAAAGACCTGTAATATGGGGCGGTACGTGGCGCAGTGGGTAGAGCGGCCGTCCCATGTTGAGGCTACAGTCCTCGCCGCAGGCGTCCCCGGTTCGAGTCCCGCGTCGGGCAGACCTTTCCTGCGTGTCACTCCCCCTCTCTCTGCCTCCCCATTTCCTGTCTATCTCTACTGTCATCACTATCAAATAAAAAAGCAAAAAGCCAAAAAAATATACTTAAAAAAAAAAAAAGACCTGTAATATACCTGTATATCAGCACTCATGTATGTCTCTTGTCCAATCAAATTATTTGGTTGAAACTAACTTTATATAATACCAGTTTTATTTATCTGAAACTGTTATTAGGCTACTCATTGCTTTTATATGTTAATAATTACATCTGAAATGTTCAATTTTTGACGAAAAATAAATATTTAAATCAGAAATAACCTTCTGATATCTTCAAATCTCACTCGTGAGTATGATGGAACATTAAGGCTTGACAAAAACAGTGACTTGAGTCCTATCGTGATATATATCGATATCGACTGATATGAAAAAAATTATCGTGATAGGATTTTTTCTCATATCGCCCAGCCCTATATGTAACAATGAGGTAAATACTCCATAAAATGGCCCTAGACTTAGATAATACAATGGTTTTCGTAATATTCATATCTCTATTAACAAAGAAAATACTGCATTCTGGATAGCCCTTGCTCCCAAGGGTGGTGTCGGAAAATCTCAATATTGAGGGCTATACAGCCCTTAAACTTGCACTTAATTTTTCTGAGAATCAGGACAGCACTAGCACTAGCAGGGGCGCACATTTTTGAGATTGAGGGTTAAGATTGAGGGTATAGGAATAGATTTAGTGATGAGGAAAGTCACTGTCAGCTACACATCTGTCAGCAGGTCAGCTCCATGCAGGCCACTGCACAAACTTTATTTTGTAATGTAAACAGTGACATGCCAGGTAGAAGAACTGTAAAACACCTGGGGCTGGCAATCCAGTAAAGAGCAACATTGACTCCTGACATATGAGCAGCACACATGTCCAGAACAGGAATATGATTTTGAAAAGCTAGCATACAATCTTCTCAATAAAAATAAAATGTGAATATATTGAATGAAAATAATATTAACTACGTTCTTTCATTAATGATGCCTTCAAGCAAAATGAGAATATCAGATATGATAAAGCTGGTGAAACCTTATTGTGATTCCAGAAAAAGATATTATTATTATTAAAATAAGGTGATGTTAAAATGGTGTTAAAAATAAACAACAATAACACAGACGCACCGCGCCGTGTCACAGCCTCTCGCCGCAGAATGTGATGGTCTCTCGGCCAAAGCAGGTCGGGAACACCGGTCCCACCGGTGGTCGCGGTCCTTCTGTGGTACGGGTCGGTGGTGCCGGCCTGCTTTGGCCGAGAGACCATCACATTTTACCGCGGGAGGACACGGTGTTGCTCGAGATGAAGACCGGGCAGGACTGTCGGCTGAGAGCTTCCTGTTTCGGCTCCGAGCTGCTGGAGCAGTGGCGTGCACAAGGGCAGGGGCGAAAAGGAAAAAAAAGGGCACATAATAGCGCGTCCTCACCACTGAAGAAGGCACTTTAGCAGACGTTTTGGCTCCTAGAGGGCACTTTAACACACGTTTTGGCTGCCATGAGGGCACTTTAGCACGCGTTTTGGCTCCCATGAGGGCACTTTCGCACATGTTTTGGCTCCTAGAGGGCACTTAAGTGTGCGTTTTTGGCTCCCAAGAGGGCACTTTAGCACATGTTTTGGCTCCTAGAGGGCACTTTCGCACATGTTTTGGCTCCTAGAGGGCACTTAAGTGTGCGTTTTTGGCTCCCAAGAGGGCACTTTAGCACATGTTTTGGCTGCCATAAGGGCACTTTAGCAGGCGTTTTGGCTCCTAGAGGGTACTTGAGCACACGTTTTGGCTGCCATGAGGGCACTTAAGTGTGTGTTTTGGCTCCTAGAGGGCACTTAAGTGTGCGTTTTTGGCCCCCATGAGGGCACTTTAGCATGTTTTGACCCCCATGAGGGCACTTTAGCACATGCTTTGGCTGCCATAAGGGCACTTTAGCACGCGTTTTGGCTCCTAGAGGGTACTTGAGCACACGTTTTGGCTGCCATGAGGGCACTTAAGCACGCGTTTTGGCTCCTAGAGGGCACTTAAGTGTGCATTTTTGGCTCCCAAGAGGGCACTTTAGCACACGTTTTGGCTCCTAGTGGGCACTTTAGCACATGTTTTAGCTGCCATGAGGGCACTTTAGCACGCGTTTTGGCTCCTAGAGGGTACTTGAGCACACGTTTTGGCTCCTAGTGGGCACTTTAGCACATGTTTTGGCTGCCATGAGCGCACTTGAGAACGCGTTTTGTCTCCTAGAGGGCACGTAAAATTAGTTTTTTGGCACACAACACATGGGAACGAAAAACGTAAAATTACGTGGTTGGCACTCAATGAGTTTGGAAGGAACCTGTACCTGTGTCAACTAACAATTAAGCTAAGTTGACAATAGGTTTCTTATGCATGTTATTAAAGCAGAAGTAAGTGATATATTTGTGTTAATATAAGTCTTAAATAGTTAAATCTTCCGACAGCAATCACTTCTATAGAGTGTTTGGTCTGAAACACGGGTCTCTCAGTCCCTCTGCTCTGCTCTGAGCCGAGGAGAAAACATTTATCATATCCTACAGTTTTTATCCAATGAGGAGAGAGAACGGCATGCAGGGCTGTGTGTGCAGCCAAGGGACGCCGTGAATGTGGTGACGTAGGGACGAGGACTGTTATGGTGCGTTCAAGGCAGCTCGTAACTCGTATTTTTCCGACCCGTGAAGTCGTACCAGTTCGATCTGGTACGAGTTCACGGGTCAGAAGTTACGAGTGGCCGTTATAGTGACTTTCACAGGTAAAACAGGTCGGAAAAACACGAGTGGGTTGCCTGGAACGCTACAAAGTCGTAAGTTGTGACTTGAAGCTGTAATTTACGGTTTCAAAAACCTGCCTGGAACGCAGCATTAACGAAAACGACCGGATCGCTTACTTCTGCTTTAATGTAGTGGCATGAAAAACATCAAGTTCTTCAAAAAAGATGTAGATAATATTAATGTATCAGATGTAAAAAGTTGTATATTGTCAACCAACTAACTACCACTAAGCAACATTTAGGCCTATTTACCATGGCAAATAATAAAAAAAGAAACCAATAAAGCAACTTTTTAATTTACATGTATAGTGTGTGTGCATTTCAGCTTTTACTGGTATGTGAAATCTGGTGTGCACCCAGTGTTTTTTTTCTCTCTCACACTCCCAATCCGCATAATAGCTTAATATATGAAAACAATAATTAAAAATTTTTATTAATTCAAAAAAAAAAATCACATAGCTATTGACAACATCACATCATTAATTCCTGTGACCATAACTAGCCACAGTGGTCTATGATAGCAAATTTAAAGAGAGGTTGTGGTGATAAATTGCGTGGCGGAAGAGAATACATGAGGACTGGTTGAATTTGCGTTAATAGTTGCAATTAAAACATTGTAAAATCCTGGAGGGTCCTACCAAGAAAAAGGGGTAGAATATAAGTTATATTATATTGAGTATTTAGTAGTGATATGTGACAGACAACCTGTGCCATGCTAAGGAATAACTTCTAATACATTCTATTGGTGGGGGGAGGGTTGTTCCTTTCCGATGAACAGGAAAAGTGGGTGTGGCTGTTTTTTGTTTTTTTTTACACCAAGGAGTGTTTTGGATGAAAAGCTAATGCTTGCAATCAACTCAGAATCGTGAAAAAACCCTAGTTTGACCCCTCACAACTTACTTAAGGCCAAATTAAAAATTTCGGAATTTTTGAAAGTCTGGTTACAGGTACCCCAACTACTTTTTTTAGGGGGTTTCCCACGGGAGTTGAATTTCAACTAACAGCTAAACTAGAAACACTGGTAACTGTTGGTTGTTTCAAACTCATTCAAATACTAAGCTGGTGTTTGTGAGTGTACCATGATGCTAAACATCCAGTATGTCTTTTGGAATTTCGAGAGTAGGCCTAGCCTAAAATTCCATTGAGGTTCTGAGCCTGTTGATCGCCAGCTAGTAGTGAAATTATCATAGAACCAATGATTTTGGTTGGATTTTTATAATTTTTTCACTGGAATGAGTATACTGTTTGCTGAAAATGATGACACATTGACTGATGTCATAACCTGGACCCATAGTTGATTGCCAATGAAGTAAAGATGAAAATATTGGGAAAAAGTGAGAAAACGCCTAATTTTTTTTTTCCATAAAATTGATACAAAATCATGTAGAAATGTGTTTTAAGAGTTATTTTTTCAGTGGATGTTGTCACCACATGTGTTCTGTGTATCTGAAATGCATTAATTGACAGCCTACCCAGGCTACTGAGGATTTGAAGAAAATAATCATTTTTTACAATTTCCTGTCGAAAAATAAAGGGTGCATACAGTGAAATGGCCACAATTTTTTTTCGCGATATTTCCGGCAGAGCAGACCCCTCAATTATTGTTCCTTAGTGTCAAATTTAACAGAAAAAACACAAATAAAAAGTATAACGGATGATGTCAGGTTCAACCCATTTTTGAGCCTGTGGCTCCCCGACTACTTGGACATTTATTCTTAGTATTTTATTTATAGCACTAAATACTAAGAACCATCATGAACCACAGTCATAGATGTCATTTCTCTTCTCTGTGTTCACGACCAGAAGATTCAGATGCTCCAAACCCACAACTTCTGCTTCACGCGCCTGTGCTGTTGTTGTTTTTTTACCATGAGGTCAGCAAAGTTGTTGTTTCCTTTTCCTTCAGTGCATCGACTATGAGAACGTGTCCCCAGCCTCCACATGTGAAGACTCCACCTACCAGAGCCTGGATCCAGCCTCCAGGGACCAGGACCAGATCTACTCCACACTCACATAGACTCTCAGTAAACCAGACACTGTCTGGGTTTAGACCAGGACTGGGTCACTGTTTATGACCATGGTAAGATTTTATTTTTTGTTTTGTATTATATTCTTACAGTTTTTCTTGATTATTTACACACATTTTCTGAAAGCATGCCTCATACTCTCAGAACTCTCCACACAAATCCAAAAAAACACACACAATGGGCAAAACCCCTAACTTCTCCTGGAAAATGAAACTTTACATTCAAAACAATGTTACTTATTCTCAAAATGCTATTTTAGTCTCAAATGACACACACAAACCATCATATGACTACACATTTATAAGAACCAGTTGAACACTGATGTGCTCTGTGTAAAACACTATGATGAATGGAAAACACTTCTACTCCATTCATCATAATGACTTAGGCTTTTTCTTTTCTTTTTTTACTGTAACTACAGACAGTAGGCTATATAAATGTATTGTAAAATATTTTAGAATATTGTTTTTATACTCAGAACACTCAAATGCACCGTAACAAATGAAATGCGTGAAGACGTGACCGAGTTGGGTGTGTGACGATGCAGCCGTGCTGATGTGACCACAAAAAAAAAAGAGTCGGTCAGGGTCAGCTGGTTTACGGCCGGACAATTTTGAAAGACTGAACACATAATTTTGACAAGATGAGACTGTAACATGTAGCTTGCCTAGTAGAGCAGCACTCTTTGTAGTCCAAAACTTTGTTCTAGTCTGGGTTCAAATCCTTGCATCAACATGCAATTTTGGTGATCAATGCATTTTCATTTCTCATCATCATTATGATCACTGCTATATATGTGTGTGTGTGTGTGTGTGTGTGTGTGTGTGTGTGTGTGTGTGTGTGTGTGTGTGGCCTCTCTCTGTGTTTGGTTTCTCTCTTTTTGGTGTCAGTTCATCACTGCCTGTTTCCCTTTTTTGCTAAAGCTCTGATTGCTAATTGTAAAACTGTGTGACAAGTGTTTACCCATGTGATGAGTCAGTGTGCATAGTAGGGAAACTAACTTTAGAATATTGAATAACAGTGTGTTACTCGTGAAAACAAGAGATTTTCTTCATGAAAATTGTGCCAAATGCAGACAATTGTGTGTAGTGTTTTGAAAAAAGTGTGTTATAGAACTGCAAATTGAGTGTAAAGCAGGAATTGTGCTTGTAGTTTAGCAGACTCGGTTCAGGGGGTTGGTGCATGAGTTAGATGTTGAGGCCATTGTGCCTCAAGAACCAGAAATTGTGTGTAAACAATCGAGAAAAACTGTAATGTTCAGGGTCTTTTATTTTCTAAACTTGTTGCCATGACAGCGAGTCAGTAGAATACCATAGGAAGCTGAGAACAGATATTGTTGTGGATGAAGTGAATCATCAAGCTGGACATGGGAACAAGGTGTGTGTTGTTGTGTGTTTTATTGTGTTTTGTTAAAAGTTGCTATTGATCAACAAACGATAAGAAGTACCAGTTAAAATCTCAGTTTGTAAAATGTTGAAGTCTTTTTGCTTTGATGTGCAGAAATGTTTTTAATAAGGATTAGTTAATTCATGTTACATAACCTCACATTACACAACTGAACCTGTTGCTTGTATCATTCCAGTGTTATTTTGTTCTGTGTGGTGAGATTAAGAGCCACAGCTGAATCTGACTGAACATGAAATACTGCTCCATCATCTACTTGCATCATTCCAGTGTTACTTTGCTGAGTGCTGTTGTATTATCAGATCTCTTCTACATGATTTCTAGATTAAAACTCTGTTTAACTGTGTTTTTCTGACTCATTATGAACTATGTGTAAAAATAGAAGCATCACAGTTGATGCAGCAGCTTCTCGTCTCTTCCTGGATCTAAAATAACATTAGAGCCTCTCTGGCGCCATCTAGTGCTCAGACTGCAGCACGGTGAACAACATGAGCCTCAAAACACAGAAACACTGAGACTTTGGCTTCAGCTTGATGATGTCATTTATAGGAAAAACAAACTGAAACTCCAACAGTGACAGAAATAATAATGATCAGTGCTGCTGCACATGGACAGGAAGTCTCATGTGACAGATATTAGTTTACAACCGTTTGATAATTTGACTAAAACGGTCTCAGCACAAGGTCCAGAGAGTCCAAGTGATCGCTCCATCTCCTCAACACATGGAGACGCTGCACTGGTGGGAAGTTTCCATCCTCTCTGATCAAATACAGAAAACACTTTTCATCATGTTTTGAGATGAGCACAAAGTAAAATGAATTGTTTTTAGTTTAGGCAAGGCAAGGCCATTTTATTTGTATAGCCCGTTTTTACAAACAGTTTGTCTCAAAGGGCTTTACATGGCATCATAACAACATCCTCTGTCCTTAGACCCTCATATCGACAGGAAAATCTCCATAGAAAACCCTTTTAACAGGGAAAAATCTGAGAAACCTCAGGGTGAGCAACAGAGGAGGGATCCCTCACCCAGGACGGACAGATGTGCAAAAGATGTTGTGGGAGGAGAGGAGAGGAGAGGAGAGGAGAGGAGAGGAGAGGAGAGGAGGAGGAAGGAGAGGGCTCTGTGTGACCAGATGTATCCCCAGCAGTCTAAGCCTATAGCAGCGTAGCTATAAAATGGTTCAGAGCTACCTGAACCAGCCCTAACTAAAAGCCCTGTCATAAAGGAAGGTCTTAAGTCTAGACTTAAAGTCCCTGGAAAGTGAAATTGGAGTTTTGTTTCAAAATATATTAAAAGTGTTCGAAATTTATTGATAAAAACATGCAAAAAGACTCATTTCTGTGCAGTGCTTAATTTTAGAGGTTAGGGTTTCACAGTTTCACTCTGCTTCAGTGGTCTTTGTTTTTAAGGGCAGGCTTACAGAGGGGGCGCCGTGACGCACTGGCGTCCCTACTTTCATAACTCCTCCCATGTGCACAGTAGGGGAGAGCCGGGTCGATTGATACACTTTTCATTTAAACATCTTTTTCAAAGATGACGTTATGTACACAAACATTTTTATCATGTGATCAACAACTCACATGTGTATTCTCTTAGTTACAAGTGTAATTTAACACATATGTTGGATGATCGCGCTGTTTTATAACTTTGAACGTAAGTTGACATTTGTCTCAAACGCCCCACCTATGCGGGTCGTTTGAGACACAGAGGAGGGACGGTTGAAACAGCGTTTTAAACAGAAACTACTGACATTACTCTCGTTTTTATGCAGCATATCGGACAACATACTAGTGTACTAGTTATTGCCAAAATGTCACATAATTTCTCACAATATAAATAGGTCAAATAAATATTTTTGTCCCGTGCGTAATTGTCAAGATCCGCATTTCGATTAAACTCGCCTTTCTTCTTTTGTACGAGTTGTTGGACAACTGCATTTTCATTTCATTTACTTATTTCCCTGTCCTAAGTCATGTTTATGGATACACAGTTGATCATTTTACCCTCAGCATTTTCCCCTAACTTTGCTGAATATCTGTTGATTCACGTCATAAACACGAACATTAAAAATATGTGGTGTTTATTAAAAATACATGTTGTTGATTCAAATCGGTTGTTGTTCATTGCAAAACAGTTAGGCTATTAATTCAGTGATTTATATACAGATATTGATCGCGCAGTGTGACCACAGTCACTACGCACGGTAGCGTGAGGGACATTTGAAACAGCTGTATCAATCGTCCCTGCAGCGACTACTGACAATAAAACCTGTTTTGCCTCTAAACTACAAAACTATGACATTGCATACATTAGGACCTGTTTATGTACGAATTCATCTGTTGTTAGGTCATATTATTATTGCATGAAACACACAATACAACTTTTGATCACAAAAAAACTACCGCACCTAACATTTTACTTTCCGTAGTCAAAAACCGGTTCGCGCTAATAACTTTTGAATGGCGTGACGTAATTTCACAAGCTTTCCCAGGATTGGTCGGTGTTGAGTGCTGAACATAGTGACAAAATCTGACGGCTCAAGCTTGTGTAGTTTTCGAGGAAATCGCTGTGTATCAATCGTCCCGTGTATCAATCGACCCGGCTTTCCCCTAATATTATAAATACTTCAAGAATGCCAACGACCGTCTGCTGCCACTACCCCTGGAGCTACCAGTGCTGCCGGAGCTACCAGTCCACTAGCTTGGTCTCTGTCTTAATAAAATGTAATGCAGACTTATCAGGTCATTGTAAAACATTTATTTATTGATATAAATGTGGTGTTATTTGAACATAGTCTATACAGATCCCAGAGGCAGCGCTGCTCTTATGTGAAACATGAAGCTCCACTTTTAATTCAAACAAACTAATGAGACTGCCACCGTGGGACCAGCCGGCGCCCGGTGGCAAAACTCTAAAAGCCAAAACAGCCACAGTCCAGGTGAACCTCTGCAGCGTCCGTCCCACAGCTGACCGACACAGCAACGGCTACACCGGCAACAAAACTGAGGGCCGCCGCCGTCAGCAGATGAATCTCTGCTTGCCCTGATAGCGTTAGCTCGCCGGCTAACGCTAGGCCCGTCGTCCTGTGCTGACGGTGGCGGCCCTCATTGTTGTTGTGGTGTAGCCTTCAAGGCTCCCGTTGCTGTGGCGGTGAGCCGTGGGTCCGATGCTGCAGTGGCTCGGGACCATGGAGGCTCGGGGTGAACGGGGCGAACGGGGCTAGCCGCCGAGCTAACGGTTAGCGCCGGGCTAGTCGAGCTAACGCGTTAGCGCCGGGCTATTAGCCGCCGAGCTAACGCTATCAGGGTAGCGGAGATTCGTGTGCCCCCAGCATATTTCCCTCACTGCTCAGTGTGTATCCAAGACATTCAGATAAGAGCTGGACTCAGACTCAGACTCAGGCTCAAGCCCGTAGCTGCTCGGGTACGACGTGACAGTTAGCAGTAGCAACAGTGCAGTTGTCCGGTCGGTTGGCCATTTGACAGTTGAAACTTGATGAAGCTCAGCGAGTGGGCGGGGCTTATGTACCTGCAGCAGACATCCAGAGCTGCGAGAACTGCCTCATTTAGTCATGATTTTAAAACCTAATTTCACCTACTAAACGAATTTTTCTAGCATCCAAAATTGGCAGGATGGTTAATAGGACATATGTCTGGGATGTGATTAACTCAGAAAACGAATCCAGTGTCACTTTTCAGGGACTTTAAATGTAGTTAGAGTGTCTGCCTCTTTGACCCATGGAGAGAGCTGGTTCCACAGTAAAGGAGCCCGGTAACTGAAGGCTCTACCTCCCAGTCTGTTTTTAGAGATACTGGGAGTCACTAACAGACCTGCGTTCTGGGAGCGGAGTGCTCTGGTAGGACAGTAAGGAATGATTAGTTCTTTCAGATAGGTTGGAGCTTTATCATTAAGAGCCTTATAAGTCAGCAGAAGGATTTTGAAGTCTATTCTAAATCCTACAGGAAGCCAGTGGAGAGAAGCTAAGGTGGGAGAGATGTGCTCTCTCTTCCTAACTCCTGTTAAAACCCTCGCTGCGACATTCTGGACCAGCTGGAGACTCTTTAGAGAGTTTTTCGGACATCCTGACAGGAGAGAGTTACAGTAGTCTAGCCTAGAAGTGATAAATGCATGCACTAGTTTCTCAGCATCACTCTGGGAGAGAATATTCCTAATCTTAGCGATACTGCGCAGATGGAAGAAGGCGGTCCTAGTCACGTGTTTTATGTGGGAGCTAAAGGAAAGGTCCTGGTCAAAAATGACTCCAAGGTTCCTCGCGGTTGTACTCGGGGTCAGGGTGATGCCATCTAGAGTAGCGATCTGATTAGAGAACGTGTCCCTGAGATGTTTAGGTCCAAGCACAATGACCTCAGTTTTATCTGAATTCAGTAGCAAGAAGTTAGAGGACATCCAGTGTGTGGAGATTTCCTATTTTTCAGACATGTTATTTGTCTCCTATTATTTTACATTGTTGGGAGTTAATAGCGCCCTCTAGCGGCGGAAGTACACCGTGTGTTTCTTCTTCGGTGGTTATCATTACTGTGACTCGGTTTGACCGGTGAAGCTGAGCTGGTGAGTTGATGTGCATAAAGTAATGCAACTTATGTTAAATATCATAAATATGACCATTAAGGTAGTAATGTTTATATATTTGTGTTTTACAGTTGATTACCTGCTACTGCTGCTGCAGCTACTGCTGAAACTGTTGCTATACGGCATGATCACTGTTTAAGTGCCAAAAGAAAAGCATGTGTGGAGTTGCTAATGAAGAAATAAACAAGAGAAAAGACAGAGATTGTGTCGGAGCTGAGTGTGACACTGTTTCGCCGGTCAAGCACACCCCGTGCGGTGGGATTTATTAGGTTAACACAGTTAGGTTAATAAAAAACCGTACAGTAATCAACACTAAGCCAACCCCGTGACGGAGAAGCGGAGGTCGGACAGTGTCAACAACAGCAAGCTGCAGGAGGCTAGCGTGCGGACGAGACCCGGCGGAGCTTCGCGGCCGATCGACGGAGCTTCGGACCCGGTCCCGGCCCTCAGGAGAGGAGTTCGTATGTTCTGTGACTGTGCTTGAGTGACTTTCATTGTGACTGTTTAGCGCGACGGCATAGGATAAGCCGATCGCCGCGAATTAGCTGTTAGCACGCTAGTTAGCCGCTAAGCTAACGGCTAAGCTAACGGAAGTGGATCGGCGCCATCTTGGTCCAGGTACGGCCGGCCGGAAGTGCGTCATCAAAACAAACAAAGAGTGAAAGAGAGAGGGTCATTAAAGCATGGCGGACTGTGGGGAATTAAAGAAGAAGCGTTCCTATGCACAAGGGGCTTTTACTAGGAAGGCAAATGCCATTGAGTTTAACATGGAACTTTTGAATGAGCTTGACCTCAAACTTGAACTGAAAGCGCTCAAGGGAAGTTATGAAGAGATCTGTAATAGCAGTTTTGATTACATTGCTGTTATGGAAGAAGAGGATGCAAGTGGATTCGACATGGATGTAGCTGAGGTGAAGAAAAGGCTGCATGAATGCCGCGCAAAGTATCAAGACACAGAGATGAAGGTAAAAAAGACATTGTGGTCCCGCTGTGCATCGGGTCAATTTGGCAGCTTAAAGGCGGACCTCAAAGAAGTGTTTGGCCAAGCCGAAGCGCTCCTTTCAGGCCACTTGACCCATGACCAGTATGAGCTGGTGCACACAGCATTAGAGAGCAGAGTCGAAGCACTGGAGGAGTTTGTGCGAGAATGGGACCGCTACGTCCCGAACAAGGAGGTAGATGACATGCGGGTCTGCCTCAAAGACTATAAGGAGAGGAGAAAAATGACTATAGTTGCACTGACTAACTACATGCACCAAGGCAAAAGGTCAGCGTATGGCGACCTTGGTGTCCTGGCGAGCGGTCAAGACGACGTTGACGTTGGAGACGATGGTCAAGACGGTGTGGACGGTGGAGGAACGTCCACCGCTGATAAACCGAGTGCGCCTCCGGACGGTGGCGGGGACAGCGGCACAGCGCAGGATGATGGAGTGCAAAGTGCACGTGCAGGCCCAGCCACCAACCCAACCGCTGCTGTGACTGGCAGTGCACTAGATGGTAATGTGGACCTTCTTGATGGGGCACAAGGCACGGGCCCCCCGTCGGGGTCTCCCCAAGCGCCACCACAGAGACATCCACCACAGTGGTCCTTGAACCCCACATTTAACCCCGGCTTTTCTAGCACACCGCGACAGCAGCGAGGAGCGCATGCTGTGCTACCGGACAGTGTTGGGACAGGACGGAGCATGTCTGCTACCTCTCAGGGGTTACTCGGGCCCAGGATTGCGCTCGCGCCCCTAAGCCTACCAAAGTTCTCTGGAGATAGGAGAAGCTATTGGAGATGGAAGAGTAACTGGGGGACTCTTCAGGCATTAGCTGAACCCACAGGCTCCCCTGAGTGTAGGCTCTTCCACCTGCTGGACAGTATTGCTGATGCAGTAAAGCGCGAACTCAGGCTGTCTCATTGCCGTTCCGCGGAGGAGGTCTTCCGGGTTTTGGAGGACTGTTACGGGGACATGTCGCAAATAGCGGACGACATCGTACTGGAGCTGCAGGACTTACCAGCTGTGCGAAACAACCAACCAAGGGAAGCATTGCAGTTGATCCAAGCGGTGGAAAGAGCGCTGTTGGACCTTATAGACTTGGGTTGTGAGGACGCCATAAAAAACCAGTTGGTGATCCGGTCACTTGAGAGTAAGCTACCGGAAAGTATGAAGGAAAGGTGGCTTTTGTACCGATGTGATGCGGCCAGCAACGTCAACCCACGTAACCGTTTCGACAAACTATGGCAGTTCCTGAGAGATCAGAAGACGGTTCTGGTGCAACTGGAGCAGTTACAGATCACCAGAAGACCAAACTCTGCCAGAGCGGGTGAACCAAGCCCCCGTGAGAAGCCAAAGGAAAGACCGGGGGATAGAAGGCAGGAAAGGCGTTCATTTACCAAGGCCACGGCAAGCGAGGCGAGAGAGGAATCATCGCGAGATCCTTGTGGTATGTGTGGCGAAGAGGGGCATACTGGACGTCTATACCGCTGTAAGACATTTAAGAAGGCTAATCCAGCAGAGCGCAGGGCTCAAGTAAAAAAGATCAAAGCCTGCCCCAAATGCCTGGATCTTCATGGAAGGGACAGTCCCTGCAATAAAAACTTTCTGTGTCGCAATGACGAATGTAAAAGAGGCGACACCCCTCCAAATCACCACTTCTTCCTGTGCCTCAAATCACCAGCCAGAAAGGACACTGCTAGGGCGGAGACCAAGTGGGAAAAGAGGAGAGAACCCCGTGGCCCGACCGAAGAACAAGAGGCTTTGTTTGCTAGCCTAGGTCTGACTCCGGAGCAGCTGGAGGCTGTTCGTAAGGCCTGCACAAATAAAGTGTCCTCAACAATATGTGCTGGCAAAGATTTCGTGGACGAGAGTGGACCGAAAGAACACCCGGTCCTCATGATGTTGGTGGAGGTCACGACTAAGAGAGGAGACTGGGTCGGAGCCCTCATCGATCTAGCCTCTGATACGAACTATATCACTCACCAAGCAGCAGAGAGGCTTGGATTGGCAGGTGAGCCAATCACACTGGTCGTGTATGGTGTAGGTGGTATGGAGGCTAGGGTTGAGACAAAGAGGTACTGTGTGAGCATAAAAGTAGCCACAAAAAGGGGAACATGGCGCCTCCATGAGATGCTCTGCTATGGACTAGAGGAGATCGCCAGAGTGGACCATGCAGTGGACTCGGAGCGCCTGGAGAAATTCTTCCCTGGTGTCATCAAACCAGGGGAGCTAACCCGCCCCGAGAAAGTTGAGTTACTTATCAGTACCCGGGAAGGTCGCCTTGCCCCCCAGCGGATGATGAGGAGCGGCGATCTGGTGTTGTGGGACGGTCCGCTCGGTAAGACCGTCAGTGGCGTGCACCCGGACCTTTTTGAGGACATTGAGGTGACTGCGCGCCACTCGTCGACCCACTTTGCATGTTCCATGAGAGCGGAGTCCAGGAGAGTCGAGGTTCACCATAACTACCACCCCGATCTAAAGAGCAGCGTGGAAGTCGGAACCACGGCTGCGTGCAATGCTGAGATCGTTAAGTGGCTGCAGTGGGACAGCATTGGGGCCGCCTGTAACCCTATGTGCGGTGGTTGTCGGTGTGGAAAGTGCGCCCCTGGGGGGAAGGAGATGTCTCTCGCTGACGAGCGCGAGTTAGAGATCATCAGGGGAGGTCTGACCTTCAAGTTAAGCGACAACCACAGCGACAAGCCCCACTGGGACGCCAGGTACCCCTGGAAAGAGAACCCTGCTACCCTGCCGAACAACCGTGAAGCTGTCAAGGCAGCGTTCCTGAAATCGGAGAAGCGCCTCGAGAAGGATCCGAAGTGGAAGGAGGCTTACGCAAGGCAGGTGCACGACATGGTAGCCAGGGGGGCTGCAGTCAAGCTTTCCAGGGCTGTGATTGACAGTTGGAACGGAGCTGTGTGGTGGGTGAACCACCTGACAGCACCCAACCCACACTCCGTCTCCACTCCTGTAAGACTAGTCTGGGACAGCAGCCGGGAGTTCAGGGGTGTTAGCCTGAATAGCATCCTGCTGAAGGGTCCAGACGTCTTGAACCCCATCCGCGCGGTTCTGCTCCGTTTCCGGGAGGGGGAGCACGCGGCGGTTGGAGATGTATCCAAGATGTACAACTCGGTGTGGTTGGAGGATCAGGAGGTGCATGTCCATCGCTTCCTGTGGAGGGACTCTCCGGCTGATGACATCGAGGATTACGCCGTGGTACGGGTGAACATGGGCGATAAGCCGGCTGGTTGTATTGCCCAAGTGGCCATGAGGGAGACCGCCCATCTACCCCAATTCGCCGACAAAGTGGATGAAAGACATGTCATTGTGGACAACGCCTACGTGGATGACATTCTGGTGTCCCACAATGACCCCCAGAGACTGAGCGAGATCCTTCAGGGGGTTGAGGCCATCCTTGCAACCGGGGGATTTTACCTGAAGCCATGGGTGCGGTCTGGCCACAGTGGGAGGCGAGGCGGTGTTCCCACCAAGACTGAGACTATTGTGTTGCCCAACCAGTTGCGCGACGAGGACAACAAGGCCCTAGGAGTGGGTTACCACGTGGGGGAGGACAAACTTTTCCTCATGGTGGCTGTCAATTTCTCCACAAGGAAGAAAAAGATGCGCACCGAGCTCGACCTCACTGTGGAGGACATAGAGGAGAAGACACCGGATCCTCTTACCCGTCGTATGTTGCTGAGCCAGGTAGCCGGGCTTTACGACCCCCTTGGTCTGGCGACGCCCCTTAAACAGAAGGGCGTCATTCTTGTCAGGAGGGCCTTTCAAGAGGCCGGGACATTGACCAAGGATACGTGGGACAAGCCACTGTCTGATGAGCTGCGCGGGAAGGCGATCGAGCTCTTCAAAGAGTTTGCCCAGCTGAGCACCATCACATTCCCCAGGAGTATTACCCCTACCGGCTGGCTGGGTAAACCCTGGGGGATTACATTCTCCGATGGGAGCTGTGACTCTTATGGGGCGGTTCTCTACCTGCACTGGGAGACTTCAGGAGGTGTTGTGACTCGGCTCGTGGAGTCAAAGGCTAAATTGACCCCCCTCGACCAGAAGGGCGACGCTGTTAAAGCGGAGATCTGCGGAGCCGTCTTTGCCGCCCGCCTGAAAGGTTACATACTGAAGTATGGGCGGTTGGAAGTGAGCAGGTGGTACCACTTCGTCGACAGCCAAACTGTGTTGGGAGCCATCCAGCGGGAAAGTTATGGGTTCCAAACTTTCTTCGCTAACCGTGTTGGTGAAATCCAAAAGGCCGGACCTGTGACAGATTGGTGGTGGGTCCCCGGTCAGTACAACGTGGCCGATCTTGTCACAAGAGGGTGTTCCCCTGAGCAGCTTGATGGTGACTCCCTGTGGCAGAGAGGTCCCGAGTTCCTGACCAGAGCAGTGGAGGAGTGGCCCATGAAGTCTGCTGCAGAGGTGGCCTCCGGTACCAGGGAGGTTGTGAGTAAGCTCCAAAGGAAAGCCTTCTCTGCCCTCATTACAAGGGCTCAGGCAAAGAAGTTGTCTGCTTCAGACGGTCCTACCGGTGTGGACGCCATGGTCGAGGACGGGGCGATCACGTGGCCTCCTACGGTTGATGATAAGGGATCCTCGTCAGGTGCTGCTACAGGGTCTTCTTCAATAGCATCTAGCGTCTGCAGAACGAAGAGGTTCTGGGGTTTGGCTCTTGCAGGACAGATGGATCTCTCGAGGTTTGCTACACTAATCAAGCTCTGTGGTGCTGTCGGATACATCCTGTCAATAATAATAATACCTATGTTACAAAATGACATGTGCATAACAGGATGTACCAGAAAGAGCAGAACTGAGAGTCACCATGACTCTAAGATAGCTACACACAGAATTTCACTACACATAGATCATGTGACCATAGGCCTGCACATCAGCACACGTCAGAGCTCACATAGACCATCACAGTAGTCCACGCCTTGCATGCTGGGAGGGACCAAACCCACAATGTGTAAGACGGAACAGAAACATACACAGATCAGATCGTTCTCAGCTCTTCCTGGTAACACTGTCTTTGTGTGCTGTATGATCTCCGCTCTCTGCAGACTGCGATTAAATACTTATCTGTTTCAACCTTCGCCTCCTCCACTTTGTGTCTTGCCTCCCGACCTGGGTGAGATCCACACGAGCGGATCTCAACAGATGGGGGCTCGTCCGCGCTGAAGGGGGTGCAAGACAGGTGGATGGACCATTCGACCTAAAAGCTTTTCTTCATGGACAGAGGATAAGGACACAAGCCGGCACATAAAAGGTATGCAGAAAACCTGTTATAACGAATTCTGCATATTGACTATCACTAGAACTGTGTCCTGTCCAATGTACATGTAAGTAAAGTAGCAAAAGAATCAGAAAAGTATTTTAAAACTTAAAAACAAAGGTATATAAAAAAAAAAAAATAAAAAAAAAAATAGAGACATAAAACAGCAGACGATAAAACCTTGAGAGTGGCGTAACTCCACCTGACGACCCGACGGGGTCCAGGAGCGGTTGATACCGCGGCTGGGTTGGATTCCCGGGGGTGAGGTCCCCTAATTATACTTGTTGATATCATTCTTGGAGAATTATCAACATTTAAAAGCAGGTTGAAGGCCCTAATATCTTGGAGATATTTAAAGTATCTATTGGTTAAATTATTGCGGTAAGGGTGAAAGGCCCGGGGAGGAAGAACAGGCTTCCAAACCAAGCACGTCTGTCTGTCTAAAATTAAAGGGTGCGAGGCCCGTAGGAAAAACAAAATAATTTCTTACAAATACTTCTGAAGCATGCACAGTTTGATATACCTTTGTGAAAGCGCTGAAATTTATTTTTTTCTATGAAAAAGTTCTAACTTGTCTGTGTTGTTGGAGTTATTGTGAGCAATATATGGGTGGGGAAGAATAAGACTCTGAGAAAACTCGTTGTGTGAATATCCATTTCGCTCAGCGTCAGCAGTGTATGGTCTCAGTGGCGGGGTAACCTTGCGGTGTTAACAAACGCCACCAGTTCACTGTTGTTTAGGGCAGCGAGTGCGTAAAAGCCACTCTGCAGCCCAGCTGTGCGCTTTGGAGGCTAAAACACCCAGTTGATAAACGGTGTGGGGTATGAGTGTAAACTTTGCAAAATCCTTGTGATTAGAACACCCAGAGTGAGACCGGGTCACTATAGAGTGATCTAGAAGCTTGTCTCCTGAGGATTTGCAAGGGGCTAACGCAGCTATCACTTCATTCCCTGCAAACGTACCAGCTGTGGAGCTCAGAGTCTAGATAAAATATGGATGGAGAATTTGATACAGAAATGAATGGCAGTGGTTGGGGTCCCTGGCAGACCCTCTTAGTCCAAGTAGACACCACTGCAGACGCCCTAGGCGCCCTCACAAAACAGGGCAGTAGAGAAAAGAAGGTTGAAAAAGCCAAACAAAAGATGCATACATTAATCACTGATATGGGGAAAACATTGCAACATCGAGAGCCTTTACATACTCTCTTAGTAGCTAAAGTAAAAGCAGCAACAGAAAAAAAGAAAGAGGCTGTAGAGCAGGGAAAGACAGCAAATTGGTTTCACAGGAATGGGTGGAAAAAGGAGGAGGACGCGTGGGAGGAGGACTGTCGAGGTTGGTCTGAGTTGGCTATCTGCTGGCAAGGGATGAAACACAAACACAGGAGTCCAACTCCCTCCAAAATGGTAACTGCACCTGACATCCTCTCATGCTCGCCCACATGCCCACCTCCATATGCACTAAACCCACCTGGCATGTTTCCCACATATAGGATTGGTAAAGGTACCATGCATATTATGCCCGTAGGTGGGCCCACATTAGAAGATGAGTTAGATGACGCCGACCAACAACGCACGGGGACGGCCCAGTTATACCCCACTGCTGAGTTGCATGCACACCAGGCCGTACACACTAACCCTTTCACGTCCGCCCATTCACCGGCTGCGCCATTACACCCACAGTCGGCTCCGCCCTCCGTCTTTACCCCCGCCTTTAACTCGTCTCCACCGTCCATCACCGCGTCGGCTGCACCCACCGCCGTCTGCCCAGCATCGATTGCACCCTCCCAGGCGTCATCAGCCGGTTCACAGCCCCCACCGTTTCAAGATAGGGTAGACAGAGCAGGAGTAGAACGAGAGCAGAAAGTGCTATTGGAGGCAGAACAGACAGAACACTATGAAATGCTGATGGAACACGCAGCTAAGCTACAGGCTACGACTTCAGAGCAGCTATGCCCAAAATTCGTTGGGATCCTAAACAAAATCCACGTCAATTCCTGAACGCCGCTAAAGATATGTGGACGAACCAAACAGGACATTGTCCTAAGAATTCGGGCTCCCAAACTGAGTGGTACCGACAGGCTGTATTGAACGGCCTCCCTGAGTCTGTGCAAGACACAATGAAAAATAACCCTGACATGTTAGGATGTGACTCCTCCACGTGGGAGAAGCACCTCGTGCACCACCTCACTATCTTTCAAGATAAGACACAGAAAGAGGAAGAAGAACATTCTGACCTCCAAGCTCAGCTACTTAAACTGCAACTAGCTAAGGCCAGGGATGACGTCAATGATAAGAAAAAGAAAAAGGAGCAAGTTAAAATACTGATGCAGTCAGCACAGGGACCGGAATGGGATGATCATATTGTTTTTCCTGACATGAATCCTACTCCCCGTGGGAGTCGCAGCCGCACCATAGGGGAGGTAATAACATGCGTAGGGGAAGGGGAGGCTCACGGGGTGGGGGCCTGAGAGGAGCTTACAGGGGGAGGTCACAGAGAAGAAGCCTTGCTTGTTTCCTATGTGGAGATCCGTCCCACTGGGCGAAGGAATGTCCACAAAACAATGACAACCAGCAAAGGGGCGGCCGTCAGCAGAGGGGAGGCTTTCAAAACAGAGGAGGCAGGGGTAGACAAGATCCCCAACCCACCACAGGGGGAGCAACTGGGCAGTTCCCCCAGCTGTTCGAAGAGTGACACACCCCACAGAGAAGTCCTGAGCAACACTTAACGGCAGAACCAGTGTTGCCAGTGGCGGTCAACCACGACACGCTGCCATTTTTAGTGGATACAGGTGCTACTATCTCCACTATACAGACTGTACAAAAGAACTTGCTCTCATCTGAAGTCATCACAGTCATGGGTTTCTCTGGGGTTCCTACTACTCTGCCATATACCAAGCCTCTCACCACGCAGCTGGGGAACCAGACTGTGCTGCACCCCTTCGTGGTCTCTCCTGATGTCCCTTCAAACCTACTGGGCCGAGATTTGTTGACCAGACTGGGAGCTAACATTCTATGCTCCCCTGATGGTCTAACTGTCTCGTTCCCTGATGGTACACAGATGAACTGTAACAGCACCAACACAGCACGCTCTGGACAATACCTCATGTCTCCTGTAGTGGACATGTCGGCAGACATCTACTGGGGCTTACTACATAGTGAAACACGAGAGCATGGCGGGATCCTGTCGGCCTACCTACAATGGAAGCCCTGGATAGCCCAGCTACACCCCTACGTGGCCCCTCCTGATCCTCCGCATGTTACATTGTTTTATGATAGACAAAACACAGAGTGGTATGAAGAACAGTTCAGCAGTCAGATAGAGGGTACTGATTGGAGTATAGCCACAGACAGCATCTATGTTGCTCCCATAGGTGTAGTAGCCAGTGTTAACCTACTACCTGCACAGTTACAATGGTACATGATGGAGGATGAGGCAGCACCACATGTCTCCCTCGCTCTCCATCCTGACCACCAAGCTAAAGAATTAGGTTCTATTGTAAAAACTGCAAAACAACAGACAGATTGGAAACAGCTGACGCCACAAATAATGTATTCCTCTACTGCTAAAACATATAAAATACAGGTTTCTTGCACAGATCAGGCACTCATGGAACATGTTCAGATCTCCCGCCACCACGGCCGTGAAAAGACAGATCACCCAGATTCCGCCGCCATGTTGGACTCTCTCCCAAACTCTCTGTGGGCCACTGGTCCCACTGATGTGGGTTTGGTAGACTGCCCACCTGTCACATTTTCTTTGAACACCACGGATCCAATCTGGCTTCCTCAATATCCGCATAAACTACAGGCCGAACTCGGTATTGCAGACACCATTGAGGGGTTGTACAAAAAGGGGGTGTTGATTGACTCACACTCTCAATGGAACACACCCATCTTACCTACGGAAAAGAAAGGTACCGGCAAATATCGGATGGTTCAAGACCTGCGTTCCATTAATAGTGCATTACGTACCGCTACGACACCGGTCCCAAACCCCTACGTTGCTCTCAGCACTTTCTACCTTGATGTTTCTGGAACACCACACTGTGTTAACGGGGTGTTGTTCCAGAAAAAAGGGGGAGAGAGGAAAGTATTAATGTACATAGTATGATGATGATCTGTCCAGAGAAAGACATTGACACAGACACAAATGAACATGCTGAAATCGAACATATAAAAACTGAGCAAAGAAAAGCCTCACCACAAGAGAAATCTATGTGGAAAAGTAGGGGTTGTACAGAAACAGAAGGTTTGTGGCGAGGTCCTGATGGAAGGATCATTTTACCGCCAGGAATCAGAGAAATAGCACTAAAAGAAGCACATGGGGTGGGGCATGTCGGAGCAGCACAGATGGTGAGAAATTTGGAAAATTGGTGGCACCCTTTTATGAAACAAATGTGTAAATATCATGTAAATACTTGTCCTGAATGTACGATGTACAACGCCAGACCAACGGTCAGACCCCACCCTGGACGTTACCCTCTGGAAACAAAAGCAGGAAGAGAAATTATCATAGACTACACAGATATGGTAAACTCGGTTCAAGGTTGTAGATATATGTTGGTATGTGTTGATGCATATACAGGTTGGCCAGAGGTTCTTCCCACAAGGAGGGAAGACAGTAAGACGGTGATAAAGTTCCTCATTAATCAGTACATTCCAAGACATGGTTTTCCGGAACGAATTAGGTCTGACAATGGCACACACTTTAAAAACCATGATCTGCAGAAGGTGGAGGAGGTACTGGGACTCAAACACAAATTTGGGTCTGTATATCATCCCCAGTCACAGGGAAAGGTTGAAAGGATGAATCAGACCCTTAAAAGTAAAATAGCTAAAATCTGTGCCCAGACCAAGATGAACTGGCTGGATGCACTCCCACTGGCACTTATGTCGGTACGTAGCTCAGTGAATCAGAGTACAAGGTTCACCCCATTCGAGTTATCTACTGGAAGAATGTTTCCAGGGCCACAAACAAAGCTCGTGGGGTTAACTTTGAATGATCAGTCTCTAACCCCAAAACAGTACTTTCATGCTCTGCAGACTCTTGTTTCAGAATACGCAAAGCAGGTTGGTGAAAACACTGGAGGAGAAACAACAACAACTCCCGACTCCGAGTGGGTACTGCTGAAAGTGACCAAGAGAAAGTGGACAGAGCCACGCTGGACAGGTCCGTTCCAGGTAAAGGAGCGCACCTCACACGCCGTTCGGCTGAACGGCAAAGGAGACACGTGGTTCCACTGGAGCCAATGTGCAGCAGCTGAAGCCCCCGCCAGAACCCTGGGGGAAATCCGAGAAACACTACGTGAGCAGAACAAAGAAGCAAAGTCCACCGATCAACAAGGGGCAGAATAATCCCCTGGTGGCAAAAGGGTGAGGTAGTCTAACCAATATCCCTAGGGAGGAAGTGAAATAGCGTTCCTCTCCAACAAGTGGTGTGCCAAACCACCAACCAGGATCGTCGAGGCGCCCAGAAGAACATGCCGCTCACCTTCCTCATCATCTGTTGGTTTGTGGTAATGTTGGTTTTTGCTTGGAGTCTCCACCACCTGTACACCACAGGAACAACTACATTATAATACCTATAGCATTACATCTTGATGGGTACATTTTATCTTCTTGTCACATTTTACCTTATGATTTACATCTCGGCAAAACATGATTACATTGGCTTGCAGGTTTTAATTAAATACACAGTCGCGTTAATCTTTTATACTTACCTTTGTCAATTGTGCAGTTGCTAAAAGAGTTGTGTGACTGAGATACATAGAGAGTTTGAATCTGTCTTGGGAGTAACCCTGCCCTGGACTACTTGTTGGAAAATTCTCGTCACTGAAGGTTTTTACTGCTTGCTAAAATGTTACAATATGAGAAATGGAAACCTCTGTTGGGACACAGATAGCATGTGCGGCTCTACCAAGGGGTCTGTGATATATCTGAATGGAATAATAAAGTGGATGAGTGTTGATTTTTTGCTTACAGCTCAGTTTCACAGAGTGCCTTATATGTGGTGTTGGTTTTGAGGTTGTTTGAGATGTTTTTCTTTTCATTTGTGTGATCTCTGTTCAGAGATCAAAAGGGGGATTGTCAATAATAATAATACCTATGTTACAAAATGACATGTGCATAACAGGATGTACCAGAAAGAGCAGAACTGAGAGTCACCATGACTCTAAGATAGCTACACACAGAATTTCACTACACATAGATCATGTGACCATAGGCCTGCACATCAGCACACGTCAGAGCTCACATAGACCATCACAGTAGTCCACGCCTTGCATGCTGGGAGGGACCAAACCCACAATGTGTAAGACGGAACAGAAACATACACAGATCAGATCGTTCTCAGCTCTTCCTGGTAACACTGTCTTTGTGTGCTGTATGATCTCCGCTCTCTGCAGACTGCGATTAAATACTTATCTGTTTCAACCTTCGCCTCCTCCACTTTGTGTCTTGCCTCCCGACCTGGGTGAGATCCACACGAGCGGATCTCAACAATCCGCAGAGCCATTCACTCCTGGTTACTCAGCAGGAATCGAACCGGCGAGCGAGAACAGTGGGAGGCAGTCCTCACAGTCCAGGAGCGGGAAGAGGCATTCAAGGACTTATGTCTCGCAGTCCAGACAGGTGTGACCTTCCCCACGACGACACTCAACCGTCTGGTTGTGAACAAAGACTGTGCAACGGGCCTCTTGCTGTGCCACGGCCGGATTCAGTCCATTGATAAGGAGGGACCTGGGGTCCCACTGATCCCCTACAAGGAGCGGATCAGCACCCTCCTTGCTGAAGAAGCCCACCGTGTCAACCATGAAGGCGTTGCCGGTACCCTCCTTCGGATGAGGAAAAGAGCTTGGGTGGTGCAAGGCCCTAGAGTCGCTCGTAAAGTCATTGACTCGTGTCTTCACTGTCGGAAGTGCAGAGCCAAGTTATGCTCTCAAGTAATGAGCGATCTTCCTTCTGAACGCACCGGGCCAGCAGCTCCTTTCGAGTACACAACGCTGGACCTGTTCGGTCCATACACAGTCAGGGACGGTGTGAGGCGGCGCACGAGGAAGAAGGTCTGGGGCATTGTCTTCAGTTGTATGGCCTCAAGAGCGATCCATGCGGATTTGGTTGAAGACCTATCAACTGAAGGCTTTCTCAAGACTTATCAGCGTTTCACCGCCCTAAGAGGTCATCCCCGTAATCTCTGGTCCGACCAGGGCACCAACTTCGTGGGGGCCAGGCCTGCGCTGGAAGATCTCTACAGCTTCCTGGCAGGTATCGACAAGGAGGAAGTCCAAAGGAGAGCAGTTGTGACTGGAACTGACTGGGTGTGGGAGTTTAGCCCAGCGGACTCACCGCATCGGAACGGGGCAGCGGAGGCAGCTGTCCGCGTGTTGAAGAGGTCATTGAGCAGTGTTGGTGAGGAGGGCGATTTAACCGTCCTGGAGTTCCAAACCCTCCTCTACCTGGCTGCCAACCTTTCCAATGAGAGGCCGATCGGAGCCAGAGCACAGGTTCAGGAAGAGACTGTGGACGTTGTGACACCAAACTCGTTGCTGTTGGGTCGAGCGGGGCCCAGAGGTGACACTCAGGGTTTTGAATTCCCTACCTACCCGTTCAGTCGCCTGCGAGCAGTCCAGGTGGAAGTGGACAAGTTCTGGCGACGTTGGAGCCAGTTGGCAGGACCTCACCTGTTCGTACGGCAAAAGTGGCATGCCTCAGCCAGGAACGTCACCGTTGGAGACCTGGTATGGGTTGCAGACCAAAACGCCCTCCGAGGTCGATTCAGGCTGGGTCGTGTCGAGGAGGCACGTCCAGATGATAAAGGTGTGGTCCGAGATGTCAAAGTGAGGATTTGTCATAGTCTTCCAATCAGCCTGACCCAAGCCAGGAAGGACAAGGAGCCGTGTCCTTCCTCAATACTGCACAGAGACGTCAGAAGACTGGTGGTGTTGCTACCAGTAGAGGCGCAAGGGGAGGCTTAACATACTCCTAAGTACTTGAGACTATGGACACTTGAATGAAAGACTCAGACCAAATCTGTGTCATTGGACGGTTATGTTTCTTTATTTGTCAATTGAAAAGTTGCACATATTCTGTACATTGTTGTATTAATAATAGTTATTGTGGCCTACTTTGTCAGAGACAAGTAGCCCAAGTGGGAGGTGTGTGGAGATTTTCTATTTTTCAGACATGTTATTTGTCTCCTATTATTTTACATTGTTGGGAGTTAATAGCGCCCTCTAGCGGCGGAAGTACACCGTGTGTTTCTTCTTCGGTGGTTATCATTACTGTGACTCGGTTTGACCGGTGAAGCTGAGCTGGTGAGTTGATGTGCATAAAGTAATGCAACTTATGTTAAATATCATAAATATGACCATTAAGGTAGTAATGTTTATATATTTGTGTTTTACAGTTGATTACCTGCTACTGCTGCTGCAGCTACTGCTGAAACTGTTGCTATACGGCATGATCACTGTTTAAGTGCCAAAAGAAAAGCATGTGTGGAGTTGCTAATGAAGAAATAAACAAGAGAAAAGACAGAGATTGTGTCGGAGCTGAGTGTGACACTGTTTCGCCGGTCAAGCACACCCCGTGCGGTGGGATTTATTAGGTTAACACAGTTAGGTTAATAAAAAACCGTACATCCAGGATTTAATGTCTTTCAGGCAGTCTTGCAGATTGATGAGGCGGCTTCTGTCATCTGGCTCCATGGACAAGTAGAGTTGCGTATCATCCGCATAGCAGTGAAAATTGATTGAGTGCTTCCGGATGATGCCACCTAATGGGAGCATGTAAAGAATTAAGAGAATTGGCCCTAAGACTGAACCCTGCGGTACACCATACATAACTCTGCTGTTCTCCGAATGGTCGTTATTAACATTAACAAATTGAAACCTGTCAGATAAGTATGACTTAATCCATTTTAGGGTAGGTCCTTTAATCCCAATTTCATGATCCAGTCTCTGCAGCAGGATGCTGTGGTCGATGGTGTCGAATGCAGCACTGAGGTCCAAAAGTTCAAGTATAGAGACGAGACCTCTGTCTGAAGCTATAAGAAGATCATTAGAGACTTTGACCAGTGCTGTTTCGGTGCTATGGTGTTCTCTGAATCCAGATTGGAAAGCTTCAAAGAGCTCGTTGCTGTGCAGATGTTCATGTAGCTGCTCCAGGACAACCTTCTCAAGGATCTTAGAGATGTAGGGGAGGTTGGATATAGGCCTATAGTTGGCTAATCTTTACACACCAGAACCAACTTTAGCCCAGACCAAATTTGCACCCTTCTGCACCTCTGCCTTTCCACAACTTACTTCACATACAATGAAGTCTTCTACAGACAGAAACATGGCTGTGCTATGGGTTCTCCAGTGTCTCCCATCGTGGCTAACCTCTACATGGAGGAGGTGGAGGAGCGAGCGCTGAACTCCTTCAGAGGAACAACACCCGGCCACTGGTTCCGATATGTGGATGACACATGGGCAAAGATCAAAACCCAAGAAGTGGAAGCCTTCACCCAACACATAAATTCAGTGGACAAGAACATCCAGTTCACCAGGGAGGACACCAAGGACAACAGGTTGCCCTTCCTGGATTGTGCTGTGTCCCTAAACAAGGATGGCAACCTCAGCATTGAGGTTTACCGGAAGCCCACTCACACAGACCAGTACCTTCTGTTTGATTCCCACCACCCACTGGAGCACAAACTGGGGGTTATTCGAACCCTACAACACCGGGCCCAGGAGGTTCCCTCCAGTGCAGATGGCAAACAGAAGGGACTAACACATCAAGACAGCGCTCCAAACCTGTGGTTACCTAAAGTAGACCTTTGTCAAATAATTAAAGAGACGCCACAAAGGAACACCTGAGGCAGAAAAGGAAAACAGGAAGAACATTGTCATCCCATACTGGCAGGTCTATCTGAGAAATTCAGGAGGATCTTCCACAAGCACAATATCCGGGTCAATTTCAAACCAGGCCAGACCATAAGACAGAGACTGGTCCACCCCAAGGACAAAACAGCCAGGCACAAACTCAGTAATGTTGTGTTTTTGCAGTCCGATGCAGCGAGAAGTGCTCAGACCTCTACATAGGGGAAACCAAACAGCCCCTCCACCGATGCATGGCACAACACAGAAGAGCCACCTGATCGGGACAGGACTCAGCTGTACATCTGCATCTGAAGGAGAAAGGTCACTCTTTTGAGGACTCCAATGTCCTTGTTTTGGACATAGAAAACAGATGGTTTGAGAGAGGAGTGAAAGAAGCCATCTATGTCCATTTAGAGAAACCTTCTCTAAACAGAAGTGGTGGCCTCTATCTGCCACCTACAATGCTGTCTTGGGAGTCTCTCCCCAGGAAGTTTAAACCCCATACACAGCTGGAGGCATGTGACTCCTAGTCACATGACCACCCCTCCAGTTTCGGGAGTGTGGTCATATGACTTTCACCAGAGACCAAACATAGGACCACCCACTCTGGGTTTAAATACCTGGGTCTCTTGCATTAGTCTCAGAACTGAAGAAGCCTCTTGGATGAGGGGTGAAACGTCTTCAAACAAGAGAAGAAGTCCAGTTGCTTTTTTACTAAAACTCCACAAGAATAAGATGACCTGGATGACTGAGAACCTTCACGGACACACAATCTGAATAATAATAATAATCATTGAAGTAGCACAAAGTATGTAGGACTAGTTAGAATGCAAAAAATGTGAGATGTGAGAATAATAATAAAGAAGATGGCCGACACGAAGAACAATAGCTTTCAGCATTCACCCTAATTATTGTAGTTTGTAACATTGTCATTCTGCAGCTGTTGGTCCCAGCTTGATGCAGGCTGCAAGGTAAACACAGGTGTAATACCAGACTCAGCCAGCAGGTGTCAGTGTCATCAAGCAGTTGTTACTGAACTGTTGACACCACCTCAGGTGTGCTGCTGTACACACACACAAACACACACACACACACGCGCGCGCGCGCGCACACACACACACACACAGTTCAGTCCAGTTTTTTGAGATATGTACAATTTGATTCTGACTAGTGATAAAGATATCTTTAATTCACCTCAATTAAAGACGTTATAGATATCTTGAACTGAATTTTGATTAGAGATATCTGAAATTGGAGATATCTGCAACTTTCATTCCACCTAGTCAGAATGTAATTACAGATATCTTGAATTCATCTGTAATTCAGTTGTGCCTATAGTCAAAACTGAATTACAGATAAGTCTATATGTCCTTTCCACTAGTCACAATTACGTTATGGTTATCTTGAATGAAAAATCCAACTATTCAAATTGCAATTACGACTAGTCAGAAAGACGTTGTTGATATCTACGATGTTAATTCCTTATAGTCAAACTTAGCTTTTAAATGTTAAATCTGCTTGCCATGGTTGTGGTGAGGGGCTGCTGAGTGTTGACATCATCATCGTCTAGATTAGCGGTCAGATGACGTCAGGGTAACATTCACAGTCTGATGGTTTACACTTGATGTTTTTAATATGTCGTGTCGGGGCTGCCACTTTTCTTGAGAAAAAACAAGATCAACTTACAGAATTAAGTAAAACGGGACCTCTGCATAATAAAATATCAAACACAATACTTGATGAGAGGAAGGAGAGAGGGAGTGGTGTTTGGAGGAATGACTCTTCACTTTAATGAGGGTCATTTAGAGAAGTGATGAGTTCCTGATTCACCAGAATAGAAGGAAGAAGCAGCGTGAAACCATCAGAGCCTCCGACATGAAAGTCCATCATCATCATCTAGATTAGCAGTCAGATGACGTCAGGGTAACATTCACAGTGTGATGGTTTACACTTGATGTTTTTAATATGTCGTGTCGGGGCTGCCACTTTTCTTTTCTTTTTTTTGTACTTTATTTTTATAAAAGGAACATAGACAACATATAGAAAAACATAGAACAAACAGTTGGTCACCTATAAAATACATTCATTCAAACGCTATACTGGTGGAGTTACAAATACAATGATGGTTCAATGAGCGTCGCTTTTGGACATGTACACAATCCACTTTTCCCAATAGTGCAAATATTTATCAGTCTGTAGATTTAACGAAAAGGTCATCCTTTCCATATTTTGGATATTAGTCACAATATTGATCTAGTCTGACTCTGCTGGAGGTGTGGTCTGCAGCCAGCTTCGAGTTACGGTTTTCTTACTAGCTGCTAATAGTATTTTTAAAAGATATTTGTCTCGCCCCAATATATGGGGTGCAATATTACCCAGGTAGATTGTAGAAAAAGAGCTATTAATTTCATCACCAAAAATGTTTGTAGTACTTGCGTGATCTTTTGCCAATATGGCTGAATAGCTGGGCAGCTCCAGAATATATGAAAATGGTCCGCTAGCTGTTCACCACACTTCCTCCAACACAGTCCCCTGGCCGTCTCCCCTGTTTGCACATATTTTAACTTAGGGGCTGCCACTTTTCTTGAGAAAAAATAAGATCAACTTACAGAATTAAGTAAAACGGGACCTCTGCATAATAAAAACAAACACAATACTTGATGAGAGGGAGGAGCGAAGAAGAGGGAGTGGTGTTTGGAGGAAGGACTCTTCTCTTTTCTGAGGGTCACTTAGAGAAGTGATGAGTTCCTGATTCACCAGAGAAGAAGGAAGAAGCAGCGTGAAACCATCAGAGCCTCCGACATGAAAGTCCATCACACTCTGATCTGCCTCTTTCTCTGTGAGTTCACTCTCTCTCTGTTTTCTGTCGTTCATCACTCAGATTTTCATCAAGTCTCAGTTTAACAGTGGACTCAGTTTATTCTTCTCTGTCCTTCATGTTTGTTTCTGTGTGTTCTAATAGTTCTGTCCGTTTATACATTTGTCTTTGTTCTGTTTTTTTTTTAAGTATATTTTTGGGGGCTTTTTTTGCCTTTAATGGACAGGAGAGTTGAGAGAGATAGGAAATAGGAGGCAGAGGGGGGAAATGACACGCAGAACCGTGGTCGCCTGCAGTGAGGACTATAGCCTCAACACATGGGGCGGGTGCTCTACCAACTGAGCTAAACACTGCCCCACCTTTGTTCTGTTTTAATTCCGCTGCCAACTGAGACACTTGTGGTCACAACACAGGAAACTGTGGTTAGTTTCTGTGACTGATCAAATGTAGACAAACATGTTCAATGTTCATCTAATCTAACAAACTCAGTTCTTTGTCTTTTTTTTACAAGTTTCCCACATCATCAACTTTAATTAAAACCTGAAGCTTCTGAACCAGATTCAAACTGTGACTGTGGTGAAAGTGAGAAGCTCCCACTGAGACTGTGAAGCAGAATAATTATCATCAGTGAATATGAACTGAATGTTCATCTTTTCTACAGGGCTGCAGGATGGAAACACTGGACTCACTGATGAAGAGCAGCTCTATACACGAACTGTAGGAGGAAACATCACGGTTAAATGTTCATTCTTGTTCCCTGGGGAGAAGAAGCTCTTCTGTAGGAACGAATGTGAAGGAGACGACAAGCTCATTGAAACAGAAGACAACAACTATCAGAGAGACAGATACAGGATTGAATATGACAGAGGAGAAATGACAGAAAAAGCAACTCTGTCTGTGAGCATCACAGACCTGATCAAGTCTGACTCAGGACGGTACAGGTGTGGTTTGAAAGAACGTTATATTTCAGATGGATATGTAGACTTTAACCTCAAAGTCACTGAAGGTGAGTTTGTCCTGAAAGTCTTTGAGATGTTCCTTCATGTGTCTCCACAGCTTCGTCTGTTTCTAAAAACCTGACGTGTTAAAAAGTTTGTGCTGCTGATTTTCATGAGTGTGAACATAAAGACTCAGTAGAAGAAGCAGTTAGTCACATGCTGACACAGTTTAATGTGAATGTTAATGAAGCAGCTGGTCACCAGGATGTATTGATCTGACTGTCTGATGGTTTGTTCACAGCTCCAAAACCTTCAGGACCAAACCTGACTCCAAAACCTCCAGGACCAAACCTGACTCCAAAACCTCCAAGACCAAACCTGACTCCAAAACCTCCAAGACCAAACCTGACTCCAAAACCTCCAGGACCAAACCTGGCTCCAAAACCTTTGTCCACATCTCTCCCACCAGCAGCTTCACCACAAACTGCAGGAAGCTCCGCCCCTTCATCAGCCTCTGTCACCACCAGTCAGACTGAGAAGTCTCCTGGAGGTCCAGGTGTGTTTCATATTTAAAGGGATAGTTCACCCAAAATTGAAATTTCACTCATGATCTCCTCCCCCTCATGTGGACTAAGGGCTGGGAGAAGTTTCAGAGTCCTCCGTGGCTTCTCTGAGTTACAGGGGGTCTCGGCGTAGCTGTGCATGTCCATATAACGGTTGCAAATGGATACCAACTGTCTTCATAACAAAAAGACACACCAAAAAACATCCAAATACCTCCATGCTGCTCGTCTGTAATGTCCCTCTTGTATTGAAGCCCTGAAATGCAAAATTGTTCCGAAAAAAATTAAATAAGTCTATATTTTAAGCTTGTTTTGTAGCGGACATTACAGACGAGCAGCATGGAGGTATTTGGATGTTTTTTGGTGTGTCTTTTTGTTACGAAGACAGTTGGTATCCATTCGCAACCGTTATATGGACATGCACTGCTACGCCGAGACCCCCTGTAACTCAGAGAAGCCACGGAGGACTCTGAAACTTCTCCCAGCCCTTAGTCCACATGAGGGGGAGGAGATAATGAGTGAAATTTAAATTTTGGGTGAACTATCCCAAGTTCATCATCAGATATGTGAAGAATGATCTCATATTCACCA
Organism: Trachurus trachurus; assembly: GCF_905171665.1. NCBI lineage: Eukaryota > Metazoa > Chordata > Actinopteri > Carangiformes > Carangidae > Trachurus > Trachurus trachurus. The sequence goes on along the minus strand of NC_139901.1, from coordinate 33,657,601 downwards.
ATTCTCTTTTCCCTAAAGAAAATTCAACTTAAATGAGTTTCCATCTTTTCTCCTCCTCCTCCTCCTCCTCCTCCTCCTCTGGTCCAGGTTACTTCCTGGTTGTGGGTGTGTGTGTCTCTGTGCTGGTTGTGGTCGTCCTGTTGGCTGTTGTTGTTCTGCTGCTGCTCTACAACCAGAAGATGAAGGACTGTTGTGGTGAGTTACCTTCCAACTGTCTCTGCACCTTTCAATGAAAACTAATGTGAACAATGAAAACATGAAATCTGTTCCACAGGTTCAAGGTGGAGAGGAAACACGGACGACATCAACATGGAGGTGAATTCCTCTAGAATGTCTCTGTTGACTCTCACTGTGACTTTACCGTCTCTGACAAGACAAATACATGAAATAATGAAAAACAGCCACAGATGGAAAAAAAAATTCTGTACACTGAATGTAATAGAATGTAAGACATAAAACATAAAAACAATATTTAAAAAATGACAATGTTAAAACAATAAAAACAATAAAGCACTAAAACAAGAGCAGAGTTAATGCTGGGTTGAAAGTTTAAAGACGAGTTTCATCTTCACATGAATATCCACTAATCAGTATTTCCTAGTAAAATGTTTGCCCATGAGTTTTCCTGAACAGTTGTGGACAGTGAACAGTTTGACAGTTTCACAGACAATTTTTTTTCTTGGACCTTTATTCTTAGTATTTTATTTATAGCACTAAATACTAAGAACCATCATGAACCACAGTCATAGATGTCATTTCTCTTCTCTGTGTTCACGACCAGAAGATTCAGACGCTCCAAACCCACAACTTCTGCTTCACACGTCTGTGCTGTTGTTGTTTTTTTACCATGAGGTCAATAAAGTTGTTGTTTCCTTTTCCTTCAGTGCATCGACTATGTGAACGTGTCTCCAGCCTCCACATGTGAAGACTCCACCTACCAGAGCCTGGATCCAGCCTCCAGGGACCAGGACCAGATCTACTCCACACTCACATAGACTCTCAGTAAACCAGAAACTGTCTGGGTTTATCATGGGTGAATCATGGGAACAAGGTGTGTGTTGTTGTGTGTTTTATTGTGTTTTGTTATATTTCTGGTAAAAGTTGCTGTTGATCAACAAACGATAAGAAGTACCAGTTAAAATCTCAGTTTGTAAAATGTTGAAGTCTTTTTGCTTTGATGTGCAGAAATGTTTTTAATAAGGATTAGTTAATTCATGTTACATAACCTCACGTTACACAACTGAACCTGTTGCTTGTATCATTCCAGTGTTATTTTGTTCTGTATGGTGAGATTAAGAGCCACAGCTGAATCTGACTGAACATGAAATACTGCTCCATCATCTACTTGTATCATTCCAGTGTTACTTTGCTGAGTGCTGTTGTATTATCAGATCTCTTCTACGTGATTTCTAGATTAAAACTCTGTTTAACTGTGTTTTTCTGACTCATTATGAACTATGTGTAAAAACAGAAGCATCACAGTTGATGCAGCAGCTTCTCGTCTCTTCCTGGATCTAAAATAACATTAGAGCCTCTCTGGCGCCATCTAGTGCTCAGACTGCAGCACGGTGGACAACATGAGCCTCAAAACACAGAAACACTGAGAATTGGCTTCAGCTTGATGATGTCATTTATAGGAAAAACAAACTAAAACTCCAACAATGACAGAAATAATAATGATCAGTGCTGCTGCACATGGACAGGAAGTCTCATGTGACAGATATTAGTTTACAACTGTTTGATAATTTGACTAAAACGGTCTCAGCACAAGGTCCAGAGAGTCCAAGTGATCGCTCCATCTCCTCAACACATGGAGACGCTGCACTGGTGGGAAGTTTCCATCGTCTCTGATCAAATACAGAAAACACTGTTCATCACGTTTTGAGATGAGCACAAAGTAAAATGAATTGTTTTTATTTCAGGCAAGGCAAGGCAATTTTATTTGTATAGCCCGTTTTTACAAACAGTTTGTCTCAAAGGGCTTTACATGGCATCACAACAACATCCTCTGTCCTTAGACCCTCACATCCACTGAGGAAAAACTCCATGGAAAACCCTTTTAACAGGGAAAAATCGGAGAAAGCTCAGGGTGAGCAACAGAGGAGGGATCCCTCACCCAGGACGGACAGACGTGCAATAGATGTTGTTACAGACAAGAAAACAGTTTACAACAGAAAATGTGACAAACATGGAAATGTTACTGTAACAACAGCTGAAGGAGGAAGCGGAGGCGGTTGGTGCAGGGAGATGGAGCTCCGGTGGAAACAGAGAGAGAGTAAGAGACACCAAGGCCAAACTACAAAGTGCAACAGATAATGATAATGACAGTTCAAAATGTGCGGAGAGGAGAGGAGAGGAGAGGAGAGGAGAGGAGAGGAGGAGAAAGGAGAGGAGGGGAGAGGAGAGGAGAGGAGAGGAGAGGAGAGGAGAGGAGGAGAAAGGAGAGGAGAGGAGAGGAGAGGAGAGGAGGAGAAAGGAGAGGAGAGGAGAGGAGAGGAGAGGAGAGGAGAGGAGGGGAGGGGAGAGGAGGATAGAGGGGGGAGAGGAGGGGAGGTGAGAGGAGGGGAGGGGAGAGGAGGGGAGAGGAGAGGAGAGGAGAGGAGAGGAGGAGAGAAGAGAGGAGAGGAGGGGAGGAGAGGAGAGGAGAGGAGAGGAGAGGAGAGGAGAGGAGAGGAGAGGAGAGGAGGAGAAAGGAGAGGAGAGGAGAGGAGAGGAGAGGAGAGGAGAGGAGAGGAGAGGAGAGGAGGGGAGAGGAGGATAGAGGGGGGGAGAGGAGGGGAGGTGAGAGGAGGGGAGGGGAGAGGAGAGGAGAGGAGAGGAGAGGAGAGGAGAGGAGAAGAGAGGAGAGGAGAGGAGAGAGGAGGAGAAGAGAGGAGAGAGGAGGAGAGGAGAGGAGAGGAGAGGAGAGGAGAGAGGAGGAGAGGAGAGGAGAGAGGAGGAGAGGAGAGGAGAGGAGAGAGGAGGAGAGGAGAGGAGAGAGGAGGAGAGGAGAGGAGAGGAGAGGAGAGGAGAGGAGAGGAGAGGAGAGGAGAGGAGAGGAGAGGGCTCTGTGTAACCAGATGTGTCCCCAGCAGTCTAAGCCTATAGCAGCGTAGCTATAAAATGGTTCAGAGCTACCTGAACCAGCCCTAACTAAAAGCCCTGTCATAAAGGAAGGTCTTAAGTCTAGACTTAAATGTAGTTAGAGTGTCTGCCTCTTTGACCCATGGAGAGAGCTGGTTCCACAGTAAAGGAGCCCGGTAACTGAAGGCTCTACCTCCCAGTCTGTTTTTAGAGATACTGGGAGTCACTAACAGACCTGCGTTCTGGGAGCGGAGTGCTCTGGTAGGACAGTAAGGAATGATTAGTTCTTTCAGATAGGTTGGAGCTTTATCATTAAGAGCCTTATAAGTCAGCAGAAGGATTTTGAAGTCTATTCTAAATCCTACAGGAAGCCAGTGGAGAGAAGCTAAAGTGGGAGAGATGTGCTCTCTCTTCCTAACTCCTGTCAAAACCCTCGCTGCGGCGTTCTGGACCAACTGGAGACTCTTTAGAGAGTTTTTCGGACATCCTGACAGGAGAGAGTTACAGTAGTCTAGCCTAGAAGTGATAAATGCATGCACTAGTTTCTCAGCATCACTCTGGGAGAGAATATTCCTAATCTTAGTGATACTGGGCAGATGGAAGAAGGCGGTCCTAGTCACGTGTTTTATGTGGGAGCTAAAGGAAAGGTCCTGGTCAAAAATGACTCCAAGGTTCCTTGCAGTTGTACTCGGGGTCAGGGTGATGCCATCTAGAGTAGCGATCTGATTAGAGAAAGTGTCCCTGAGATGTTTAGGTCCAAACACAATGACCTCAGTTTTATCTGAATTCAGTAGCAAGAAGTTAGAGGACATCCAGGATCTAATGTCTTTCAGACAGTCTTGCAGATTGATGAGGCGGCTTCTGTCATCTGGCTCTATGGACAAGTAGAGTTGCATATCATCCGCATAACAGTGAAAATTGATTGAGTACATGTTAAGGAAGAAAAATAGCCCAAAATCTCAAAATTGATCAGTGCATGAAACAACAGTGTTTTTGCCTGTTAGTGTCTGCTCCTTCAATTTGTACCACATCCATGACCCCTGGACAAAATTTAGACATCAGTTACTCCCAAAATATTTGTGATACATATAGGGCTGGGTCTGGACTCAACATGAAAACCACTAAAGACATAGGTTTCAACATTTTAACCCCTTCCTGGCCAGTTGTTTTTGCTGCAAAAACACAAAATTTCTATGGGGCTCTATGAGGTTTAGGGCTGGTGACAGTATTTTCTCATTTACAGAGTGATAAAAAGAGATATCCAAAATCCCCTCTGTGAAAACTTCTGACTATAATATGTCAACAAAATAAAACAAGAATTTTTAAAGGGGCTTTATCCATTGTTCAGATTTCAGTTCTGGAACTTAGCACATATTTCATTAGATATTGCCTCGTTTACATATTTAAACATAAAATTTGACAAAACTTGTAATACAAAAAAATAATTGTCTTAATGTGAGTGATAAACTTGGGAAGTTTCATGGTGAAATCTGTTAGTTAAATGTTTTACCTTAAAATACATTTAAAAAAAAACCCATAGGCGGAGGTGGACATTTTTGTCCAGCGAAGGGTCATGGATGTTGTAAAAATTCATTATACGGGTCCAAAAAAATGTACTACTATACTGCGACAAATCAAAGCTTTTTCTATGATAGCTGAAAGTCTTGTGAACATTTAAAAAAAAACAAAATAAAAAACAACAACAGCAATTATGTCCTGAAGAAGCTGCACAATTTGAATAATAATAATAATTGTTGAAGTAGCACAAAGTATGTAGGACTAGTTAGAATGCAAAAATGTGAGATGTGAGAATAATAATAAAGAAAGATGGCCGACACGAAGAACTATAGCTTTCAGCATTCACCCTAATTCTTGTAGTTGGTAACATTATCATTGTGCAGCTGTTGGTCCCAGCTTGATGCAACAGGCTGCCAGGTAAACACAGGTGTAGGTACCAGACTCAGCCAGCAGGTGTCAGTGTAATCAAGCTGTTGTCACTGAACTGTTGACACCACCTCAGGTGCTGCTGTACCTGGGTCCGACTCTGGGAGTGTTGATGCTGTGCAGGAGAAGATCCAGAGGTGACACACACACACACACACACACACATCATATGTCAAGCCATTTCAACATTTAAAAACCAGACTGGATGTGTGTTGTTGTAATTCAGTTTTGCCTCGTCAGTAAGAACATTTCAGATCCACAACTACATTCTTCCTAGGACAAATGACGACACTTTTGCCATTCATGTGCAGATATCTGCTACAGTATGTGAATTACAGATATCTGTAACTGAATCATGAATAGTAGTAATTCCAGTTTGAGATATCTACAATTTGATTCTGACTAGTCAAAAAGATAAAGATCTATTTAATTCACCTCAATTAAAGATATCTACATGTCCCTTTTCAAGTTTTGACTAGGCGAAATGACGCTGTAGTTATCTGTAACTGGAATTATAACTAGTCAAAATGATGTTGTAGATATCTCAAACTGGAATTAGGAATAGTCATAATTTAATTGTAGATATCTATTGTCAAGTTATAGATATCTTGAACTGAATTTTGATTAGAGATATCTGAAATTGGAGATATCTGCAACTTTCATTCCGCCTAGTCAGAATGTAATTACAGATATCTTGAATTCATCTGTAATTCAGTTGTGCCTATAGTCAAAACTGAATTACAGATATCTCTATATGTCCTTTCCACTAGTCACAATTACATTAGGGATATCTTGAATGAAAAATCCAACTATTCAAATTGCAATTACGTCTAGTCAGAAAGACGCTGTTGATATCTACGATGTTAATTCCTTATAGTCAAACTTCTCTGACCTCTGCATAATAAAATATCAAACACAATACTTGATGAGAGGAAGGAGAGAGGGAGTGGTGTTTGGAGGAAGGACTCTTCACTTTAATGAGGGTCATTTAGAGAAGTGATGAGTTCCTGATTCACCAGAGAAGAAGGAAGAAGCAGCGTGAAACCATCAGAGCCTCCGACATGAAAGTCCATCACACTCTGATCTGCCTCTTTCTCTGTGAGTTCACTCTCTCTCTGTTTTCTGTCGTTCATCACTCAGATTCTCATCAGGTCTCAGTTTAACAGTGGACTCAGTTTATTCTTCTCTGTCCTTCATATTTGTTTCTGTGTGTGTACGAGTTCTGTCCGTTTATACGTTTGTCTTGTTTCTGTTTTAATTCAGCTGCCAACTGAGACACTTGTGGTCACAACACAGGAAACTGTGGTTGTTAGTTTCTGTGACTGATCAAATGTAGACAAACATGTTCAATGTTCATCTAATCTAACAAACTCAGTTCATTGTCTTTTTACAAGTTTCTCACATCATCAACTTTAATTAAAATCTGAAGCTTCTGAACCAGATTCAAACTGTGACTATGGTGAAAGTGAGAAGCTCCCACTGTGACTGTGAAGCAGAATAATGATCATCAGTGAATATGAACTGAATGTTCATCTTTTCTACAGGGCTGCAGGATGGAAACACTGGACTCACTGATGCACAGCCACTCTTTACAAGAACTGTAGGAGGAAACATCACATTTGAATGTTCATTCTATTACCATGGGGAGAAGAAGCTCTTCTGTAGGAACGAATGTGAAGGAGACGACAAGCTCATTGAAACAAAACACAACAACTATCAGAGCGGCAGATACAGGCTTGAATATGACAGAGGAGGTTTGATAGGAAGAAGAACTCTGTCTGTGAGCATCACACACCTGATCAAGTCTGACTCAGGACGGTACAGGTGTGGTTTGAAGAGAAATGGTCCAGAAGATTATGAAGAGTTTGAGCTCAGAGTCGTTGAAGGTGAGTTTCTCCTGAAAGTCTTTGAGATGTTCCTTCATGTGTCTCCACAGCTTCGTCTGTTTCTAAAAACCTGAAGTGTTAAAAAGTTTGTGCTGCTGATTTTCATGAGTGTGAACATAAAGACTCAGTAGAAGAAGCAGTTAGTCACATGCTGACACAGTTTAATGTGAATGTTAATGACGCAGCTGGTCACCAGGATGTATTGATCTGACTGTCTGATGGTTTGTTCACAGCTCCAAAACCTCCAAGACCAAACCTGACTCCAAAACCTCCAGGACCAAATCTGACTCCAAAACCTCCAGGACCAAACCTGACTCCAAAACCTCCAAGACCAAACCTGACTCCAACACCTTTGTCCACATCTCTCCCACCAGCAGCTTCACCACAAACTGCAGGAAGCTCCGCCTCTTCATCAGCCTCTGTCACCACCAGTCAGACTGAGAAGTCTCCTGAAGGTCCAGGTGTGTTTCATGTTTAAAGGGATAGTTCACCCAAAATTGAAATTTCCCTCATTATCTCCTCCCCCTCATGTGGACTAAGGGCTGGGAGAAGTTTCAGAGTCCTCGGTGGCTTCTCTGAGTTACAGGGGGTCTCGGCGTAGCAGTGCATGTCCATATAACGGTTGCAAATGGATACCAACTGTCTTCGTAACAAAAAGACACACCAAAAAACATCCAAATACCTCCATGCTGCTTGTATGTAATGCCCGTCTTGTATTGAAGCCCTGAAATGCGAAATTGTCCCGAAAAAAATTAAATAAGTCTATATTTCAAGCTTGTTTTGTAGCGGACATTACATACGAGCAGCATGGAGGTATTTGGATGTTTTTTGGTGTGTCTTTTTGTTACAAAGACAGTTGGTATCCATTCGCAACCGTTATATGGACATGCACTGCTACGCCGAGACCCCCTGTAACTCAGAGAAGCCACGGAGGACTCTGAAACTTCTCCCAGCCCTTAGTCCACATGAGGGGGAGGAGATAATGAGTGAAATTTCAATTTTGGGTGAACTATCCCAAGTTCATCATCAGATATGTGAAGAATGATCTCATATTCACCAATTCTCTTTTCCCTAAAGAAAATTCAACTTAAATGAGAATCCATCTTTTCTTTTCCTCCTCCTCCTCCTCCTCCTCCTCCTCTGGTCCAGGTTACTTCCTGGTTGTGGGTGTGTGTGTCTCTGTGCTGGTTGTGGTCGTCCTGTTGGCTGTTGTTGTTGTTCTGCTGCTGCTCTACAACCAGAAGATGAAGGACTGTTGTGGTGAGTTACCTTCCAACTGTCTCTGCACCTTTCAGTGAAAACTAATGTGAACAATGAAAACATGAAATCTGTTCCACAGGTTCAAGGTGGAGAGGAAACACGGACCACACCAACATGGAGGTGACTTCCTCTAGAATGTCTCTGTTTACTCTCACTGTGACTTTACCGTCTCTGACAAGACAAATACATGAAATAATGAAAAACAGCCACAGCTGGAAAAATATGCTGTACACTGAATGTAATAGAATGTAACACATAAAACATAAAAACAATATTTAAAAAATGACAATGTTAAAACAATAAAAACAATAAAGCACTAAAACAAGAGCAGAGTTAATGCTGGGTTTAAAGTTTTAAATGGTAAATGGTCTTGTATTTATATAGCGCTTTACTATACCTGAACGATACCCAAAGCGCTTTACAGTACATTGCATTCACCCATTCACACACACATTCACACATTCATATCAACCACCTAAAAAATGTGTGTTATTTAATTAAAATCGAGAAAAAGTAAAGTGCTAAAAATGTAATTAATAAAAGTAACAAAAATAAAAACAAGAAAATATATTGATGTTGATTGGAAACCGTCTTAAATGCTCTCATCTTTGTCAGTAAACTATTCATACACAAGACCTGGGTCAAATAATACAGTTTCATCTTCACATGAATATCCACTAATGTATTTCCTGGTAAAATGTTTGCCCATGAGTTTTCCTGAACAGTTGTGGACTGTGAACAATTTGACAGTTTCACAGACATTTTCTTTTTCTTGGACCTTTATTCTTAGTATTTTATTTATAGCACTAAATACTAAGAACCATAATGAACCACAGTCATAGATGTAATTTCTCTTCTCTGTGTTCACGACCAGAAGATTCAGATGCTCCAAACCCACAACTTCTGCTTCACACGCCTCTTCTCTTTTTGTTATAGTTTTTTTTTTACCATCCGGTCAATAAAGTTGTTGTTTCCTTTTCCTTCAGTGCATCGACTATGTGAACGTGTCTCCAGCCTCCACATGTGAAGACTCCACCTACCAGAGCCTGGATCCAGCCTCCAGGGACCAGGACCAGATCTACTCCACACTCACACAGACTCTCAGTAAACCAGACACTGTCTGGGTTTAGACCAGGACTGGGTCACTGTTTATGACCATGGTAAGATTTTATTTTTTGTTTTATATTATATTCTTAATGTTCAGGGTCTTTTATTTTGTAAACTTGTTGCCATGACAGCGAGTCAGTAGAATACCATGAGAGGAAACGACAGGAAGCTGAGAACAGATGGAGAGATGTTAGAACAGATATTGTTGTGGATGAAGTGAATCATCCAGCTGGACATGGGAACAAGGTGTGTGTTGTTGTGTGTTTTATTGTGTTTTGTTAAAAGTTGCTATTGATCAACAAACAATAAGAAGTAACTGTTAAAATCTCAGTTTGTAAAATGTTTTAGTCTTTTGGCTTTGATGTGCAGGAATGTTTTTAATTAGGATTAGTTAATTCATGTTACATAACCTCACATTACACAACTGAACCTGTTGCTTGTATCATTCCAGTGTTGTTTTGTTCTGTATGGTGAGATTAAGAGCCACAGCTGAATCTGACTGAACATGAAATACTGCTCCATCATCTACTTGTATCATTCCAGTGTTACTCTGCTGAGTGCTGTTGTATTATCAGATCTTTTCTACATTATTTCTGGATTAAAACTCTGTTTAACTGTGTTTTTCTGACTCATTATGACTATGTGTAAAAACAGAAGCGTCACAGTTGATGCAGCAGCTTCTCGTCTCTTCCTGGATCTAAAATAACATTAGAGCCTCTCTGGCGCCATCTAGTGCTCAGACTGCAGCATGGTGGACAACATGAGCCTCAAAACACAGAAACACTGAGAATTGGCTTCAGCTTGATGATGTCATTTATAGGAAAAACAAACTGAAACTCCAACAATGACAGAAATAATAATGATCAGTGCTGCTGCACATGGACAGGAAGTCTGATGTGACAGATATTAGTTTACAACTGTTTGATAATTTGACTAAAACGGTCTCAGCACAAGGTCCAGAGAGTCCAAGTGATCGCTCCATCTCCTCAACACATGGAGACGCTGCACTGGTGTGAAGTTTCCATCGTCTCTGATCAAATACAGAAAACTCTTTTCATCATGTTTTGAGATGAGCACAAAGTAAAATGAATTGTTTTTAGTTTAGCCAAGGCAAGGCAATTTTATTTGTATAGCCCGTTTTTACAAACAGTTTGTCTCAAAGGGCTTTACATGGCATCATAACAACATCCTCTGTCCTTAGACCCTCACATCGACTGAGGAAAAACTCCATAGAAAACCCTTTTAACAGGGAAAAATCTGAGAAACATCAGGTTGAGCAACAGAGGAGGGATCCCTCACCCAGGACGGGCAGACGTGTGTGGCAAGGTGAAGAGGGCCCGGGCGGGGATTGAACCCACACCTCCCGGGTAAGAGTCATGCGTGCTTGCCAGTCACCCAAAGGGACATCCCATTGGCCAAGTAGCCAGGGCACATGATCAATTGGAGGCATAGTGACAGGAACCACCACTGTCACATCTCTCCCCCTCTTTTCACAAGCACGTCCTCGTGCTTCCGCGCAGGCTGCCACACATTAGGAATCCATGGACCCACCCCTAGTGCTACATGGATCCTGCCAACAACGCCAGAATGTGGCAAGGTGAAGAGGGCCCGGGCGGGGATTGAACCCACACCTCCCGGGTAAGAGTCACGCGTGCTTGCCAGTCACCCAAAGGGACATCCCGTTGGCCAAGTAGCCAGGGCACATGATCAATTGGAGGCATAGTGACAGGAACCACCACTGTCACACGTGCAATAGATGTTGTTACAGACAAGAAAACAGTTTACAACAGAAAATGTGACAAACATGGACATGTTAACAACAGCTGAAGGAGGAAGCGGCGGAGGTTGGTGCAGGGAAATGGAGGTCCGGTGGATCTGTGGAAACACAGAGAGAGTAAGAGACACCAAGGCCAAACTACAAAGTGCAACAGAAAATGATAATGACAGTTCAAAATGTGCGGAGAGGAGAGGAGAGGAGAGGAGAGGAGAGGAGAGGAGAGGAGAGGAGAGGAGAGGAGAGGAGAGGAGAAAGGAGAGGGCTCTGTGTAACCAGATGTGTCCCCAGCAGTCTAAGCCTATCAGCGTAGCTATAAAATGGTTCAGAGCTACCTGAACCAGCCCTAACTAAAAGCCCTGTCATAAAGGAAGGTCTTAAAGGGACAACGAGGAGTTTCTATTTGGTTATTTAAAAGTCTCACATTAATGTGGATGAATCTACGCTACCCACACTTGTTAATGCCGACCAGCGTTTCTTTACTTTCGGTTTCGTGGCGAGTCATGAGAATAACGCTGCTGAATCGCTGTTTATGGTGGGAACTACGACGGTATGTGATCGTCTTCCAACCTCTGACTTTAATTCTTGATGAATGAAAACATGAGTCTGTCTTGCGCCGGTCAAAGAATTTCAAGGTGCGCGGAGGCTCATAAATGTAGTGAGAAAACACTTCGCTTTTCCAAAACTCCTCGTTGTCCCTTTAAGCCTAGACTTAAATGTAGTTAGAGTGTCTGCCTCTCTGACCCATGGAGAGAGCTGGTTCCACAGTAAAGGAGCCCGGTAACTGAAGGCTCTACCTCCCAGTCTGGTTTTAGAGATACTGGGAGTCACTAACAGACCTGCGTTCTGGGAACGGAGTGCTCTGGTAGGACAGTAAGGAATGATTAGTTCTTTCAGATAGGTTGGAGCTTTATCATTAAGAGCCTTATAAGTCAGCAGAAGGATTTTGAAGTCTATTCTAAATCCTACAGGAAGCCAGTGGAGAGAAGCTAAGGTGGGAGAGATGTGCTCTCTCTTCCTAACTCCTGTCAAAACCCTCGCTGCGGCGTTCTGGACCAACTGGAGACTCTTTAGAGAGTTTTTCGGACATCCTGACAGGAGAGAGTTGCAGTAGTCTAGCCTAGAAGTGATAAATGCATGCACTAGTTTCTCAGCATCACTCTGGGAGAGAATATTCCTAATCTTAGTGATACTGGGCAGATGGAAGAAGGCGGTCCTAGTCACATGTTTTATGTGGGAGCTGAAGGAAAGGTCCTGGTCAAAAATGACTCCAAGGTTCCTTGCAGTTGTACTCGGGGTCAGGGTGATGCCATCTAGAGTAGCGATCTGATTAGAGAACGTGTCCCTGAGATGTTTAGGTCCAAACATGATGACCTCAGTTTTATCTGAATTCAGTAGCAAGAAGTTAGAGGACATACAGGATCTAATGTCTTTCAGACAGTCTTGCAGATTGATGAGGCGGCTTCTGTCATCTGGCTCCATGGACAAGTAGAGTTGTGTATCATCTGCATAACAGTGAAAATTGATTGAGTACATGTTAAGGAAGAAAAATAGCCCAAAATCTCAAAATTGATCAGTGCATGAAACAACAGTGTTTTTGCCTGTTAGTGTCTGCTCCTTCAATTTGTACCACATCCATGACCCCTGGACAAAATTTAGACATCAGTTACTCCCAAAATATTTGTGATACATATAGGGCTGGGTCTGGACTCAACATGAAAATCACTAAAGACATAGGTTTCAACATTTTAACCCCTTCCTGGCCAGTTGTTTTTGCTGCAAAAACACAACATTTCTATGGGGCTCTATGACGTTTAGGGCTGGTGACAGTATTTTCTCATTTACAGAGTGATAAAAAGAGATATCCACAATCCCCTCTGTGAAAACTTCTGACTATAATATGTCAACAAAGTAAAACAATAATTTTTAAAGGGGCTTTATCCATTGTTCAGATTTCAGTTCTGGAACTTAGCACATATTTCATTAGATATTGCCTCGTTTACATATTTAAACATTAAATTTGACAAAACTTGTAATACAAAAAAATATTTGTCTTAATGTGAGTGATTTTTTTTGTGGATGTTGGGCCCCAGCTCTCTAAAAAAATCATCGAGAGTGGAATGGAAAATTCTGGGTCACCAGGGGAATTAGTGGAGCGAAATCCACATACAATGTTTCTCAAACCAACAGATGAAAATGAAATAATTGGCATACTAAATAATTGTCATAATAAGACATCCACAGATTTTAATGATTTTGATATGACAATAATCAAAAAGGTAATGGCTGGAATGATTAAACCATTCACATATATTTGTAATTTGTCCTTCCAAACAGGAGTTTTCCCAAGTAAAATGAAAACTGCTAAGGTAATCCCATTATTTAAAACAGGTGACAAACATCTTTTTACAAACTACAGGCCCATTTCACTCCTTTCACAGTTTTCAAAAATTATAGAAAAGCTTTTTGTTAATAGGTTGAATGTATTTATTGAGAAATATAATTTATTTTCAGACTGCCAATATGGATTTAGGAAAAAGAGATCAACTGCTTTGGCGTTGATAGACTTGGTTGAAGAAATAACAAACTGTATTGATAAAAGGAAATTTGTAGTCGGTATCTTTATCGATCTTAAAAAGGCATTTGATACGATAGATCATACAATTTTGTTAAATAAGCTAGAGCGTTATGGTATAAGGGGTATTACTCTAGGATGGCTGAGAAGCTATCTGAATGAGAGACAGCAATTTGTCCAAATAGATAATCATGTTTCAACCTGTAGAGATATCATTTGTGGTGTTCCTCAAGGGTCGGTATTAGGCCCCATCCTATTTATACTGTACATTAATGATATTTGTTTGATATCGAATGTGATGAAATGGATACTCTTTGCTGATGACACCAACATTATTTGCTCCGGTGAAAACTTACAGCAACTCCTGGAAACGACTACACATGAAATTAACAAGCTGAAAAATTGGTTCACTTTGAACAAACTATTTCTAAATTTGAAAAAAACAAAGATTATGTTATTTGGTAAACACAACACTGATGTTCCAGTTCAAATTAAAATTGATAATGTAATAATTGAAAAAGTAGAAGAAACTACATTTCTTGGAGTGATCATTCATGAAAAAATGTGCTGGAAACCTCAGATAAAACATGTTTGTTCTAAAGTTGCAAGGAGTGTGGGTGTCATCCGCAGAGTTAAGTATATACTAAATCATAAGTCTTTACTTTCACTATATTATGCTTTTGTTTTTCCTTATCTGAACTACTGTGTGGAGGTCTGGGGCAATACATACAACACTAATTTGCACCCATTGATTATTCTACAGAAAAGAGCTATTCGTAATGTTTGTAATGTAAAGTACAATGATCATACAAATGACTTGTTCTTGAGGGCAGCAGTATTGAAATTCCTGGACCTGATTAAACTAAAAACTGTACAAATTGCCTATATGGCCAAACATAATCAATTACCTGATACTATACAAGGTCTCTTCTGTGAAAGGGAAAGTGCCAAGAGATATGACCTTCGGGGGAAACATAAACTGGCACAGCAGCTCACAAGAACAACCCTTAAATCTATGTGTGTCTCAGTTTGTGGAGTAATTCTGTGGAATGGTTTGGCTGAAAACATTAGAAATAGTAAAAGCCTGAGCGAGTTTAAAAGAAAGTTTAAACAGCAGATGTTTGATGTGTACGGTAGGGAAGACGGTGGTGGTTAAATTAAATTAAATTAAATTGATTAAATAAATACATAAATAATATAGGACAAATGTAGGACTGTTGAGGGAGCTCGCAATGCTCCTACTTCAATGCTTTTTGTTTGTTTGTTTGCTCGCTTGTGTTTTTTTTGTTTTTGTTTTTTTTTGTTGTTATGTATGTCTCGATGGTGTCTTTATGTGGGGGATGGAAATTTAAAAGCTATGCTTCGTCCATCCCCTTTTCACACCAGGTGCTGTTGTTTTCTAACTGTGCTGTTGTTGTATTGGTATGTTGGTGTCAGGGCCGTAGCCAGGATTTTTGAAATACCGAGGTCATAGTCGTGGTGCGCGGGGGGGTGGCGTCAGAAATTTTGGGCAATTTTATATTAAAAGGCTTCAATCTGGTGCACTTTGACAGATAAAAACTACACACATCATATTAGATTAATGCCATTTTTATGATATTATCATCACTAGTGATCATCCAGAGAAGACCCAACTTCACTGAATTCTGATGAGAACACACCATCTATTACAACAGGAGACTAGCTCCTCACACTCGTAGCAGCCACAGAGTAGCAAAAATATTATATTATAAAGTTTAATTCCACCTCGAAAAAAAAAAGAGTCTGAAATGCAATGTGATGGTCATGGTTGTTAACATAAAGATGAACAGGTTTCTAGGGTGAAGTGTGCACTCTTTTTTTTACCATAGCTATAGCCTACTATCTTTGGGTGACTTCCTTCTGGAGCGTCAGCTGTGTTCCTCACTTTGAAACAGGCCCAGGAAGTTTGTTTGCTTTTCCTTATAGTTACCACAAACATACATCTGACTGCTCCTTGTTGCAGCAAATTTTGGTTGTTGGTTTGTGTAGTATTTCACATTTCTATGCATATTTTTTATGAGTAAAATATTGGTGTCAAACTTCATTTCGGTTGTATGGTCTTCTTTGAATGGGAAAATATGAAGAGGTCTAGGTGAAATCAAAATGAGCCAAAAACAGTTGTATTTGGATGGAGTGAATATTATGACACCGGCTATTAGTGAAATATAATTAGTTTTCCAAAGGTCAAATTCCACCTGGACATACGTATCTCTGATAATAAAACAGCTGCAAAATTGCTCAGGTTAATTTTTTTTAGCATCTACTTTTACACAGTTAGCCTACACATTACTTATTAATTTGCCTGATATCCCATGATTCAAAGGTAGATTTTACTCTAATGTGATGTTTGTTAGTATTCTTACTAGGCAGAGATGAAAAATTTACATTTTCTACTGTAGCCTACTCCAGACATGTCTGTAGTAATCTCACAGGTCTTAGCTTTCTTTAAATAAATAAAAAAGACTGAAATAAAACTAATGGTTGCCTAAACTTTACACCGTATGCTCTTTGTTAAATCTGTCCAAAATTTTTCAGAAAAAATTTCACAGTCTTTGTTTGTGAAATATTTGTGCTCGTGCACCACATATGCTCACATCTTGTGCATCTCCTGGGGGCTAAGCCCCCCCTGTCCTTAAAACTTAGTGACGCCCCTGTCTGTAAACATAAAATGTATCATGTCACTGTGCTTTTCACATAAAGTTGATGGAAGAATGGACAGTGCAGTAGATGCCCCCTCAGTATAGTATCTGCAGGAAAGAGGTCTCTGCTCTCCCCCACTTACTGTAGCTCAACTAGTGCATAGTGCAGGACACAGACAGTAAACGGCGCTGAATTGACCCTATTAAACAGCTGTTTTCTCCGCATACATGAGGTTCCGTCCCGAAATAATACAGCGCTTCAAGTGCACGTATGTACGAAACCTTTACAGTGTAACAACTGGTTGGAAAGAGCAGTTTATCTAGAGCCAACCGACTCACTCAGTAGCCTTCTCCTCCATGCACGCAGGCTCCGCGACGCGCTGTATCACTCGCTTTTTCCGAATGAATCGCCTTTTTTCCCGCGACCAGTAAACAAACACCAGCGTACGTGAGGGCGTCAATAAACAAGAGCATTATAGGCCTACCGGTTGTTGTTTGGACAAGAGAGGAGAGTCACTCAGTCACCTTCCATCTGTCCTCCCTAATACTTTGCACTTTTTTTTTTTTTTTTTTTTCATTCATTAGGCCGAAAAAAATACCGAGGTCATGACCTCGGTGTCCTCAATGGTAGCTACGGCCTTGGTTGGTGTCTGTAGTTTGTTCTGTTTGGTTGCTGTGGTCTGGTGTGAAATAAACAATAAACAACAATAAACTTGGGAAGTTTCATGGTGAGATTTGTTAGTTAAATGTTTTACCTTAAAATACATTTAAAAAAAAACCAAGGGCAGAGGTGGACATTTTTGTCCAGCGAAGAGTCATAGATGTTGGATGTTGTAAAAATTCATTACGGGTCCAAAAATATTTACTTCTATACTGTGACAAATCAAAGCTTTTTCTATGATAGCTGAAAGTCTTGTGAACATTAAAAAAAAAAAAAACTACAGCAATTATGTCCTGAAGAAGCTGCACAATTTGAATAATAATAATTGTTGAAGTAGCACAAAGTATGTAGGACTAGTTAGGATGCAAAAAATGTGAGATGTGAGAACAATAATAAAGAAAGATGGCCGACATGAAGAACAATAGCTTTCAGCATTCACCCTAATTATTGTAGTTGGTAACATTATCATTGTGCAGCTGTTGGTCCCAGCTTGATGCAACAGGCTGCCAGGTAAACACAGGTGTAATACCAGACTCAGCCAGCAGGTGTCAGTGTAATCAAGCAAGATCCAGAGGTGAGACACACACACACACACACACACACACACACACACACACACACACACACACATAATATGTGAAGCCATTTCAACATTTAAAAACCAGACTGGATGTGTGTTGTTGTAATTCAGTTTTGCCTCGTCAGTAAGAACATTTCAGATCCACAACTACATTCTTCCTAGGACAAATGACGTCACTTTAACCGTTCATGTGTATGGGGTTTGTCATCACAGATATCTACAATTCAGTTGCAGATATCCACTATTTGAATTACAGATATCTGTAACTGAATTATGAATAGTAGTAATTCCAGTTTGAGATATCTCCAATTTAATTCTGACTAGTCGTTAAGTTAAAGATATCTTTAATTCACCTCAATTAAAGATATCTACATGTCCCTTTTCAAGATTTGACTAGGTGAAATGACACTGTAGTTATCTGTAACTGGAATTATAACAGTCAAAATGATGTTGTAGATATCTCAAATTGGAATAAGGAATAATCATAAATTAATTGTAGATATCTATTGTCAAGTTATAGATATCTTGAACTGAATTTTGATTAGAGATATCTGCAACTTTCATTCCGCCTAGTCAGAATGTAATTACAGATATCTTGAATTCATCTGTAATTCAGTTGTGCCTACAGTCAAAAACTGAATTACAGATATCTCTATATGTCCTTTCCACTAGTCACAATTACGTTAGGGATATCTTGAATGAAAAATCCAACTATTCAAATTGCAATTACGACTAGTCAGAAAGACGTTGTTGATATCTACGATGTTAATTCCTTATAGGCAAACCTTTAAGCTTTTAAATGTTAAATCTGCTTGCCATGGTTGTGGTGAGGGGCTGGTGAGTGTTGACATCATCATCTAGATTAGCAGTCAGATGACGTCAGGGTAACATTCACAGTGTGATGGTTTACACTTGATGTTTTTAATATGTCGTGTCGGGGCTGCCACTTTTCTTTTCTTTTTTTTGTACTTTATTTTTATAAAAGGAACATAGACAACATATAGAAAAACATAGAACAAACAGTTGGTCACCTATAAAATACATTCATTCATACGCTATACTGGTGGAGTTACAAATACAATGATGGTTCAATGAGCGTCTCTTTTGGACATGTACACAATCCACTTTTCCCAATAGTGCAAATATTTATCAGTCTGTAGATTTAACGAAAAGGTCATCCTTTCCATATTTTGGATATTAGTCACAATATTGATCCAGTCTGACTCTGCTGGAGGTGTGGTCTGCAGCCAGTTTCGAGTTACGGTTTTCTTACTAGCTGCTAATAGTATTTTTAAAAGATATTTGTCTCGCCCCAATATATGGGGTGCAATATTACCCAGGTAGATTGTAGAAAAAGAGCTATTAATTTCATCACCAAAAATGTTTTGTAGTACTTGCGTGATCTTTTGCCAATATGGCTGAATAGCTGGGCAGCTCCAGAATATATGAAAATGGTCCGCTAGCTGTTCACCACACTTCCTCCAACACAGTCCCCTGGCCGTCTCCCCTGTTTGCACATATTTTAACTTAGGGGCTGCCACTTTTCTTGAGAAAAAATAAGATCAACTTACAGAATTAAGTAAAACGGGACCTCTGCATAATAAAAACAAACACAATACTTGATGAGAGGAAGGAGATAAGAAGAGGGAGTGGTGTTTGGAGGAAGGACTCTTCTCTTTTCTGAGGGTCATTTAGAGAAGTGATGAGTTCCTGATTCACCAGAGAAGAAGGAAGAAGCAGCGTGAAACCATCAGAGCCTCCGACATGAAAGTCCATCACACTCTGATCTGCCTCTTTCTCTGTGAGTTCACTCTCTCTCTGTTTTCTGTCGTTCATCAGTCAGATTCTCATCAGGCCTCAGTTTAACAGTGGACTCAGTTTATTCTTCTCTGTCCTTCATGTTTGTTTCTGTGTGTTCTACGTGTTCCTCATTTTCATATCATTTCTTTATTTATTGAATTGGGACAGTGCACATTCATCAACACTGACGCATTAAGCATCAGTGTAAATGTGCCGGACTTAGCACAACTGCTAAATTTCAGCTGCAGTCCCAAGGCAGGTTTCTAGAAAACATAAACACAGAAGACTTTGTTTTGTCCGTTTATACCTTTGTCTTGTTTCTGTTTTTATTCAGCCGCCAACTGAGACACTTGTGGTCACAACACAGGAAACTGTGTTGGTTAGTTTCTGTGTGACTGATCAAATGTAACAAACATGTTCAATGTTCATCTAATCTAACAAACTCAGTTTATTGTCTTATTACAAGTTTCTCACATCATCAACTTTAATTAAAAGCTGAAGCTTCTGAACCAGATTCAAACTGTGACTGTGGTGAAAGTGAGAAGCTCCCACTGTGACTGTGAAGCAGAATAATTATCATCAGTGAATATGAACTGAATGTTCTTGTTTTCTACAGGGCTGCAGGATGGAAACACTGGACTCACTGATGCAGAGCAGCTCTATACAGGAACTGTAGGAGAAAACATCACAGTTAAATGTTCATTTAGGTTTCATGGGGAGAAGAAGCTCTTCTGTAGGAACAAATGTGAAGGAGACGACAAGCTCATTGAAACAAAAGAAGACAACTATCAGAGCGGCAGATACAGGATTGAATATGACAGAAGTTTGATAGGAAGAAACACTCTGTATGTGAGCATCACAGACCTGATCAAGTCTGACTCAGGTCGGTACAGGTGTGGTTTGGAAGAAAGTTTTATTTCAGATGGATATGTAGACTTTAACCTCAAAGTCACTAAAGGTGAGTTTCTCCTGAAAGTCTTTGAGATGTTCCTTCATGTGTCTCCACAGCTTCGTCTGTTTCTAAATACCTGACGTGTTAAAAAGTTTGTGCTGCTGATTTTCATGAGTGTGAACATAAAGACTCAGTAGAAGAAGCAGTTAGTCACATGCTGACACAGTTTAATGTGAATGTTAATGAAGCAGCTGGTCACCAGGATGTATTGATCTGACTGTCTGATGGTTTGTTCACAGCTCCAAAACCTCCAAGACCAAACCTGACTCCAACACCTCCAAGACCAAACCTGACTCCAACACCTCCAGGACCAAACCTGACTCCAAAACCTCCAAGACCAAACCTGACTCCAACACCTCCAGGACCAAACCTGACTCCAACACCTCCAGGACCAAACCTGACTCCAAAACCTCCAAGACCAAACCTGACTCCAACACCTCCAAGACCAAACCTGACTCCAACACCTCCAGGACCAAACCTGACTCCAAAACCTCCAAGACCAAACCTGACTCCAACACCTCCAGGACCAAACCTGACTCCAACACCTCCAGGACCAAACCTGACTCCAAAACCTTCAGGACCAAACCTGACTCCAACACCTTCAGGACCAAACCTGACTCCAACACCTTTGTCCACATCTCTCCCACCAGCAGCTTCACCACAAACTGCAGGAAGCTCCGCCTCTTCATCAGCCTCTGTCACCACCAGTCAGACTGAGAAGTCTCCTGAAGGTCCAGGTGAGTTTCATGTTCATAGAGTTAGTCGACTGTGTTTCCTGTACTGAGAAGAGTTTCCATCTTTTCTCCTCCTCCTCCTCCTCCTCCTCCTCCTCTGGTCCAGGTTACTTCCTGGTTGTGGTTGTGTGTGTCTCTGTGCTGGTTGTGGTCGTCCTGTTGGCTGTTGTTGTTCTGCTGCTGCTCTACAACCAGAAGATGAAGGACTGTTGTGGTGAGTTACCTTCCAACTGTCTCTGCATCTTTCAATGAAAACTAATGTGAACAATGAAAACATGAAATCTGTTCCACAGGTTCAAGGTGGAGAGGAAACACGGACCACACCAACATGGAGGTGACTTCCTCTAGAATGTCTCTGTTGACTCTCACTGTGACTTTACCGTCTCTGACAAGACAAATACATGAAATGATGCTCAGCTAAACAAACAGGTCAAACTGATCTACATGTTGTTGACTTCCTCTTCACATTAAGCTCCACTAATCAGTATTTTCTAGTCACTAGTCAATGAGTTTTCCTGAGTATTTCTGTGGTGGCATCATCACAAACCACGATGTCACTTCTCTGTGTGCATGACAAGACGATTCAAATGCCAAAAACCCACAACTTCTGCTTCCACACCATGGTAAATGGTAAATGGTCTTGCACTTATATAGCACTTTTCTAGTCACTTGGACCACTCAAAGCGCTTTACACTGTATCGTCACATTCAGGCTTGGGGGGCCAATCATTCAAAAAAGGAAGAGTGCACACACTCAAAAAGAAAACGAAGCAGTCAGGAGGTGCTCGCTAGGAAACAATTTAAAAAGAACAAGAAGCCAGCAACACTCAGTGTCTTTCTGATGTCTTTATTGCCTCACTGGTACAGGCAGCTACCACAGAGCGGTTTCGACAGTCAGTCTTCGTCAGTGTGGGGCCAATCATTCACACACATTTATACATCCAATGATACATTGAAGTGTAGGTTCAGTGTCTTGCCCAAGGACATTTCGACATGCTGACTGGGGGAGCGGGAATCAAACCACAGACCTTCTGGTCGGTTAATGGACGACCTGGTCTACCTCCTGAGCCACAGCCGCCCATCAGGTCAATAAAGTTGTTGTTTCCTTTTCCTTCAGTGCATCGACTATGTGAACGTGTCTCCAGCTTCCACATGTGAAGACTCCACCTACCAGAGCCTGGATCCAGCCTCCAGGGACCAGGACCAGATCTACTCCACACTCACTCACACAGACTCTCAGTAAATCAGACACTGTCTGGGTTTATCATGGGTGAATCATGGGAACAAAGTGTGTGTTTTGTGTGTTTTATTGTGTTTTGTTATATTTCTGGTAAAAGTTGCTGTTGATCAACAAACGATAAGAAGTACCAGTTAAATTCTCAGTTTGTAAAATGTTGAAGTCTTTTTGCTTTGATGTGCAGAAATGTTTTTAATTAGGATTAGTTAATTCATGTTACATAACCTCACATTACACAACTGAACCTGTTGCTTGTATCATTCCAGTGTTATTTTGTTCTGTATGGTGAGATTAAGAGCCACAGCTGAATCTGACTGAACATGAAATACTGCTCCATCATCTACTTGTATCATTCCAGTGTTACTTTGCTGAGTGCAAAGTATTATCAGATCTCTTCTACATGATTTCTAGATTAAAACTCTGTTTAACGGTGTTTTTCTGACTCATTATGAACTATGTGTCAAAACAGAAGCATCACAGTTGATGCAGCAGCTTCTCGTCTCTTCCTGGATCTAAAATAACATTAGAGCCCCTCTGGCGCCATCTAGTGCTCAGACTGCAGCATGGTGGACAACATGAGCCTCAAAACACAGAAACAATGAGACTTTGGCTTCAGCTTGATGATGTCATTTATAGGAAAAACGAACTGAAACTCCAACAATGACATGGACAGGAAGTCTGATGTGACAGATATTAGTTTACAGCTGTTTGATAAGAGACGCTGCACTGGTGTGAAGTTTCCATCGTCTCTGATCAAATACAGAAAACACTTTTCATCATGTTTTGAGATGAGCACAAAGTGAAATGAATTGTTTTTTAGTTTACCTGTTAACCTTATCATTCTGTTACAATGAGGCTCTGATGTTAATCGTAATTATTGTAGTTGGTAACATTTGTGTTGTTGTTTTGTGTGCATACCAATAAAACAGGATTCTTACTATGTATTTTGGGATGCCTGCTTCGCTCAATTCTTCAAGAAGAGAGAGAGAGAGGTATTTGGAGGAAGGACTCTTCACTTGAGGGTCATTTAGAGAAGTGATGAGTTCCTGATTCACCAGAGAAGAAGGAAGAAGCAGCGTGAAACCATCAGAGCCTTGGTTCTGACCCAGTTCTGACCTGGTGCTGACAACATGGGCTGCCAAGTGACCATGAGGTGCCACCGTGCGACACACGCCCAGGTCTGATCAGCCTGTGGTGGGCCAACCCCAGCAGAGGGTGTATTGTGTTAAAGGGACAATGAGGAGTTTTGGAAAAGCAAAGTGTTTTCACACTACATTTATGAGCCTCCGCACCGTGAAATTCTTTGACTGGTGCAAGACAGACTCATGTTTTCATTCATCAAGAATTAAAGTCAGAAGTTCGAAGATGATCACATACCGTCGTAGTTCCCACCATAAACGGAGATTCGGCGGCGTTATTCTCATGACTCACCACGAAACCGAAAGTAAGGAAACGCTGGTCGGCTCGCCCAGCATTTCCACCACCACTAATAATAACAAAATAACAATAGCTGACCGACCTTACTTGTCTGTTTTTAATTTATTTATATTTATATACAGTATATATACATATTTTTCTGTTTTTATGCCAAGAGTCAGTGAAACGAAATTTCGTTCTGTGCACACTGTGTATTTGAATGACAATAAAGTACTTATTCTATTCTAGAGACAAGGCAGATGACAACCTGGGAAAGATCTGGCCAGCTACCCATGCTGGCAGGAGCCTTTCACCATACAGTGACTTGGATCCAACTATTTGCTACGAAAAGTTCCAAAGGAAAAATACCCCTTGAGTCTGCGAGAGCAGGGGTGGAAGAAGACTCATCGGCGGACCACGCGGCTACGGACCTTGCAATGGAAACAACAATGAATGAAATGATCAGCATGGAAGTTGAAGGAGCAACAGCACTGGCAGGACACAAGTTACAAAGCTGCATCTGTGGCTGGAAGAAGAAAACTTCAGAAAAGGGGATATGATCCATCAGGGTAGGAAAAGGTGCTTGAGAGAGCAAAGCAAGGGGCCTTGCATTGACCACTACTTCCTCAAAGGCAGGGCAAATCAGTCGAGTGGAGCCCAGTGTCAGGACACTCACCACAGTTCACAGTGCACATCAGAACCCCAGACCAAGCCCAACCAAGCACCGATCCACCAACGGACTTGGGTCCAGAGCTCACTCAGCCACAGACTGCAGTAGAGAGGAAGATGGATGGACGTAAGCCTCAGATATTGTGGCCTGAATCCTGCCAGAAACAGGAATGGGAATCCACGGACACAGACCTTGTCCATCTCTTAGAAGGTCTGAAGGGGTGCGTGGGAACAAAGCTGGACAGGATTGGAGATGTGATCTACAGCTATGGAGCAGAGAGGTTTGGGGTGAAAAGGCAGAAGCAGAGGACACAGAAGGAGTCATCAGCCCATCTGAAGTCCAAGAGGCAGCAGGAGATTCAGAGACTGGTGAAGGAAAGAAGGTGCCTGAGGAAACAGTGGAAGAAGGCAACAGAAAGGGAAAGAAAAGGACTTGAAGCACTGCAGGGTGACATCAAGCAGCGTCTGGCAACACTGCGACGTGCAGAATGCTTGAGAAAGCAACATGCTTAAGAAGAAGGAACAAACGAGGACTGCCTTCTACAGAGATCCCTACAAATTCGCTAAAGACCTCTTTGTCAAGGAGAAAACTGGGACCCTCAAAGCACCCATAAGGGAACTAGAGGAGCACCTGAGGAAGACCTACTCAGACAAACAGAGGCATGTGCCAGTCAGCATTCCGGATGACATGCCACCAATCCAACCACCTGAGCACCAGATGGAAACAAGGCCCCCTACATGGAGCGAAGTTGAGAGCACAGTGAAGCGGGCAAGAACAGCCTCAGCCCCTGGGCCCAACGGCATTCCATATAGGCTTTATAAGAACACGCCAGGCATCTTGAAGTACCTCTGGAAGCTGATGAAAGTGGCATGGGAGAAAGGAATCATACCAAAGTCATGGCGAAGGGCAGGAGGGATCCTGATTCCTAAAGAGAAGAATTCCTCAACCATCGACCAATTCCGCCAGATCAGTCTTCTGAATGTGGAAGGAAAGATATTCTTCAGTGTTGTGGCCCAGAGGCTCTCAGTATTCCTGCAGAAGAACAACTTTGTTGACACCTCAGTGCAGAAGGCAGGAGACCTGGAGACGGGCATAATGGCGGCACTATCTCCCCACTGGCGTTTACCATGGCAATGGAGCTCATCATTCGCGCATCGCGATGGGTGGCTGGAGAATTTAAAGACACGAAGCAGGTGGAACAACTCAGGCAGGATACCATCACGGGCCTCAAGCAGATTAACTACACTGCTCTCCCGGGGAAACTAAAGCTGTGGTGCTTTCAGTTTGGACTGCTGCCCCGTCTTATGTGGCCAATCTCCGTTTATGAGGTCACCCTCTATCCCACGCCAATCGACTAGAGAGACTGGTGAATGCACAGGTGAGGAGGTGGCTTGAACTGCCAAGATGCCTTAGTAGCATTGGCCTGTATGGCAACGGAGCCCTCTCCCTACCAATCTCAAGCCTGGTGGAGGAGGACAAATGTACCAAAACAAGGCTGGAAATGACCCTCATAGAATCCCGAGATCCATTCGTCAGAGGTGCTGCTCCAACCCTAGCAACGGGGAGGAAATGGAAGCCATCTGCAGCAGTCGAAGTTGCAAAGACCACCCTCAGACAATGAGATATAGTGGGGCACGTCCAACATGGCAGAGGGGGCCTTGATTTGGAAGCAACAACACCCACATGGCAAAAGGCTACTCCAACCGAACGGCAGCACATGGTAGTGGAGGAAGTGCGCCACCAGGAGGAAGCAGCTAGGTGTGCCAAAGCAGTCTCCCAAGCTCAGCAAGGCCGCTGGATGAAGTGGGAGGGTGTGGAGAGGAGGGGAATCACCTGGAACGAGTTGTGGAGCATGGAGTCTAACAGGCTGAGTTTCATCATCAGAGCCACATATGATGTCCTGCCTTCTCCAACCAACCTTCATCTCTGGTATGGAGAAGACCCAGCCTGTCTCCAATGTGCAGGCTCAGCAACCTTCAAACACATCTTGGTGGGTTGCAAAACCAGCCTGAGTCAAGGAAGATACACCTGGCGCCACAACCAAGTTCTAAAGTGTTTGGCTGCCGAACTTGAAAACAAGAGGGTATCCACTAGAGATGCGCGGATAGGCAATTGTTTCATCCGCAACCGCATCACAAAAGTCGTCATCCACCCGCCATCCACCCGAACCAACGTTTTTTCAAAACCACACCCGCCCGCCATCCGCCCGTTGTTGTAGGCCAACATCTAATATGGATGAGGGGGGTCTGGCCTGATGAGTTTCACTTCTACCGCGCGCTGCTGTCATGCAGAGCGCGCCTCTCTCTCTCTCTCTCTCTCTCTCTCTCTCTATAACGGGAACAGAGCGCTATGCGGAGATGAACGGAACGAGCCAAAAGCCGAAAATCTATTCCTGACGTCCGCGGTTGATATAAAGTCGATAGGTTTCATTCATCCACGTTTTGACAGACAACACAAACAGCCAGTGATAATGAGTTGCGCCGCACTGACAGCCATGTGGCTCAGCAGCCAGGTGACGCACACAGCACAACACAGCGCAGCAACATGTGCAGGCTGCTGCAGCAGTGCACGTCAAAGGGACACCGCCGAAAATAAAATGAATATGATGCACGTAGTTTTGAAATTGTTTTTGCGCATGCTTTCATCCATAAAATGACCAAAACTGAATACTATAAGCGGATTTCTTCATCACTATAACGAATTATTTAAACAGCATTTGTATAGAAATGATTCCGTCCCAAGCCTTTTGATATAAGCGTTTGATTAGGCTATTATAGCCTATCCGTGATCACTATAAGCTGTTTCCACTGTATTGTCATTTCCATGAAGAAAGTGTTGACTGTTGCCAATGCCCTCAGATCAGGAGTGTGTTCCTCACAAAATGAATAAGGTGTTGCCATCTCTCATGCACAGACACCGGTGGGCAATTACTGCAGTGCCTGATGAAAATTTGACTGTTTCAAAGAGTGCTGCTCGTTTTTCGTATGTGGGTAACAATATTTAACTATGTATATATTTTTCCTAATTGGTTCAACCGCCACCCGCCCGAATCTAATTAAAATATATTTTTTTCGCCATGTCACCCGCCCGACCCGCGGTTTATCCGCGGACTCCGCGGTTGTGTCCGCAAACCACGCATCTCTAGTATCCACCAATGCCATGCTTCTAAACGCCTAGTCTACCTTCCCACAGAAAACGTTCGTCTGGGAAGGGCAGAAACGGCGGACCAAGTCATCTCCCCCGGAATCTGGTCCAT
Source organism: Trachurus trachurus (assembly GCF_905171665.1). Taxonomy (NCBI): domain Eukaryota; kingdom Metazoa; phylum Chordata; class Actinopteri; order Carangiformes; family Carangidae; genus Trachurus; species Trachurus trachurus. The sequence continues at coordinate 33,630,027 of NC_139901.1, read as the reverse complement.
TGAGCACAGCCCGGGATTGGGGGACAGTGGGACTTTCTCATCCAAAATTGCAGCAACCAACCTGCGACCAGACCTGGTCCTCTGGTCCAAATCCTGCCGGCATGTTTTCATTGTTGAGCTGACTGTCCCGTGGGAGGATGCCATCGATGAGGCAGTGCCTATTTCCACCCCACCCAAGAGGACCTCAATTATTATTATTACCACAACTAATCCTATTAAGAAGTCTGACCTGGTCATGACCTGGTTCTAGTCGCTACAGCGACTGATACAAAGAGCAGTGAGGTGTTTATGGTTCTACAGAGATTCTCTTGGTCTCAGGTGCATTCTAACAGGTGTGTTCTGTTCTAACAGATGTGTCCTGTCCTGACATTTTGAGGACCATTCCACAGAGGCGCCGGAAGTGGGGGTGTGGCAGGGGCTGCAGCACCCCCTGGTGGAGAAAGTTGAAAAATTGCAATGACAATAAAATTATAGCTTATAAATAATTATAAAATAAATATTTGTGGTTGCTGTTTCTGTTCCACAACATTGTAAGCCATATTTGAGATGAAGGCTGAATATAGGGGTCATTTTAATAATAATAAAAAAAAACGTATTTATGCATATTTTCCAATCAGATTCGTCTTGACAAGATTGTGATTTAGCCCGCGCATAGCATCCACTCACGTCATGTCACAGCCAGACAGAACAACAACAACGAATTTAGCTGAGTGTGTAGGCTTAGGCTACATAAAAATGTCTCAAAAGAGAATTTCAGATTTTTTTCAATCTCCACCCAACCCCAAACACCCGAGGACAGTGGTGCCAATCGATGTTGAACAGGACGAGCTAGCTGCTAATCAACACGAACGGGATGCTGCTGGTGACACTAGAAGCGGTCAAATGCCGGTAACGGGACGAGATCGGTCAAAAGGGTTCAAGCAAAGACGGTTTATTTTGGTTCAAGCTAGCTACATCGAGGGTAGGTTAGCTTCCTATTTCAAAGTAAAAGCACAAATTCTATCGTCATGGTTTTCTGTATGTAAAGGGCAACGGGTGTTTTATTTTGTGAAAGTAACCGGAAGTGCGTTGGTCACAACGGCTAGCTTGAGTAGCGCCAAATTCGTCCGAGCTGGTATTTAGACAAATTAACGACACACTGCTGATCTAAACGGCTACTTTCTCGCCTAAAAATGTTTGAAATGTTGATAAAGTGATATATTTACAGAGTTTAGAGCTAAAATGAAATCAGCTTTGGTGCTACTCAAGCTAGCCGTTTGATCAACGCACTTCCGGTTACTTCCGGTTAATGTTACTTTCACAAAATAAAACACCCTTTCATCGTTTTATTTAAATTCCAGAAAAAAAACCCCCAATATGCATTATAGTCTGTACACAACTTTCATAATAATAGGAGGCTTCTCTAAATACGCTTTAGTCTTCTGATAATAATATAATTCTTTATTTCAGACACAAAGTTTATGACAATTAAAGGACAAACAAAGAATTGGAGGAAGTACATTGTACAGTAATTAACCATAAGTTACCATTGCCATTAAAAATACATTTCATAAACCATACAGATAAAATGTAATAATTTTATTCACAAAGAAATCACTGTGGATATTTTAACTTCCTCTTCCATCACTGGTTGATCCAGAAGTTTTAACACAAGAGGAAACTAAAGCAGCTTTGGGTGCAGCTCCCAACATTTTCCAGCAGAGGGAGTGAAAAGAGTGTAAAACAGGAAAACACTGGAGTTTCCCCATTAATCTCCACTGTTTAGAATGAAAAAGAGATTATGAGCAGATATGTGATTATATAGATTATATTTATTCATCAACTCCAAGTCTTAACTTTTATCCTATTGAGGAAATATTCAACTTTAAAGGTGAAGCAGTATAAATATACACCATGTTAGATACATAAAGGCGTCGTACATATATTCTGTTAATAAAGACACACACAGTGTTGTTGAAACATCCTCCTGGTCCCATGTCTTCACTGTAAAAACTCAAAATCTCTCCAAGAATATTTGTCCTTATTCTTGTCAAAATGTCTCATTTCTAGTCAAAACTAATCTCTTTCCACTTAAAGCAGATATCAGTGGAATGTTTTTGTTAATATAAGTCCTAAATAGTCCTATTTTCCGTCAGCAATCACTTACATGAAGTATTTCAGCCTAAACACGAGTCTCTCCGTCACTCTGCTCTGCTGTAACCCGAGGAGAAAATTTTCCTTGTGGGATACAAGTGTTATCCAATGAGGAGAGAGAACGGCATGAAGGGCTGTGTGTGCAGCCAAGGGATGCGCGTGAATGTGGTGACGTAGCACGAGGACCAATTGATGCCTGACAAGGGCGGGGGCTGCTAACTCATGGTGCGTTCAAAGAAACTCGTACTTTGTGTTTTTCCTTCCTGTGAAGTCATACCAGTTCGATCTGGTACGAGTTCACGGGTCGGAAGTAACGAGTGGCCGTTATAGGGAACTTTCACAGACAACAGGATGGTAAAAACACGAGCTACGGGTTACCTGGAACGCTACCAAGTCGTAGTTGTGACTTGAAGCTGTAACTTACGGTTTCAAAAGCCTGCCTTGAACGCAGCATTAGCCGAAACGGCCGTGAAGCTGATATCTGCTTTAAAATAAGACTCTTCACCTAAAAATTAACATGTTTTCAGATCATTTTCATTTGTTTCAAACAAATTTTCATTTGAAATAAGTAGAAAAATCTGCCAGTGAAAGCAAATTTTTTGTGCTTGTTGTAAGAAAGAAAAACTTGCTCCACTGTCAGATTTTTCTACTTATTTCAAGTGAAAATCTGCTTGAAAGAAGTAAAAAGTGTCTAAAAACAAACTGCTTTTTAATGTGATGAGTCTTATTTTAGTAGGCTATAATTAGATTTGTTTTGACTAGAAATGACATTTTACCTAGAAATAAGACAAATATTCTTGGTAAGATTTTGAGTTTTTGCAATGTTCAGATGTACGAGGATCACACAGGGACACGAAGGTGGAATTACAGAGATTTATCTACTTGCTGATGTCTCTTCCATCAAACTTAAGAGAGAGAGGGACTGTGTGTAGGCTTTGTGTGTGTTCAAACTGCATTAAGTGTGTGTGTGTGTGTGTGTGTGTGTGTGTGTGTGTGTGTGTGTGTGTGTGTGTGTGTGTGTGTGTGTGTGTGTGTGTGTGTGTGTGTGTGTGTGTGTGTGTGCAGTGTTAAACCCTGAGAGATCCGACTCCTGAGTGTTGCTGTAACCGGGGGTCTGAGGTGGCGGAGGAGGCATGGCTCCTTGCAGCAGCAGCAGCAGCAGCCGGATGAGGATTGGGTTGTATTTTTGGACGGCTCAGTGTGGGTTGGTCGCCTTGTTAGGTCCTGCTCAACTATTTCCACCAGCAGCAGCGGCGGCCGTCGGGAGAGAGCTGGGTGGCAGGGACAGGGGGAGAGGGGAACAAGCCATGTAAGACCCCCGGCTCCTCAAGACAACACAAGACAAAGACAAGACAAGAGAAGACAAGACAGAACCAATTGGATTTAAATAAAGAAATAAACCGGAAATTGGAACAAAGCGGAGAGGAGATCATTCACGAGAGAAACCGACAAATCCGAGGAGTTTATTATCAAGTAAAAACAAGAAAAAAAAAGTGTTTAAAAAGTATAAAAAAGTCAAGTTTCAGTGAAGTGGAGCTTCATGGACACGCTGATTAGACCTCTTCGAGACCAAGAAGTCCCAGAGCAGCAGCAGCAGCAGCAGCAGCGAGCCTCAGGCCAGTTGGTTGGACGTCAGCTGGAGGCAGCGGTGGACAGTCATGGAGTAAATTTACTTGAGTACTGTACTTAAGTACATATCCAGAGGATTTGTACTTTACTTGAGTATTAGATTTCTTTGGTACTTATTACTCTTACTTGAATACATTTCCAAGACAAATATTTTTACTTTTACTCGAGTTAATTTCTAAAATCCTGTTTGGACACAAGCTGTGTTTGTCAGAGAAGGAAACCCTAACCCCTAAAAGCAGCACATCAGTGCAGCTGCTTTCAAAGAGTTCATTCTCACTAACAAGAGTTAAAAGCTCCTTACATTCATTTAGAAACTATTAGAGTCATTCATTGATGTGAAGAATAAGACATTTACTCTTACTCTGACTTTGACTTAAAGTACATCTAAAAGCATGTACTTTTGGATATTTAAGTACCTTTAAAAGCAAGTACTTTTTTACTCTTACTTGAGTAACATGTGGACTGAGATACTTTTACTTGTAACGGAGTAAATTTTGACTAGTAGTATTTGTACTCTTACTCAAGTAGTGGGGTGGAGTACTCTGTCCATCTCTGGCTGAAGGTGAGGTCGGACTGACCGAGCTGCAGCCTTCACCCGGGTAACAACAACAACAACAGGAACTGGAACAGGAACAAGACCTTTTCTCTCTGAGGTGAGTCCGGTGGCCGTCCAGGAGCATGAGCGGCGGTCGCTTCGAGTTCGACGACGGGGGAGCGTACTGCGGCGGCTGGGAGGGGGGCAAGGCCCACGGCCATGGCATCTGCACGGGGCCCAAGGGCCAGGGAGAGTTCTCCGGCTCGTGGAACTACGGCTTCGAGGTGGTGGGCGTGTACACGTGGCCCAGCGGCAACACCTTCGAGGGCTACTGGTCCCAGGGCAAGCGCCACGGCCTGGGAGTGGAAACCAAAGGACACTGGATTTACAAAGGGGAGTGGACGCACGGCTTCAAGGGACGATACGGCATCAGGATCAGCGTCGGCAGCGGCGCCAAGTACGAAGGCACGTGGAACAACGGGCTGCAGGACGGATACGGGACGGAGACGTACGCTGATGGAGGTGAGGACAAAAGGACCGAGCAAATTGTTCCCATTGCCATAATCCCTATAGTATAGCAGTTGTAGGTTTGTTACCTTTAATTGTCGGTGCAAGCTATTTTTAGAACGGCGGAGCAGAGCCGTGAGCTGCTCAGAGCTACGCTACGGAGGCTCATTATGGGATTTCTTTGTTTCCCTCATCATCAAACTCATCAAATACACAATCCAACAACTCCACAACGCTCTGGTGGACAAGTTGTGAGCTGCACATTCACCACGCTATGAGATAATAACACAACGTTACCAGACAGAGTTGTTTTAGAGGGAAATTCATGCAAAACCACTGATGCAGCGTGGTGAATGTGCAGCTCACAACTTGTCCACCAGAGCGTTGTGGAGTTGTTGGATTGTGTATTTGATGAGTCTGATGAGGGAAACCAAGAAATCCCATAATGAGCCTCCGTAGTGTAGCTCTGAGCAGCTCACGGCTCTGCTCCGCCGTTCAAAAAATAGCTTGCACTGACAATTAAAGGTAACGAACCTACTGCTATGACTATAGGGATTATGGCAATGGGCCAATATGACAAAATGTTGAACTATCCCTTTAAAGTAACTAAAGCGCTTCACTTCACGTCACTTATAACACATGAATACTCATTAGTATGTAGTTTATGAACAGTTAGAAATGTTTTACTCATCATTGATAAATAATAAACTGCATACTAATGAGTATTCATGCGTTATAAATGAAAAATTCAGTATTTATTAAGGCTCAATAGTGTGTACTTATTATAATGTGTTACCATCACATGTTTTAAATCTAATTATTGTGATGACGTCATTAACCTGCTGCTGCTTGTTGCTTCTGTTCTGGCTCTGACTGAATATAAAATAACTTCGCCCATAGGAGAGTAAAAGTAGAGGCAGCACTCGAGTGAATTTACTCAGTTACTTTCCACCAGTGTAAAAAAAGAAAAGAAAAAGAAAAGTGGGTGTGTATTAAAATAGCAGCAGCAGCAGAGGAGGAATTATTTAGATCCTTTACCAAAATCCAAAAGATCCAAAATGTGTTAAAGTCAAAAGTATCAATGGATCATTATCATTGATAGATTCATGACCTTGAGCTCGTTTCAACTCTGACTCTGTTGGAAAGTTTAATCCATAAAAATACAAATATGCTTTTTTAATGTGTTCAGATGTTTATAATATAACATTACATAACATTAAAGAAGGGGAAGTACTTAGTTACTTCTACTCAGTGTAGCTCTGTATGAAGCTGCACTAGTACTGTGAATACTCTGTTACTTAAAGCACAAGTAAGCGATCCGGTCGTTTTGGCTAATGCTGCGTTCCAGGCAGGCTTTTGAAATCGTAAATTACAGCTTCAAGTCACAACTTACGACTTTGTAGCGTTCCAGGCAACCCACTCGTGTTTCTCCGACCTGTTTTACCTGTGAAAGTCACTATAACGGCCACTCGTAACTTCTGACCGGTGAACTCGTACCAGATCGAACTGGTACGAGTTCACAGGTCGGAAAAACACGAGTTACGGGCTGCCCTGAACGCACCATAACAGTCCTCGTCCCTACGTCACCACATTCAGGCGCATCCCTTGGCTGCACACACAGAGAGGACTGCCCCTTTATGCCGTTCTCTCTCCTCATTGGATAAAGGTTGTAGGATACAAGGAAAGTTTTCTCCTGGGCTCAGAGCAGAGTGACTGACAGACCCGTGTTTCAGACCAAACACTCTATAGAAGTGATTGCTGTCGGAAGATACAACTATTTAAGACTTAGATTAACACAAATATATCACTCACTTCTGCTTTAAGTAATCTCAGGCCCGTCTGCTGTAGGTAACAGCTCTGCTACTTGGTCTAAAAGTTCAAAAATACTGTTAGTAAAACGTAATGAAAGTAAAAGTACTAATTAGGCTGTGTACAAATGGTCTCCATTTAAGACTGATTGGTTATTTAATTAAACTAATTAACTTTGCGTACTGTAGGGTCATCTGTCTAATCTATTAGAAATATCTGCAGTAAAATCTGAATCTGAAATTAAATGTAGAGGATTAAAAGTACAAAGACAAAGAATAAAAACTGTCACAATACTCAATTGTCGGTTACAACGACTGTTAAACGACACCGACATCGACGTGTTTAGTGTAAACGTTGTAGTAATAATAACATTTGGAAAATATTTTATTGGTTTAACACATTTTTGAAGCTTTGGTTTTTTATTTTCAGTGTCAAAGTGATTCAAAAGCAAAAAGTAAATATTAGGCGGCAGAACATCACGTATGGGTTTTATATTATTATTTATTGTCTTATTGTGATATAATACTGACGGCTCACGTAGAGAGACTCATCATCGTACTGTAGCTGCTTTATAAACACTTTCATCTGCAAAACATGAAAATACTTTGTAAACTAAACATGATTCTGCAAAGAACCTGCAGTTTTCAGCTCAACTTTGTGCAGTGAAAACTTCAGTGTTTCCCTCAGAAATGCAGTGATTATGAAGATAAAGCAGCACGAAACTGAAATAAGAGTCCAGCAGACAGAAGAGTTGATCTTCTATATCTGTCCGTCCTGCAGCGAAGCGACACTAAATGCTGTGAAACGGTCCTGTAGCTGAGTGTTTATGTTGAGGACACATGAGCTTCATCCTCTCTGGATCCTCTGAGTCTCCCTGAGCTCCAGAGTTTTCACTCTGCAGAGGAAACGCCAGAAGTTGGACAAATGAAACCGATCGTGTTTGTACAATAGTGGTGGTTTCCCTCCGTAACAGCTGACTCATCATCATCATCGTCGTCGTCGTCGTCAGCTTGGAGCTCGGTCTGCTGCTGCTGCTGGTGGGGGGGGGAGGAGTGTTAGCAGCAGATGTCGAGCTGTAGTAATAATAGCCCTGAGCCCCATGCCCTGCTGGCCTCACGGGCCGAGGTCTGGCCGTCACCGCCGTCACACACACACACACACACACACACACAGGGCAGAATTTAGCCTGAGGCCAGAGTGAGAGTCTGAGACGAGGCAGTAATGGGACGGAGACTTGTCACACTAAAGATACCCACGGTCCTCTGGCAGGAACGAAGAGGAAGATTAGTTTTATATGGAGCCAACTATTCCCACTGCATCGCCTCAGTCTGCAGCTCCAAGGGCCGATATGCACACAATGTACCGTGATCTTAATTTAGCGTGTTCCCCTACACCAGTTGTTCTCAAACTGGGCTCCTTCACAGGATTCAAGGGAGTCCCCAACTTTAACCTCAATATTTTACCACTTTTTTCAAGAAATATTACTCTTTTTTTTCAAGAAATTTCTCTAAATTTATCCAAAAATTAATTTGAACGTACATAAAAAAGCAAAAACTAAAAAAGTAACGTTATACAGTCTTCAGAACAAATATTCAGGGGCGTTTCTAGACGCTCTGGACCACAAACATTAACTGTTAATGAATCCAAAAGTCCCAAACCATTGATGATTCAATTCTGCACCGAGCCAACCCAGTCTCATATAAAGACGTACCTTGGCTACGTTGGTCCAAAGTGCAAAAACATACAGGGTTTACAATAACCGCTCTTAAATTGTTAAATTAAATTAAAATTAAATTGACTGTTGCATTTTTTCTGACTATTTTTTCCTATTGTTTTGTGTGCAAGTCACATGACTCTTAAGTTTCCCGGCCGTGAGAACAAAAAACATCAAAAACATTTCTGTCATTTTTAGTGGAAAAATCAGTGTTTTGAGGTAGTTTCTGCTTACGTGACCCGCTCTGGAGAAATGAGTGGGAAGTCGCAACATTCTTTTTTTTGATCAGCTGATAATGTGGAAAACCAATAAAATATCCTCCAAGTTTTTTTTAGCTAATTTCAAAGAAATGACATTGGAAAACAATCTCCCAAAGTTTCATAGTCCAGATAATTGAGAAAAGGCACGAAAATGACGATTAAAGTTGACTTTAACCCTCTAAAGATGAGCACAACATGAAATAACTTCTGAACCATTTATGATAGATACGAGCTGTAAACTGCATCTGAATCGTGAGATTCTCCGCTTTCCGAGGGTCATTGAATGGTGCCTTTAGGACAACAAGGGACGGTATAGGGTCTGTGTAATCACGTGGTATAGGAACAGACGCTAAACTGAACATAGCATTGACGCGGCGCATGCACATGTTTTACAAAACATCAACAAAACATAATAACTTCTGAACCGTTTATGATGGAGACGAGCTGTAAACTTCATCTGAATCATTAGACTCTCTGCTTTCCGAGGGTCGTTGAATGGTGTCTCTATGACAACAAGGGACCATATAGGGTGCGTGTAATCACGTGTTGAGATAGTGAGGTATTCCTCCGCCGGCCTTTAAACACAATTTTCTCAGGTTTTCAATGTGAAAAATACAGTGAGAGACCATAATTCAAATGGCTATATCTTGAAAACCATTCAATGTATGACGGTATCATTTTAAAGATTATTTTTAATACTAAAATCTCAATTTAATTTGGGTCACTGTGACTCATTTTGCTGGATCAAGTCACATATATATTTTATTTTCATAATATTCGCTCAGTGAATGTACATAATCACTCTCTTGCTTGTTGTTGTGAAGACTTTTCAGATCTCGCCAGAATAATGCGAAACAGCAACGTTTCTGCTGTCGCTATAGGGTGGTAACATCTAGTTTGTGTCAGTTTAGGGATCCTTGATGTAAAAAAGGTTTGAGAACCGCTGCCCTACACACACAGAAATGATGTTGGTTTTTTATAGTTCATCCTCTGGGCACCATGAACATTAGAGACGACACACTTCACCATGACAGTTCTGTAAAGGTCAGAGGGTCAGTGAAGGCATCACCGAGTCATATTTAATCCATCAACGTAAGTAAGTAGGGAGGAGGTTGATGAGATGTATTTCAGTCGGGACCAAAGTGGAGGAGTGAACGACAGACAGGGACACATGTTAGCATGTTAGCATTTCTAAAAACAGCCTCTGGCCTCCAGTTGTTCAAAAGGTTTTAGAAATCTGGAATAAAGTTATCCAGTTTTTGAAATTGATTGATTGCCTTCATTGTCATTGAAAGGATTCAACGAAATGTATTCCCTTGTTTTTCCATCCAGGATCATTTAATCCATCTTTACTTTCACCCCAGTTGTTCAAAGCTCAGTTGGATTAGATCAGTCTGATTTCGTGCTTTGGATTCTTTGGGAAAGGCCAGAATTTTTCTCCACCAGTCCGTTATTTCTGGGCTATTTCTACGCAATCAATCGTTATTTCTTGACTATATTTCTCGACATTACTATGAAATTGACTGTTATTTCTAGACATTATGACGCAGTTAATTGTTATTTCTTGGCTATTTCTTGACATAATTTGTGGCCTGTAAATTAAAGGGTTACAGGATATTTTTCCATGTGTTTCAAATTCAATTTCAAACTTCTAATTTCATTTAATTCTCCAGTAGTCAGAATGAAGTTCTTAATTTGTGAATTTATCAAAAGTTAACTTTCTTTATCACTGTAATGATTTGTAATCAGGTGCACAATATAAATCAATAAATGTATATTTATTACAATATAAATACAGATTGAATTTAATTTAAATCACATGTTGTTCCTGAATCCATCAAACTGTTGGATCAGAATGATCCTGATGTTCTGGATCAAAGTTTTCCTGATCCGACTAAAAAGTTCTGAACAACATAGACGACCTGATCTGATCTGGTCTCAGGATCTGGTTTTACACTGCAAAAACTCAAAATCTTTCCAAGAATATTTGTCTTATTTCTTGTCAAAATGTCTAATTTCTAGTCAAAACTAATCTCTTTCCACTTAAAGCAGAAGTGAGTGATATATTTGTGTTAATATAAGTCTTAAATAGTTATATCTTCCGACAGCAATCACTTACATAGAGTGTTTGGACTGAAACACGGGTCTGTCAGTCACTCTGCTCTGCTCTGAGCCGAAGAGAAAACATTTATCGTATCCTACAGTTTTTATCCAATGAGGAGAGAGAACGGCATGCAGGGCTGTGTGTGCAGCCAAGGAACGCCGTGAATGTGGTGACGTAGCGTCGAGGACTGTTATGGTGCGTTCAAGGAAACTCGTACGAGTTCACCGGTCGGAAGTTACGAGTGGCCGTTATAGTGACTTTCACCGGTAAAACAGGTCGGAAAAACACGAGTGGGTTGCCTGAAACGCTACAAAGTCGTAAGTTGTGACTTGAAGCTGTAATTTACGATTTCAAAAGCCTGCCTGGAACGCAGCATTAGCGAAAACGACCGGACCACTCACTTCTGCTTTAAAATAAGACTCATCACTTAAAAATTAACTTTTTTTAAAGATAATTTTCACTTGTTTCAAACAAATTTTCAATTAAAATAAGTAGGAAAATCTGCCAGTGAAAGCAAGTTGTTTTGTGTTTGTAATAAGGAAGAAAAACTTGCTTCACTATCAGATTTTTCTTCTTGTTTCAAGTTAAAATCTGCTTGAAAGAAGTAAAAAGTGTCTAAAAACAAGCTGTTTTTTATGTGATGAGTCTTATTTTAAGTAGAATGAGATTTGTTTTGAAAAAAATTGACAAATATTCTTGGTCAGATTTAGAGTTTTTGCAGTGTAGTCGACACATTTTAGAGGTTTGGTCCGATCCATGATCCAGACTCTGGACTTTGTAAAAATGTAAAATAATTCCACTTAATTCCTGTTTTTCTGACATTTGCAGGAACCTTCCAGGGTCAGTTCACCGGTGGGATGCGCCATGGTTACGGCGTCCGTCAGAGCGTCCCCTATGGGATGGCGGCGGTGGTGCGCTCGCCGCTCCGTACCTCGCTGACCTCGCTGCGCAGCGAGCACAGCAACGGCACCGTGCTGCAGCAGGACGTCCCCGTCATCACCACCACCAACGCCGCCGGCGAGGAGACGCCCGTGGCCACGCCCACCCAGCTGGGCCCGTCCCGCGGCGGCTTCGCCCTCACGCTGCAGGTAGGGACGGGACCATTTACCATACTACACTGCAAAAACTCTAAATCTTTCCAAGAATATTTGTCTTGTTTCTAGTCAAAATGTAATTTCTAGTCAAAACAAATCTCATTATACGTAAAATCACATAAAAGGTAGCTTCTTTCTAGACACTTTTTACTTCTTTCAAGCATCTTTTTTACTTGAAATAAGTAGAAAAATCTGACAGTGGGGCAAGTTTTTCTTTCTTATTACAAGCACAAAAAACTTGCTTTCACTGGCAGATTTTTCTACTTATTTCAAGTGAAAATGTGTTTGAAACAAGTGAAAATGATCTAAAAACAAGTTCATTTTTAGGTGATGAGTCTTATTTTAAGTGGAAAGAGATTAGTTTTGACTAGTAATGAGACATTTTGACAAGAAATAAGACAAATATTCTTGGAAAGATTTTGAGTTTTTGCAGTGTATCGTCAATCGCGATGAAAAACACCCACAATTATATAATCGTGCAGAATTTTGAATATTTTGATAATCGCCATAATCCTGAATTTATTGTCCATTTTCCTCCTCCTGGCTAAACTCCCTGTGCATTGTGAGCTCAGATAATTTAGAGGTGAATATCACCGGCTAACGTTAGCTCACGTAGCTAAGTAAATTGATTTGCTTGTTGTGTTTTTGTTCTGATTTATTTTGTTTTGTATTTATACCTTTTATATTTGTCTACTGTATTTGTTTTTATGAGACCGAAATAAACATACTACTACTACTACTACTACTACTAAATGTCATGTGACGACGAGAGTCGAGTGAGTCGACCAGCTTGCTAATTAGCTGCTGCTAACATAAGCTCGCTAGCCAATATTGCCCCATTGTTTTCGTCACGGACAATGAGCTCACAAAATCACAGCTAATGTTACGGCCAGGCGAATCCCTCCTCTGTCGCTCACCCAGACATGTTTATCCTTGGAAAGTAGCAGAAAAAAAGAAAGAAAGCCAGCGACAGTGAGGGAGAGTCACGACTTCCTGTTTCTATCAAATTAAAAGCCCTAAAGCTTTTAATTCAGTCATGGCAGAGGCTGTAACTGTTACCCCGCTTCTAAAAGGGTTAAAGGGACAGTTCAACATTTAGTCAAATTGGCCCATTGCCATAGCAGTAGGTTCGTTACCTTTAATTGTCGGTGCAAGCTATTTTTAGAATGGCGGAGCAGAGCCGTGAGCTGCTCAGAGCTACGCTACGGAGGCTCATTATGGGATTTCTTGGTTTCCCTCATCAAACTCATCAAATACACAATCCAACAACTCCACAACGCTCTGGTGGACAAGTTGTGAGCTGCACATTCACCACGCTATGAGATAATAACACAACGAGCCGGTGCATATTCTCATTTGCCCAGGTCATAGTATTTCAAAGGAGGTTAAATCGAAAGCAACTGGACTTAGTTATTTGTCTAGGAAGACGTTTCACCTTCATCCAAGAGGCTTCATCAGTTCATGTAGCATCTGACCAGGCTGGGACTGGTCCAACTATCTGGTGTTTAACCTCTGGGGGGGGCGTTCACACCTGGGTCTCCACACTACACTAACTAAGTCCAGTTGCTTTCGATTTAACCTCCTTTGAAATAATAACACAACGTTACCAGACAGAGTTGTTTTAGAGGGAAATTCATGCAAAACCACTGATGCACGTTGCCTTCAGGGACAGTTTTTCATCATCAGTCTCTGTATTTGCCTCGAAAAACGGCTCTGTTTTGTAACGTTCCGTTATTATCTCATAGCGTGGTGAATGTGCAGGTCACAACTTTGTCCACGAAAGCGTTTTGGAGTTTTGGGATTTTGTGTTTGATGAGTTTGATGAGGGAAACCAAGAAATCCCATAATGAGCCTCCGTAGCGTAGCTCTGAGCAGCTCACGGCTCTGCTCCGCCGTTCTAAAAATAGCTTGCACCGACAATTAAAGGTAACAAACCTACTGCTATGACTATAGGGATTATGGCAATGGGCCAATTTGACAAAATGTTGAACTAACCCTGTAAGTCTGATGACTGGAAAGACAAACAAGACGTTGACAACCCGACCTCTTTACTATCGCGATAATATCGTCAATCGCAACTATTTTGGCCACAATAATCATCATCACATGAAATGTTCATATGGTCCCATCGTCTCTCACGCTGCAGGTGGACCCGGACGCGGTGAAGCCCAAGAAGAAGGGTCTGTTCCGCCGCGGCTCGCTGCTGGGGAAGCTGAAGAAGTCCGAGTCCAGCACCTCGCTGTCCAGCCAGAAGAGCAAGATCAGCTTCCTGCGCACCGAGTCGGCGCTCAGCTCCAACGCCAGCGACACCAACTCCACCATCAGCCTCGGCGGCGACGAGAGCCTGGCCGGCGCCGAGGACTTCCCCCCGGTCGAGGCCGACATCGACGCCACCACCACCGAGGTCTACATGGGCGAGTGGAAGAACGACAAGCGCTCCGGCTACGGCATCAGCGAGCGCTCCAGCGGGCTGAAGTACGAGGGCGAGTGGCTGAACAACCAGCGCCACGGCTACGGCTGCACCACCTTCGCCGAGGGGGGCAAAGAGGAGGGCAAGTACCTGAACAACATGCTGGTGAAGGCCGTGAAGAAGAGGGTCATCCAGCTGAAGGGAACCAAGATCAAGCAGAAGGTGGAGCGGGCGGTGGAGGGGGCGCAGCGGGCCGCCGCCATCGGGAAGCAGAAGGCCGAGATCGCCGCGTCCAGGTGAGACCACAGCAGCTTTAAAGGGATAGTTCAACATGCTGGCAACCAGTAGGTTCGTTACCTTTGATTGTCGGTGCAAGCTGTTTTTAGAACGGCGGAGCAGAACCGTGAGCTGCTCAGAGCTACGCTACAGAGGAGGCTCATTATGGGATTTCTTGGTTTCCCTCATCAAACTCATCAAATACACAATCCAACAACTCCACAACGCTCTGGTGGACAAGTTGTGAGCTGCACATTCACCACGCTATGAGATAATAACACAACGTTACCACACAGAGTTGTTTTAGAGGTAAATTCATGCAAAACCGCTGATGCACGTTGCCTTCAGGGACAGTTTTTCATCATCAGTCTCTGTATTTCCCTCTAAAACAACTCTGTGTGGTAACGTTGTGTTATTATCTCATAGCGTGGTGAATGTGCAGCTCACAACTTGTCCACCAGAGCGTTGTGGAGTTGTTGGATTGTGTGTTTGATGAGTTTGATGAGGGAAACCAAGAAATCCCATGTCCCATGTCTGTAACACCATCTATTGCACGTCTGTCCATCCTGGGTGAGGGATCCCTCCTCTGTCTCTCACCCTGAGGTTTCTCAGATTTTTCCCTGTTACTGTAAAAGGGTTTTCTATGGAGTTTTTCCTCAGTGGATGTGAGGGTCTAAGGACAGAGGATGTTGTTATGATGCCATGTAAAGCCCTTTGAGACAAACTGTTTGTAAAAATGGGCTATACAAATAAAATTGCCTTGCCTAGCTCTGAGCAGCTCACGGCTCTGCTCCGCCGTTCTAAAAACAGCTTGCACCGACAATTAAAGGTAACGAATCTACTGCTATGACTATAGGGATTATGGCAATGGGCCAGTTTGACAAAATGTTGAACTATCCCTTTAAACAGAGTCATGGGTCTGTCTCTGACAACATCTTTGGATATTTACATATAAACATTTTTATCCTGTTTCTCAACATTGCATAGCTGTTGAAATCTGGATTTTTCTTGACATGTAAAACTTAGGATAGATAGATAGATAGATAGATAGATAGATAGATAGATAGATAGATAGATAGATAGATAGATAGATAGATAGATAGATAGATAGATAGATAGATAGATAGATAGATAGATAGATAGATAGATAGATAGATAGATAGATAGATAGATAGATAGATAGATCCTTCTTGTGTCTGTGACCGTACAAGGTGCTGGTGTTTTCTGACCTGAGTTCAGTGTTTACAGCTCTGAGTCGTGATGAAGCACAGACGTCGTCCTGCAGACTGAAACCTAAACACTGAGCTGTGAGGAGAAGCACAGTGATGAGACCAATGTGCTGCTGTTCACTGTGTCACTCTCACACACACACACACACACACACACACACCAGTATTTACATACAGGAGGCGTTCAGGGACACGCCGGTCCAAACATACATCTTGATACAAACTCCTGAGTATAAAACACACGACACCAAAGTACAACAGAGTCAAAGGTTCAATGTCAGATTTCAGTCTTACACGTCAAATTCTGTCTGTCTTTATAAAACACGATGCATTTTATATATTAAACCACAGAAAAGCTCATTTTATTTATCCATTAGAGACATCTAGTGACAGATAAGAGTAAAAAGAAATAGTTTTAAAAGCATCAGATTTGTTCAAATGTACTTTTCGTATTCATGTCATTTGAACCATTTTTAAGTTTAAGTTTAAGTTTATTGTTGTCATAAACTTAAACTTAAACTTAAAGCAGAAGTAAGCGATATTTTTGTGTTACGTAATCTAAGTCTTAAATAGTTGTATCTTCCGACAGCAATCACTTCTATAGAGTGTTTGGTCTGAAACACGGGTCTGTTAGTCACTCTGCTCTGCTCTGAGCCCAGGAGAAAACTTTTCTCGTATCCTACAAGTTTTATCCAATGAGGAGAGAGAACGGCATAAAGGGGCAGTCCTCTCTGTGTGTGCAGCCAAGGGATGCGCCTGAATGTGGTGACGTAGGGACGAGGACCAATAGATCCATGACGAGGGCGGGGGCTGCTAACTCCATCGGCTGACAAGACGTTATGGTGCGTTCAAGGCAACTCGTAACTTGTGTTTTTCCGACCTGTGAAGTGGTACCAGTTCGATCTGGTACGAGTTCACGGGTCAGAAGTTACGAGTGGCCGTTATAGTGACTTTCACAGGTAAAACAGGTCGGAAAAACACGAGTGGGTTGCCTGGAACGCTACAAAGTCGTAAGTCGTGACTTGAAGCCGTAATTTACGGTTTCAAAAGCCTGCCTGGAACGCAGCATTAGCCAAAACGACCGGATCGCTTACTTAAAACTTAAAAATGGTTCAAATGACATGAATACGAAAAGTACAACCAAAGTCCGACTGAATGTCCCTGAAAATGTCAAATGGTTTGACCACAAAAGAATGATCAATATTAAATATCTGATCCACCTACAGTGGATTTAAGTGAACTCATACAAACAATATATTTCCTTCTGAAAACATTTAATTGAAATAGATTATTTGCTGTGTTACTATATTAAAAACACTGAGCAGGACTTTTACACACAAAAAAAAACTTTTCCTCTAAATAATGTGAAGAGTTGTGCCAAATTTGTCAAGAAACATAATGTTGCATTGTGAAAGCGAATTAACATTTATTCCACATTTGATTCCAGATTTATTTTCCTGTATGAAGTCAGATTTTTACACCAGTTGACATCGACCCACAAACACAACACTGAGTCAAACATTAGCAGCTAAAATGATGTAAAACAGTTCTTAAAAGTAGATATATTATCTGTATTATTAGGCAAGGCAAGGCATCTTTCATTATATAGTGCATTTCATACCAAGGCAACTCAATATGCTTTACTATTATTATTATTATTATTATTTATTGAAAAAAGTTCAAAAATGAGTTCATCAGAATCTTTTTTATTATTTATTTAGTCCTGTGACCCTGTGAGCTTTATTTTGAAGGAGCTAAACTCCACTGGACTGAAACTGTGTAAATAGAAGTTTAAACTAAAGATGCTGCAAGCACACAGATGCATCAGTGTTAATGATCATATTTTTTAGATAATATACTATATTTTCTTTTAGTGCAGTGTGTGTGTGTGTGTGTGTGTGTGTGTGTGTGTGTGTGTGTGTGTGTGTGTGTGTGTGTGTGACCTCTGACCTGCAGCAGCTACTGAATATTACACTGAGTTGTTATCTAAGCAGAGGAGACATGACACATCTGTTCCTGGCAGAGCTCAGCCGGGGGTAAAAATACAACCTGTGTGTGCGTGCAACCTGTGTGTGTGTCTCTGTGTGTGTCTCTGTGTGTGTGTGTGTGTGTGTGTGTGTGTGTGTGTGTGTGTGTGTATGTGTGTGTGAGGTCAGACCTGTCCGGTGTTTCCACACACACACACACACATACAGAGAGACAGACTGAGTGTGTGTGGACGTTGTTGTGCAGCGTGAACTGGACGAGGAGGAGGAACCAGTGTGGCAGCTCGGGGTGTAATTGACGCACACAGACACACAGACACACACACACACACACACACACACACACACACACACAGAGAGAGACACACACCCCGTGGTCACAGAGGAACCCTGACTAAATATGGACACACTCACTCTGCTGTATCACAATCACAGGGGAATGCAACAGCTGATTATCCTCCTCCCCCCTCTCCCCCTCTGCCCTGTCAGAGCCTCACACACACACACACACACACACACACACACACACACACACACACACACACACACACACACACACACACACACACACACACATTGTTGGACTTTTCCCTCTGTTCGTCTCTTTTCCAGTTTTAGCGGATCAGAGCGAGTCCTCTTCCTCCTGTAGCTTCAGCTGCTGCGTCGCCTCCGAACACACACACACACACACACACACACACACACTGTGAACACGCACACACACACACTGAACACACTGTGAACACACACTGTGAACACACACTGTGAACACACACACACACACACACAGAGATCGGGGTCCGTCTTGCGTCAGCACCGGTGTCAGATGGTTCCAGCTCAGATATAAATATGACACGGCTCCTCAGCCGGTCAGTGAGCGGCCTGGTGGGGATAAAGGGTTAGTTAGGGTGTATAAATGTAACACACCAACAGCTTCAGTTGTGCGTCTGCGTGTCACACACTTGTCGCTGCTGCAGCTGGACGAACATCTGTAGAAGAGTTCAGTCACTGATTCACAGAGAGAAAACACCAGAGAGGAGGAAACAGAACAGAACAGTTCAGATAGTTCAGTTTCATTTCTGTTTATTCCATTCATGGTTTTTATACATTACATGATTACACAACATAATTCAAATGGAAAGAAGAACAATGAAGAAAAATGATGATACCTGCCCCTTTCTATAGTTATACTTTATAGCTTAGATACCAAGCATTAAAGGGATAGTTCAACATTTTGTCAAATTGGCCCATTGCCATAATCCCTATAGTCATAGCAGTAGGTTTGTTACCTTTAATTGTCGGTGCAAGCTGTTTTTAGAACGGCGGAGCAGAGCCGTGAGCTGCTCAGAGCTACGCTACCGAGGCTCATTATGGGATTTCTTGGTTTCCCTCATCAAACTCATCAAATACACAATCCAACAACTCCACAACGCTCTGGTGGACAAGTTGTGAGCTGCACATTCACCACGCTATGAGATAATAACACAACGTTACCACACAGAGTTGTTTTAGAGGGAAATACAGAGACTGCTTGATGAAAAACTGTCCCTGAAGGCAACGTGCATCAGTGGTTTTGCATGAATTTCCCTCTAGGTAACGAACCTACTGCTATGACTATAGGGATTATGGCAATGGGCTAGTTTGACTAAATGTTGAACTATCCCTTTAAACTGACATTATTCTTGTACAACTTTTCAGTTCCTTGCTTTACAGTATGAATGCCAGAGTTTTACACCTGCAACAGAAAAAAACATTTGTTTGTTTAACGTTAGCCTTGCAAATGTCCAGTATGTTTAAAATGAAGCTTTAATCTGTTCTCCTCTGTCCTGTTCTTTGCTTTAAACATTATTTTTAAAGTCTGGACATCTACTAGAACGACACTTGATTAGAACAACAATCCTAAACAGAGTAAAAGTAGAAGTAGCCTATCAAAAGAGTATAATATATAGTATATAAGTGAAGCTGCTGCTGATGAGACGTGTGTGTGAAGCTGTTTGTGACGTGACCTCCCACCAATGCTGCAAATAATGAGGCTGCAATTAGCACTTAATGTATATGTGTGTGTGTGTGTGTATGTGTGTGTGTGTGTGTGTGTGATTCAATTACAGCACGAAACATTCAATCGTCTTTTTATAGAGGCTAAATCAGTCTCTCACATGCCTGAGTGACAGAGCATCAGCAGCTCCAGACCAGACACAGAACAGACGTTAGTTAGAGGAGTCTGTCCTGCAGAGAGAGGACAGAGAGGACAGAGAGACCGGAGAGACCGGAGAGCCGTTATGTGCTGCAGGTGGTTTCTCCTGAGTCTCCTGTCTCCTGAAGGACCCTGAAGGCATCACGAGTATTTAGGTCACAGTGTCAAATGTCACGTTTGGTTGCAGAGAAACAGTGAAGAGCAGCAGCAGCAGCTACAGAGACTCAGAGACGCTCTGCATTTATACAGTTTACACACGGAGTCGAATTATAATGCGTGTAAAGAAATCTACAGGTGCTTTTAATCAATATTTAATGTTTACACAAAGCTCCATACAGTATAAAGGTAGATGTTTGTGTTAAAGCTCCATACAGTATAAAGGTATATGTTTGTGTTAAAGCTCCATACAGTATAAAGGTAGATGTTTGTATTAAAGCTCCATACAGTATAAAGGTAGATGTTTGTATTAAAGCTCCATACAGTATAAAGGTAGATGTTTGTGTTAAAGGTCATACAGTATAAAGGTAGATGTTTGTATTAAAGCTCCATACAGTATAAAGGTAGATGTTTGTGTTAAAGCTCCATACAGTATAAAGGTAGATGTTTGTGTTAAGGCTCCATACAGTATAAAGGTAGATGTCCATGTGTAGTGTGATTATAAAGCAGCTCTAGGTTCTATATTAATACTGTGAAAGTATCAGAGAAATGCACACAGCCTGGATTCAGAAACTGAGGGCCCTAGTCTCGTAGACCGCGCGAAGTCTAACCTCAGCGCAGCTTCGCCGAGTCAACGGGGTGTGGTCCAGGTCCATTTCGCAAGATTGGTGGGCCGCGCAGTCAGACTTAGACCAGCGTAAACCCGCCCCTCGTCCCTCCCACCGGCGCAAACGGCAAAGAGGGAGGAGAGAGGGCGGGAGGGAGACAGGAGGAGGAGAGAAAGGCGTGGAGTGGGTTTGACACAGCCGAGTCAGATCTTCACCAATCAAATGAGCTCCTCTCCTCACCTTTAACTGCGCGGAGGGCGATGCGCGCTGCAAGTTTGTCATTTTATACTTGGACATGGACGGAGGAAACAGCGATGCCAGAGGCCGAACCTCTCCCCGGAGGAAACAGCTGTTTCCCCGGAGGTCCGAGCTCAGAGTGACCAACAATGAGTTTACTAATACAAATATCCTTAATCAGGTTTGATCTGATACACTGAGAACCCCTGCCCAATGAAAGAAACAACAACTAATAAACTAATAAAGAAACTCACATTTATTCAAACCCTGTGCAAGATGATGAGAGGTGTAATCACAACATAAACAAACACCATGCGTAACGGATGAAATCCGCGTAAAGGACGCTCTCTCTCTCTCTCTCTCTCTCTCTCTCTCTCTCTCTGTCCTCCTCTCTCTCTCTCTCTCTATCTGTCCTCCTCTCTCTCTCTCTCTCTCTTAATGAATTAATAAGTAAATAAATGAATAAATAAAGTGGATCATCACAAGGGCAGAGTGGTATCTCAACACAGCAGCGACATGCAGTCATCCACCCTCAGTCCTGCTTGGGACATCCACAGCTGCTTTTCAGTGCCAGTTCGTCCCTGCTGTGTTAATTCAGGTGGAGTTTCCATTACGCGTGCCACAGCCTTTGATCTCTGCTTTGATCTGACGTCAGATGTGACGGGACAATCTATATAGATATAAATTCACGTGTTGATTCCATTAGTTGCATTAAATAGTGGTTATTGTGGATATTTATTGCATTGAAATGTGTCTGAAACTGTGGAGATCTGCCTGTGAGGTCTTGGTGACGTGTGTGCACTGCAGGTCAGTCAGCCAAACTTCCACTGCACCTGCTGCGCTCCGCCCTGCGCTGAGACTAGACCTGGTTGGAGGTGGCGAGCTTTCAGCGCAACCTCGGCGAGACATTTTCGCACAAAACTTCCACTGCACCAAGCTGAATCTGTGACGCCTCCCCCTGCTGCGCGGCCACGCCTATCTCAGCACAGCGCAATCTACAAATCTCCCAATCTGACTTTGCGCTAGGCTGCGCTGGTCGAAACTTGCATTAGACCGGCTGCGCTACCTTGCGCCACCTGCGCTGCGCCAACAAACTAGGGCCCTGAGCCTTAAAACCAGCCATCAGGACTTCCTGTCACTTTGTGATGTCACAACTAAGCCCCGCCCCCTCACCACCTGGACCCACCATCCAACAACGACTTTGCAGGATTATGTTTCTCTGATTGTTTTACTCTGAAATCTACTCTGTTTTGATTGGATCGCTCAGAAACCCAGAGCTCATATTGATTATTATTATTATTATTATTATTATTATTATTATTATTATTATTATTATTATTATCCATCCATCCATCCATCCATTGTCCGCCGCTTATCCGAGTCCGGGTCGCGGGGGCAGCAGTCGGAGCAGGGATCCCCAGACTTCCCTCTCCCCGGACACTTCCTCCAGCTCTTCCGGGGGGACCCCAAGGCGTTCCCAGGCCAGCCGAGTGACGTAGTCACCCCAGCGTGTCCTGGGTCTTCCTCGGGGCCTCCTCCCGGTGGGACATGCCCGGAACACCTCACGAGGGAGGCGTCCAGGGGGCATCCTATACAGGTGCCCGAGCCACCTCAGCTGACTCCTCTCGATGTGGAGGAGCAGCGGCTCTACTCCGAGCTCCTCCCGGGTGGCAGAGCTCCTCACCCTATCTCTAAGGGAGCGCCCCGCCACCCTGCGGAGGAAACTCATTTCGGCCGCTTGTATCCGGGATCCTGTCCTTTCGGTCATGACCCAGAGTTCATGACCATAGGTGAGGGTGGGAACGTAGATCGACCGGTAAATCGAGAGCTTTGCCTTTCGGCTCAGCTCCTTCTTCACCACGACGGACCGATACAATGACCGCATTACTGCGGCCGCCGCACCGATCCGCCTGTCAATCTCGCGTTCCGTTCTCCCCTCACTCGTGAACAAGACCCCGAGATACTTAAACTCCTCCACCTGAGGCAGGAACTCTCCCCCGACCTGGAGGGTGCAAGCCACCTTTTTCCGGTCGAGAACCATGGCCTCGGACTTAGAGGTGCTGATTCTCATCCCAGCTGCTTCACACTCGGCTGCAAACCGCTCCAGTGCATGCTGAAGGTCCTGGCTCGAGGGAGCCAACAAGACCACATCATCCGCAAAAAGCAGAGATGAGATCAAGTGGCTCCCGAACCGTACCCCCTCCGGCACTTGGCTGCGCCTAGAAATTCTGTCCATAAAGATAATGAACAGAACCGGTGACAAAGGGCAGCCCTGCCGGAGTCCAACACGCACCGGGAACAGGTCTGACTTACTGCCGGCCATGCGAACCAAGCTCCTGCTCCGGTCATACAGGGACCGTACAGCCCTCAGCCCTCAGCCCCCATACTCTCGGAGCACCTCCCACAGGATGCCACGTGGGACACGGTCGAAAGCCTTCTCCAGATCCACAAAACACATGTGGACTGGTTGGGCAAACTCCCATGCGCCCTCGAGCACCCTGCGGAGGGTGTAGAGCTGGTCCAGCGTTCCACGGCCAGGGCGAAAACCGCATTGTTCCTCCTGAATCCGAGGTTCGACTATCGGCCGAATTCTCCTCTCCAGCACCCTGGAATAGACTTTCCCCGGGAGGCTGAGGAGTGTGATCCCCCGGTAGTTGGAACACACCCTCCGGTCCCCCTTTTTGAAGAGAGGGACCACCACCCCGGTCTGCCAGTCCAGAGGCACTGTCCCCGACTGCCACGCGATGCTGCAGAGGCGTGTCAGCCACGACAGCCCCGCAACATCCAGAGACTTGAGGTACTCAGGGCGGATCTCATCCACCCCCGGTGCCTTGCCACTGAGGAGCTTCCTGACTACCTCAGTGACTTCAGCTTGGGTGATGAATGAATCGACCTCTGAGTCCCCAGCCTCTGCTTCCTCGATGGAAGACGTGTCAGTGGGATTGAGGAGATCCTCGAAGTATTCCTTCCACCGCCCGACGATATCCCCAGTCGAGGTCAACAGCTCCCCTCCTCCACTGTAAACAGTGTTGGCGGAGCACTGCTTCCCCCTCCTGAGGCGCCGGATGGTTTGCCAGAATTTCCTCGAGGCCGACCGGTAGTCCTCCTCCATGGCCTCCCCGAACTTTTCCCAGACCCGAGTTTTTGCTTCCGCGACCGCCCGGGCCGCCGTCCGCTTGGCCTGCCGGTACCCGTCAGCTGCCTCGGGGGTCCCCCAAGCTAGCCAGGCTCGGTAGGACTCCTTCTTCAGCTTGACGGCATCCCTTACTTCCGGGCTCCACCACCGGGTTCGGGGATTGCCGCCGCGACAGGCGCCGGAGACCTTACGGCCGCAACTCCGGATGGCCGCGTCAACAATGGAAGTGGAGAACATGGTCCATTCGGACTCAATGTCTCCGGCCTCCCTCGGAATCTGGTCAAAGCTCTCCCGGAGGTGGGAGTTGAAGACCTCCCTGACAGGGGATTCTGCCAGACGTTCCCAGCAGACCCTCACGATACGCTTGGGTCTTCCAGGTCTGACCAGCTTCCTCCCCTGCCAGCGGATCCAACTCACCACCAGGTGGTGATCAGTTGACAGCTCAGCCCCTCTCTTCACCCGAGTGTCCAAGACATACGGCCGGAGGTCAGATGACACGACTACAAAGTCGATCATTGACCTCCGTCCTAGGGTGTCCTGGTGCCACG
The DNA here is from genome assembly GCF_905171665.1 of Trachurus trachurus. Lineage (NCBI taxonomy): Eukaryota > Metazoa > Chordata > Actinopteri > Carangiformes > Carangidae > Trachurus > Trachurus trachurus. Next base: position 33,605,463 of record NC_139901.1, on the reverse strand, counting down.
TGCACTGATGGACACCCTTATGCTCGAACATGGTGTTTGTTATGGACAGACTGTGGCTAGCACAGAAGTCCAATAACATAACACCGCTCGGGTTCAGATCGGGGAGGCCGTTCCTCCCAATCACACCTCTCCAGGTAACACTGTCGCTGCCCACGTGAGCGTTGAAGTCTCCCAACAGAACGATGGAGTCCCCAGTTGGGGCACTTTCCAGCACCCCTCCCAGGGCCTCCAGGAAGGTCGGGTACTCTGCACTGCCGTTTGGCCCGTAGGCCGAAACGACAGTGAGAGACCTATCCCCGACCCGTAGGCGCAGGGAAGCGACCCTCTCGTTATGCGGGGAGAACTCCAACACATGGCGGCTGAGCTGGGGAGCTATGAGCAAGCCCACACCAGCTCGCCGCCTCTCACCATGGGCAACTCCAGAGTGGAAGAGAGTCCAACCCCTCTCAAGGAGTTGGGTTCCAGAGCCCAGGCTGTGCGTGGAGGTGAGCCCGACTATCTCTAGTCGATACCTCTCAGCCTCCCGCACAAGCTCAGGCTCTTTCCCCCCCAGCGAGGTGACATTCCATGTCCCTAAAGCCAGAGTCGTCATCCGGGGATTGGGTCGCCGGGGCCCCCGCCCACGGCTGCCACCCATATCACACGGCACCTGCCCCTTATGTACCCTCCCGCGGGTGGTGGGCCTACGGGAGGGCGGGCCCACGTCGCTCGTTCGGGCTGCGCCCGGCCGGGTCCCGTGGGCCAAGACCCGGCCACCAGACGCTCGCCTGCGAGCCCCGACCCCAGGCCTGGCTCCAGGGTGGGGCCCCGGTAACGCCAGTCCGGGCGACGTACACGTCCTTGCTGTTACTTTTTTCATAAGGGGCTTTGAACCGCTCTTTGTCTGGCCCGTCACCTAGGACCTGTTTGCCTTGGGAGACCCTACCAGGGGCATTAAGCCCCGGACAACATAGCTCCTAGGATCATTCGGGTACTGAAACCCCTCCACCACGGTAAGGTGGCGGTTCAAGGAGGAGTATTATTATTATATTGCATAATAATAATAATAATAATAATAATAATATATAATATTATAATATTATTATTATTATTATTATTATTATTATTATTATTAACAATTTAATGTAGTTGATATGTGGTTGTGTGCCATTGTAACACTGTGGACGATGTGACTGGTTGTTGAAGGGTTAAATCAGATGGTTGTAGCTCATCTCTGAGGTTTCTGCTCATTTATGGAGCTGAGCTTAGACGACGCTCAGTGGGAGTGAATGAAGAGACTAAACATCTGTGTCTTTGACTAACTGAACAGCTTCACCTCCTCTCAGATATGATATTAAAATACTTAATTTTCATACACACATCTTAGCAGCACTGATTTTATGAATGAGATTTTCACTTCCTGGAGTTTTCCCTCTGTTTTGTAGGGATGATGTGATGTTCAAATGAGCAACTGCAGTGTAGAGTTTAAAGCCCCAGTGTGTAACTTATTTTGCTTTTTATTAGCAAAAATCAAATATTGCTTTCATAAATACATCTAGCGTCTGTTGTCTGTCTGACGTCTGCCCGATTTCACGTGAATGCAACATCAAGAATACGTTCCGATATGCAACCGCACCGCTAGATGGGGGGAATTCACACATGTTATACCTTTAAAGTCAAAGTTCAGGTCAGAAACTCAGATGTGCTCAGAACTTAGAAGTTAGACTTAGAATAACTTTTTAACATTTCATCCCAAATTGGGCAATGGGCTCTTTGCACAGCTCCACTACTTCCGGAACTTAATGCTGCTCCTTTATTTCCCGTCTTACATCATTGGACAAACTGATTAATCCAGGTGTGTCTGAGGAGTCACAATGGTCACACACCTGGATTAATCAGGTTGTCCAATAATGTAAGACAGGAAATGAAGGAGCAGCATTAAGTTCAGGAAGTAGTGGAGCTGTGCAAAGAGCCCATTAGGTTGCAAAAACAAACACAAAGACAGGACAACACATAATTCATCAATTCACTCTGTCAGTGACATGAACCAGAGAAAGAGAAAGCAGCAAACACAGGAGCCAATGGTGCAGTGAACTTCTCTGAAGTAAATAAATAGATACATGAATAAATAAATGAATGAATAAACAATATACCTGTGTCTCTAGTAGCTGTCCTCTGCAGCTTTTAGCATAATGCATAATGTATGGAATGTAAAGCAAAGCAATTGTTCCTGTTGTAACTGAAAACCATATGTTGTTCTTATAACTCTTCAACTTTTAGAAGATTCAGTTTGAGAGGACAGGTGAGGACAGGTGAGGACAGGTGAGGACAGACAGGTGCAGCTCATATAGAAGGACCTCAGAGCCTCAGAGCCTCTCTACTACTCTGTTACTACTGTGGTTGTTGCAGAGGCAGCGAGGTCGGTGCAGTGAACCAGTGAACCAGGAGGCTAAAAGCAGCTCAGGCTAAAGTTACAGAATGTGAAGTATCCACAGAGTAATCACAATCAGTAATTCTCTGAGCCGCTAACGTGGGACACACATCAGAGACAGAGTCCAATGTCTCAGCAGCTTCAGAGCAACAAACCGCTTCAGGTTCTCACAGTTTAGACTTTTATCACAGAGATCAGCATTCACATATCCACAGTAACTTTGTACCGTAACTAACAACTAATTCATGTGAAGGAAAAACTGAATATTCAATAAATAAACACATATACTGCATATCCATATAAGTTACATTATTTATGCTTTCAGACGGGTCAAATGTACGTTTTGTTCAGGGATTATTGATCTGATTATCATGACATTTAGTCAAAATATTGATGGTTTCCAGATGTTAAACTTTACTGGTTTACCGCATCAATATTCTTATGTTTACACCTGATCACATGACTAAGTGCATGTGAAAGGAAATGTGACAAATCTCCTCAGACTCCATAATATATTTGTTTAGTTTTAAAAATGCGTAACTCTACTGATTAATGTAAAAAAAAATCTAATATTCTCTCTCCTGAACTATTATATAATGTGTTATTTATTTATATTACTGCATTAAATGTTTGTATTAAAGCTTCATACAACAAATTCATGAAAAGGGAAAATACATTTTCAGAAAATCAACATATAAACTGCATATCCATTCACTGTTTATAGTAAAGTTGCATTATTTATTTTTAAAGTTAAGACAGGTCAAATATACATTTTATTGATGCGATTAACATCTGTAAAATATCAATATTTATAGAATATTTCATATTAAACGTTACGGTTTCTGTTGATAATTTGACTTTTCCTTTTGCACCATGATGAGGTTTATTGTTTATTGTTTATTGTTTATTGTTTATTGTTTATTGAGGATCCCCATTAGCCGACGAACAAACGCCAGGCTAGTCTTCCTGGGGTCCTTTTCAAAAGTACAAAATAAAATAATAATACACAGATCCAGTTACAATAAAAAGAAAGGAAAAAGGGAAAGAAAGTGAAAGTTCTCAAAATGATAACATGAAAGATTAACTCTTAAGTCTAAAAAGTGACTTTACATGTTTCTTAAATGCTTTTTTACTGGGAATGGTCCTAATATTTAAATGAAGAGTATTCCATAACGAAATGCCTCTATATACAACAGTGCTTTTCATTGAATTAGTTCTTGGTCGTGGTAATGCAAGTAGACCTTGAGTTGAAGCTCTGGTACTGTAGTGGTGAACATCAGCATTATAACCAATCTGATTAAAAAGATCTGTAGGATACTTATTATGAACAATGTTTCATTATTATTCATCACTACAGCCGTTCACCAGACTGACATGAAATATTGTAAAGTGTAAAGATGTGACTCTTGTGAGTGTAACTACAGGTGGATCTTTCCAGACGTTGTTCTGACTCTGTTGTGTGTCTGTTGTGTTGTTGTTGTTGTTGTTGTTGTTGTTGTTGTTAACTGTACAACAACAGTAAAAACATTCAATCATGTATTTATTTCTGTCTGAACAACAGAAGACGACACCTGCTCTAATAATAACCCATAATAATAACTGATGGGTCACGTGACCAGGATCGTTCCCACAGCACTGATGTGTGTGTGTGTGTGTGTGTGTGTGTGTGTGTGTGTGTGTGTGTGTGTGTGTGTGTGTGTGTGTGTGTGTGTGTGTGTGTGTGTGTGTGTGTGTGTGTGTGTGTGTGTGTGTGTGTGTGCAGGACGTCCCATTCGAAGGCGAAGGCCGACGGCGCCGAGCAGGCGGCTCACGCCTCCAACGGCGAGTCCAGCATCGCCAGACTGGTCGCCAAGGAGCTGTCGCCGACCTTCTACCAGCCCGGTGAGTCTGAGTCTGGTCCTGGTCCTGGTCCTGGTTCTGGTTCTGGTTCTGGTCCTGGTCCTGGTTCTGGTCCTGGTCCTGGTCCTGGTCCTGGTTCTGGTCCTGGTCCTGGTTCTGGTTCTGGTCCTGGTTCTGGTCCTGGTTCTGGTTCTGGTCCTGGTCCTGGTCCTGGTTCTGGTCCTGGTTCTGGTTCTGGTCCTGGTTCTGGTCCTGGTTCTGGTTCTGGTCCTGGTCCTGGTCCTGGTTCTGGTCCTGGTCCTGGTTCTGGTCCTGGTTCTGGTCCTGGTTCTGGTTCTGGTTCTGGTCCTGGTCCTGGTTCTGGTCCTGGTTCTGGTTCTGGTCCTGGTCCTGGTCCTGGTTCTAGTTTAGTTTAGTTTATTAGTTTAATAAGGGACAATGTGCAATTACATTAATCATTTAAAGGGAAAAAAATGAAAAGATGGTTGCACCAGATTTAACTCCCGGCTAATTTCCATCTGTAGTCCCTACACATAACATAAAAGTAATAAAATACACAGAATACAAGCTACTATACAAAGATGAGGCATAAACAGACACAGATTGACAAGGGAATGGTATAAGCAAAGTGCAAAGTGCTTGTAGCAGCAAGATGTTGATTGTCATATACTGTATGTGTGGTGGACACATACAGTATCAGTACAGTAACTGTATGTGTAGAGGACAAAGTGCAAAGTGCTCATAGCAGCATGATTATTCATAGTATTGATAATAATAAATAAAGTAATAATAAAGATAAAACATGAAAGTGGCCACAGTGGCAGATGTAATACCAACGATGGTAATTCTCAGTTACAAAAAATAAAAAATTACCAGCTATGGTGATGTGACAGATGTATCTGTGGATATCAGATGAAAACAAAGACAAGAAGTGCTAACGAAAAAGAGAAACAGCCTAATGAGTCGGACAGAGAGTTCTGGTTCTGGTTCTGGTTCTGGTTCTGGTTCTGGTTCTGGTTCCGGTTCTGGTTCTGGTTCATATGGATCTTGGACCAGGGTCGTCACATTTACCGTCTATAAACAGCATCATCGTGTCTTTGGGTCGAAGGATCGGATCAGTTTCATTGAGAGTCCAGTAACTCACACTCACACATTCACACACCAACACAGCTGCTGCAGAGCACAGGGTTCACACACACACACACACACACACACACACACACACACACACACACACACACACACACACACACACACACACACACACACACACACACACACACACACACACACACACACACACACACACACACACACAGTGAACATCCTGCACAGACTGGATCTACAGACGCGGGACAAAGACGTACACTGCAAAAACTCAAAGAATATTTGTCTTATTTCTTGTCAAAATGTCTCATTTCTAGTCAAAACTAAACTCTTTCCACTTAAAATAAGACTCATCACCTAAAAATTAACTTGTTTTTAGATCATTTTCACTTGTTTCAAACTAATTTTCACTTGAAATAAGTAGAAAAATCTGCCAGTGAAAGCAAGTTTTTTGTGTTTGTAATAAGAAAGAAAAACTTGCTCCACTATCAGATTTTTCTACTTATTTCAAGTGAAAATCTGCTTGAAAGAAGTAAAAAGTGTCTAAAAACAAGCTGATGAGTCTTATTTTAAGTAGAATGAGATTTGTTTTGACTAGAAATTAAATTTTGACTTGAGTTTTTGCAGTGCAGACACAGACTCACCCAGCTGTCACTCAAACCGACGTGCCCTCAGTTAAACACAACTTTAAACCTGGGTTAAATTTAAACATGTGAGTTAAATATAAATGATATAACTTTTTGGTCTGACGCCTTTTTTCTGAGGCTGTTTAGTGGAGACCTGATGGAGGTTTTCCTGAGACTTTATGCCTTTTCATCTAAAGTCTGAGGCTGAAGCCTGACACCTGAGGATGTCCTAAAATATACACCGTAAGATTGGAGTAGATCATGAGGATCCTTTGCACACCGACAGACTGAAGCAGAAATCATTAGGAATCAAATCGTTTTGAATCGAATCGTAGCCCCAAAAATCTGAATTGAATCGAATCGTGAGATAGTAAAAGATTCCCAGCCCTAATCATCAGTAGGGGAGAGTGGGGTAAGTTGAGCCACTTTTTGTATTCAGGATCACTACATCAAGACAATTATAGTTTTGTTCCTAACTAACACATCTGCATATATTTCAGGATGTTTTGCATCCCTACAAATTAACAGAATGAGTGTAAATATAACTGTTTTTAAAATATAGCATGTTCAAAGAAAGTGGTCTTGTGACTCAATTTACCCCATGAATGAGGTAAGTTGACCAGAGGAGTGAGGTAAATTGATCAACCCCCCCTACTTTTCTTCCATCCATCTCCTACCTCCCCCTTTACTTAATATTTCACCCGCCCAGGTTACAGGTGAACACAAACTGCAGGGACTTCCTGCTGAGCCACCAACTCACTGAGATTTGGGGAGTTTTGTGATTACGTGGCATCTTGGGAAGAATCCCAGAGATCTTTCTTTGAAAGTAAAGTTTGGCCTCACTATAAACAACTTTTCCTGTTTATAGGAACATACTTACTGTAATCACAAACATACCGAATCTTGATTTAATCATTTGGACATATACAGCCAAAATACATTCATTAAGTGTATAGGATAGGTGGCTCAACTTACCCCACAGCTACCTTAGCTTGGGTTTATTGCTCTCACAGCTAAAATGGTGCAGTTTCATGCTAGGTTTACTACCTCATGTTGTAGCTCATAGATACCACAACCCAGGTATAAAACACATTTGCAATCATCTCTTTTGGTCTAAACACAATTCTCATGAAACTTATGATCGACAAAATTCACTCTCGAGAGTGAAAAATGATTTTTTTGGTCATAAATGTAAAACCACTTTACTCACGTGGTTCTAATCTTCACAGACTCCATGAAATGATGCCTGCCTCCCAAATATTTGGTCACATGCTAACTTTTTCCTATAGTTTCCTAGAAACAAGGGGTGGGTCAACTTACCCACTGGCTCATCTTACCCCACTCTCCACTATTGCCCTCCTCCCCAGGTCCTGAGTACCTGAAGAAGCGCGCTCTGCAGGAGGTTCTGGACGGCAGCGAGAACACCGACATCGTGATGCACGAGCCGCTGCTGGCGGAGGAGGAGCCGCTGCCCACGCCGCCCGACAGCCCCTTCATCAACGAGCTGGACGGCCTGATGCCGGGCTGCTCGCCGGGCCGCACCCCCTCCCCCAGCAAAGACCCCCACCTGCTGGGGCCGGGCGGCTGGACCGAGGACCGGACAGGCAGCAGAGGGGGCAGCAAGGGGGGCAGTAAGTCCAGCAGCCGCCCCACCACCCCCTCAGCTGCCCCTGAAGCAGGAGGAGGAGGAAGCAGCCGTGGCCCCTCCCGGACCCCCAGTCGCCACAGCAACAAGAACGAGCAGGGCTCCGACCTGGAGATCAAGGCCCTGCAGAAATTTGACTCCGAGGGAAAAGCTGCAGACGTGGCTCCGGCTGCTGCTGCTGCTGCCCCCCCTCTAAGGAACAGCCTCATCTCTGCAGGTAAGTTAGAGTTGATTTGCACAGAAGGTTTTATCAATTTATGGTCACTCAACATGGGACACAGTCACTACCGCTGGTCATAAGAGAAAGTACAACAACTTCTATCCACCACTTTATTTTCCCATGATCCATTGCGTCACACCACAACGGAAATCGGTTTTCAACTTCCGTTTCACCCCGTAGTAGCATAGAGAGCCTAAGCGGAAGCAGGAAGTAACGTCGCCATGGGAGCTCAACTCTGAAAAACTCTCCATGCAAGTGAACGGGACTCCGAGATTTATTTTGTGATCCGATTGAATTGCGCCATGAGATAAAAAAAAGTCCTCTACCTGTTTAAAACATCACGTTTCATTTAGAGAAATCAGCAGTTTATCATAAAACGGCAACAGATGAATGTATTTAGTGTAAAGACCGCTCCACGGACTACAGATCTGTGTCCCACAAAAAATACGTCACCAACTGACACGGTTTGGTGTGTGACGTCACCACACGACCTGTAGTCTTTCTGGTTACAGATTCTTCTGAATTTTATTCTACAATAGTTTTACAACAAACTGCTGATTTCTCGGGATGAAACGTGATGTTTTAAACAGGTAGAGGACATATTTTTTTCTCATGGCGCAATTCAATCGGATCACGAAATAAAACTTGGACTCCCGTTCATTTGTATGGAGACTTTTTCAGAGTTGAGGTCCCATGGTGGCCGTTACTTCCTGCTTCCGCTTAGGCTCTCTATTCTAGCGAGCGGCTAACTGGTAGCGTTGGCCACCGGTGTAGGTACCAAATGTGGGGGCTCCGGGCTGCCAAAACCGCCCTGACTAATCTGATGTTTGTTAAGTCTAGAAAACGAATTACCGAACAAACACCACCACTTCTGTGTGCACGCCTCTGCAACTAGTCATGGTTATCGTAGTTGTTAGCTTTGCTGCTGCTGACAGCTAACAGCAGCAGCAAACTAGCATCAGGACGTCAGCTGTCAAAACCCTCCCGTTGTCGGACACGACATGAAACTACTCCAGTTAGCTCAGTCATGTTGTAACAAAGATATCCGCTGGAAAAAATATTTTTTTCATGGGCCGTTTATTGAGACACTGCTAACGGCTAACAACTAATGGTTAGCCCAGCTAACGTTAATCTAAAATGTAATGAATACGTGTCATGGCGACACCCAGCGTTGTTCTCTGGAAAGTGGTGGATAAGCTTTGGATAGCTTCCTCATGGACAGCAATTCACATACCTACACAATATGATCTATCGAAATCAGCGTTTCCCGCAGCGCTTTCCTGTTAAGGCGGCCGCCTTAACAAAGTGCTGCCCCCTAAAAAAATAAAAATGTAGCGATATTCCCCCCCCCGCCGCCCCCGCCGCCGCCGCGAACCTAGTTGCTTCTATACTGAAAAACCCTGACACGTCAAGCTTTAGGGTGTTTGAGGACTAATTTATCCGTCTAGCCATCATAACTATGACACCTGAAACGGTAAACACAGCTGATCGATCGAAAAAATTACGCCGGAGTGAATTTTTTCTGTCACTGAAAACAGCTGGTTCTTGAACGTAACTCGGTCAAAGTAAGACATATCCTCAATATGTTCAGCAGTTCTGTTAGGTCATACTACATGCTGACAAAGTTATACATGTGAAACTTGTATGGGCTCGGAGAAAATCGCTTTGTTACTCTCGTTCCGCACCCGGCTCTCCCCTTAGTGCAGCAGATTAATTGCATATTTCAAGAGAATCGTTCACTTTGGTATAAAAGCATGAAATTTGGCACAGATACTCTCTAAGGGTCACTTTTTGGGAAAAAAGATGTTGGCCGCAAAAATTTTAAATGGCGGCCATTTTTTCAAGATGTTCTGTATTTAGTCTAGTAGGAAGAGGGGGGTATCATGTATCCCCTGAAAATATACTTCAAAACAGTGTTTCTACATTGGAAAAAATGTGTAGAAAACGATGAGCTATGTTAAAAAGTTGTCAGAATGTCCTATGTATCATTTTTATGCAAATTAGTGCCGCCATTATCGAAAAAACCTAATTTCACTATATCTCAGCCAATACTGCAGATATCTGAACAAATAAGGTGTCTAGACCCATGTTTTGAGGGTCAGAGATCATAATAAAACTATTCATAAAGTGATCACATGTTGGTGCCATGCTATTAAGCAAACCTAACCCTTTTACCAATTACAAGACGCCAATATTGGAGATACCAAATAAGGTGTCTAGACAGAGGTTGTTGTGTGTTTAACCAAGGTTTATTTGGATCAAACATCATAATAGAACTCTTGTTGATGTGACCACTCTTCTCTTTCCCATGCCAGATAAACAGTCAAGTAAATGGTTCTCCACTATGCATCACTCATCATCGTTTTCACTGAAATCTTCAAAGTTAAACTCATCCTCTCCTTCCTCTTTCTCCTCCTCTTCCTGTTCATGCTCTCCAGTGTCATGGGGATCAACCAGTGAAATTGGTAGGATAGGACCACAGGACCACACCGGTTTCAACACTCCTTCATCAGTCTTCATCCATCCCTGCCCCTCATCATAGGGTTTTGGTTTTTCCAGAATCGGTTCATCAGCTTGCTCCAACTGCCTCAGCATCTCAGGCTTTACACTCTAGCAGTCACTGAGTTGACTGAATACGTGAAACCTGGGATTCTTCTTCAAGGGCCCCACCTTCCATCTCCCTTTGATGGCACTGGTACAGTCTTCTCCACTGAACACATAGAACTCAAGAAGAGTGGCGCGGTAGTCTTCTCCCAGGGATTCTGCAAGCTCAGAGATGTTGAGAAGTTGTTGGTGTTGGGTTAAAGAAGCTTCCTGGATCTTCACACTGTAGGGGTCTGATGAAGTCAGCTTTAGCAGCCTTGCCCACAGCTTCTGCTCGTACTGTAACACGTCCATCTCAACATCAATGGGGACAGGTGCACCGGAAGCCAGGCAGTAGTAGTATTGCAGAATCCCTAGGAGAAGACCACCGCACCACTCTTCTTGGGTTCTATGTGTTCAGTGGAGAAGACTGTACCAGTGCCATCAAAGGGAGAAGGAAGGTGGGGCCCTTGAAGAAGAATCCCAGGTTTCACATATTCAGACAACTCAGTGACTGCTAGAGTGTCAAGCCTGAGATGCTGAGGCAGTTGGAGCAATTCACCTGTCTGATGTCTGGACAGAGTTGTGAGTCTTCAGTGGATGTTGTCCGTGCCAAGTTGCTACGCAACATGGTAGGGGAGGACAAGAAACTCACTTGCAAGTCTAAGGTTGACCTGGCTCGCCTTCCTCCATGCCACTCTGCTCTGAAGCCACATGCCCGACGTGTGAACTACCGTGTCGCCTTGTACAAGCGAGCTGATGAACCTATTCTGGAAAAACCAAAACCCTACGATGAGGGGCAGGGATGGATGAAGACTGATGAAGGAGTGTTGAAACCGGTGTGGTCCTGTGGTCCTATCCTACCAACTTCACTGGTTGATCCCCATGACACTGGAGAGCATGAACAGGAAGAGGAGGAGAAAGAGGAAGGAGAGGATGAGTTTAACTCTGATGATTTCAGTGAAAACAATGATGAGTGATGCATAGTGGAGAACCATTTACTTGACTGTTTATCTGGCATGGGAAAGAGAAGAGTGGTCACATCAACAAGAGTTCTATTATGATCTTTGATCCAAATAAACCTTGGTTAAACACACAACAACCTCTGTCTAGACACCTTATTTGGTATCTCCAATATTGGCGTCTTGTAATTGGTAGGTTTGCTTACTGGCATGCCACCAACATGTGATCACTTTATGAATAGTTTTATTATGACCTCTGACCCTCAAAACATGGGTCTAGACACCTTATTTGTTCACTTATCTGCAGTATTGGCTGAGATATAGTGAAATTAGGTTTTTTCGATAATGGCGGCACTAATTTGCATAAAAATGATACATGGGACATTCTGACAACTTTTTAACATAGCTCATCATTTTCTACACATTTTTTCCAATGTAGAAACACTGTTTTGAAGTATATTTTCAGGGGATACATGATACCCCCTCTTCCTACTAGACTAAATACAGAACATCTTGAAAAAATGGCCGCCATTTTTAATTTTTGCGTGGCCAACATCTTTGTCTCAAAAAGTGACCCTTAGAGAGTATCTCTGCCAAATTTCATGCTTTTATACCAAAGTGAACGATTGTCTCACTAATCTGCTGCACTACCTGTATCTACGCCACGAAAATCTGCTGATTCCTGCCAAAATGGCGTCGCTGTCAGTTTCGGGGCTGCGTGACGTCAGCGTGACGTCAGCTCCCGGAGCTCTATACATTCAAATTAGGGACAATGGCGTGAATTTGTGGAAATATTGTAGAGAAATTTATGGAAAAAAGTGTACAATTTCTCCAAAAACGTTTAAACATTTCTAGAAAAATGTGGTAAGAATTCAACAACAACAAAAAAGTTGTTTTTTTTTTATTCTAGAAAGAAGTGGTAAGATTTCTAAAAAGAAAAAAAGAAAAAAATCTCAAAAACAATTCCAGAAAAAAGTGTTCAATTTCTCAAAAAAAGTTTTTTAAAAAATTCTTGAAGAAACTGGTTAAATTAAATAAATAAATAAAAATAATAATAATACAAAAATCTAAAAAAATTTAGAAAAAAGTCGTAACATTTCTAGAAAAAGTGGGGAACGCCTTGGACCCTCTCAAGGACCCCTTGGGGTCCCCCGACCTCACTTTGAGAACCATTGATTTAAGAAACACCTAAAAACATGGTTCAGTAAAAAAAACAGCTCTGTTTTTTTATTTTCTTCTTTCTTTTTATTTAATTTACAACAATAGGCACTTTAAAACTATCATTTTATGACAGATACAGCCTGATGATGCACTTTAGTGAATCTCAAATAGCACTTTTGTCAGATAAATGCACTTTAATATCTCACCTCTCTTGTTCATTACGACCATTGTGTGATGTATTGTATGTTTTGTATGTTCATGAATATGTAGAGTCCCATTGCAAATAAACTAATAAATGAAATTAAAATGCAGATGAAGAAGAAAAAGAAGAAGAAGCACCACGGCGGCCCAACCTCAGAGCGCCCAAAGCCGTGACGCCCGAGCCCAGACCTGCAGAGCCCAGACCTGCAGAGCCCAGACCTGCAGAGCTCAGACCCGACCGAGCGCCGTCGGCCCACGAGAACAGGGTCGAGTCCCGGGAGGCGAGCCGGCCGTCCAGCAAGACCGAGACGAGACCGGCGCCGACCCCGAGACGACAGCCCAGCCCGGCTCCGTCCCCGAAACCGGCTCCCAGACCAGAACCTGCAGCTGCACCGAGACCAGCGGAGCCCAGACCTGCTGCTGCTGCTGCTGCTGCTGCCAAACCAGCAGCCAAGGCCGAGCCCAAAGCAGAAGCTCGACTGAAGAACATGGTGTCGATCCCCAGCAGCTTGGTGACCGCAGAGTCTGTAGAGATGGAGGTGAACATAACAACAACCATGTTTGTGTTAAAGCTCCATACAGTATAAAGGTAGATGTTTGTGATAGTTCAAGTAGTCCTCATGTGGACTAAGGGCTGGGAGAAGTTTCAGAGTCCTCCGTGGCTTCTCTGAGTTACAGCGGCTCTCCGTGCAGCACTGCATGTCCATATGACGGTTGAGAACGGAGCTCACTTTTCTTCGTCCAAGAAGACACACCAAAAAACATCCAAATACTTCCTTAGTGCTCGTCTGTAATGTCCCTCTGGTATTGAAGCCCCAACATGAGAAATTGTGCAAATCTCGCGAGATTTGGACGGAGGTATTTGGATGGTTTTTGGTGTGTCTTTTTGGATGCAGAAATTTGAGAAATTTGAATTTTGGGTGAACTATCCCTTTAAAGCTCCATACAGTATAAAGGTAGATGTTTGTGTTAAAGCTCCATACAGTATAAAGGTAGATGTTTGTGTTAAAGCTCCATACAGTATAAAGGTAGATGTTTGTGTTAAAGCTCCATACAGTGTAAAGGTAGATGTTTGTATTAAAGCTCCATACAGTATAAAGGTAGATGTTTGTGTTAAAGCTCCATACAGTATAAAGGTAGATGTTTGTGTTAAAGCTCCATACAGTATAAAGGTAGATGTTTGTATTAAAGCTCCATACAGTATAAAGGTAGATGTTTGTATTAAAGCTCCATACAGTATAAAGGTAGATGTTTGTGTTAAAGCTCCATACAGTATAAAGGTAGATGTCCATGTGTAGTGTGATTATAAAGCAGCTCTAGGTTCTATATTAATACTGTGAAAGTATCAGAGAAATGGACACAGCCTGTATTCAGAAACTGAGAATTAAAACCAGCCGTCAGGACTTCCTGTCTCTTTGTGATGTCACAACAAAGCCCCGCCCCCTCACCACCTGGACCCACCATCCATCCATCCATCCAACAACTTGCAGGATTTTTAGTTTCTCTGAGTGTTTTATTCTGAAATCTGCTCTGTTTTTATCGGATCACTTTATAAAACAGTCAGCCAATCAGAAGAGAGAAGTTTTTCATGGATCAACCCTTCAAAATAAAAGCCAGAGAACTTTTAGAAGCTACAGTCTGACCTTCATGTTATTTCTTGTTTTTTCTCCCAGGGTCCAAACACCATCATGATCTGCATGGTGATCCTGCTCAACATCGGCCTGGCCATCCTCTTTGTGCACATTTTGTCATGAGACGTCTTCCACCTCTCAGGTAACGATGATGAAGTTATCATGCTCTGATTAAAAAAAACTTACATTACAGAGTTTTAAAGGGACAGTTCAACATTAAGGCCCAATCCCATTTCTCTTTTTTACCTCTACCCCTTGCCCTTTGAAACGGAGCTACAAGGGGTAGAGGTTGAAAGTCAACCCCTACGAATTGGGACACCCCTTCAACAATCACATATGTCATCACGTAGTCTCCACTGGCTTTTACTTAAGCTGATGTGGCGAGCTTTTGCCAAAAATCAAATAGCCGTGTACCATATAACTTCATAAAATAAAATGTAATGCAGACTGATCGGTTCATTGTAAAATATTTATTTATTTTTGTAAATGTGGTGGTTTCTGTACGTAGGCTACAGAGCCCCGAGGCAGCGCTGCTCTTCTGTCCAATACACATGAATCTTCACTTTTCATTCAAACAAACAATGCTACTGCCACAATTGTTGGATTTCATCGTTGAGACCAACATTTATCTCCTAAAAATAATTTAATAAGCCGGTAGTAAACCTCTAAAAACCTGCGGGTAAGTTAATTAGCGATCGTCTTCTCTCCCGGGATGACGAAGTAGTTTGGCCGGTGGTGCAGCTCTGCAGACCGGCTGCTGCCTCTGTGAGGAGCCGCTTCCTCCTGGAGCTTCACTTCTCCGAAAAAACGTTGGAGCAAACTTCTAACCAGCCGTCATTTGGATAAACTAACCGCACATTTGGGACCTAAACAGTTACTTTCTCACATGAAAAAATATTAAAACTTAAAGCAGAAGTGAGTGATATATTTGTGTTAATATAAGTCTTAAATAGTTATATCTTCCGACAGCAATCACTTACATAGAGTGTTTGGTCTGAAACACGGGTCTGTCAGTCCCTCTGCTCTGCTCTGAGCCGAAGAGAAAACATTTATCGTATCCTACAGTTTTTATCCAATGAGGAGAGAGAACGGCATGCAGGGCTGTGTGTG
Source organism: Trachurus trachurus (assembly GCF_905171665.1). Classification (NCBI taxonomy): domain Eukaryota; kingdom Metazoa; phylum Chordata; class Actinopteri; order Carangiformes; family Carangidae; genus Trachurus; species Trachurus trachurus. The sequence goes on along the minus strand of NC_139901.1, from coordinate 33,589,968 downwards.
CAGCCAAGGAACGCCGTGAATGTGGTGACGTAGCGACGAGGACTGTTATGGTGCGTTCAAGGAAACTCGTATTTTTCCGACCGTGAAGTGGTACCAGTTCGATCTGGTACGAGTTCACCGGTCGGAAGTTACGAGTGGCCGTTATAGTGACTTTCACCGGTAAAACAGGTTGGAAAAACACGAGTGGGTTGCCTGGAACGCTACAAAGTCGTAAGTTGTGACTTGAAGCTGTAATTTACAATTTCAAAAGCCTGCCTGGAACGCAGCATTAGCGAAAACGACCGGACCACTCACTTCTGCTTTAATAAAGTGACATAATAACAGCGCTACAGTGAGAAATAAAACAGCTTTTTGTTTCACAGCCACCGCTGCCGGCTGCCGCAAGATGCATTCTGGGAAAGTTTTCATATCCCTCTGTTTGAAGTGTGCCTCTGAAAAATCTCCATTTGAAGGGGTATGTAGCCCTACCACTTCCCCCTACCCCTCTGTCCTAACGGGAATTGGGACACCCCTACCCCTATAGTCTACTTGCCAACAACGAGTAACCGGAAATGTTGAGTACCCTAAAGTTTTATGTCAGAAATATATAGTATGGGTCCCCAGTATTCAGAAACTGCCGGATGCTAACTTGTATACATTGGGCAATTAGCATTATTGACATAATTAGCATTATGCTAATTGTCCAATATATATAAGTTATCATCTGGCAGTTTCTGAATTCTGGGGACTCATACTATATATTACTTCAAATACATGAGTTATATGTCCAACCAGCATCTTCTAAAACTTAGGATTTGGCTTAAAATCCATCAAAACCGGCCCACTGGCGGTTAAAATCTGGTCACTTCCGGCTTAGACAGCGATTTCGATTTTTGAAAATGTCAGAAATGGATTCAGCATCATCAATAACCCCTAAAACCACACTAATATTGCCCAGATCAGCCAAGCAGTTGTTGAAATCCGGCAGTTTCTGAATACTGGGGGACCCATACTTATACATATTCCGGGTTCACAATGGGGCCCTATGGGCTGGCAAGTAGACTACTACACGTGAACGCGCAAAATGGAGGGGTAAGTGGTAAGTGGTAGGGCCAAGGGGGGAAATGTGATTGGGCCATATATAGTCAGATCCTCCTCTCACCATAACCCCTATAGTAAAACTTACCCTTTAGACTAAGACTAGGGCAGAGTGGGGTAAGATGAGCCAGTGGGTAAGTTGACCCACCCCTTGTTTCTAGGAAACTATAGGAAAAAGTTAGCATGTGACCAAATATTTGGGAGGCAGGCATCATTTCATGGAGTCTGTGAAGATTAGAACCACGTGAGTAAAGTGGTTTAACATTTATGACAAAAAAAATTTTCACTCTCGAGAGTGAATTTTGTCGATCATAAGTTTCATGAGAATTATGTTTAGACCCAAAGAGATGATTGCAAATGTGTTTTATACATGGGTTGTGGTATCTATGAGCTACAACATGAGGTAGTAAACTTAGCATGAAACTGCACCATTTTAGCTGTGAGAGCAATAAACCCATGCTGAGGTAGCTGTGGGGTAAGTTGATCCATTTGGCCAGGGGTAAGTTGAGCCACCTATCCTATACACTTAGTGAATGTATTTTGGCTGTATATGTCCAAATGATTAAATCAAGATTCAGTATGTTTGTGATTACAGTAAGTATGTTCCTATAAACAGGAAAAGTTGTTTATAGTGGGGCCAAACTTTACTTTCAAAGAAAAATATCTGTGATTCTTCCCAAGATGCCACGTAGTTGCAAAACTCCCCAAATCTCAGTGAGTCGGTGGCTCAGCAGGAAGTCCCTGCAGTTTGTGTTCACCTGTAACCTGGACAGATTAAATATTAAGTAAAGGGGGAGGTAGGAGATGGATGGAAGGAAAGAAGGGGGGGTTGATCAATTTACCCAACTCCTATGGGGTAAGTTGAGTCACAAGACCACTTTTTTTGAACATGCTATATTTTAAAAACAGTTATATTTACACTCATTCTGTTAATTTGTAGGGATGCAAAACATCCTGAAATATATGCAGATGTGTTAGTTAGCAACAAAACTATAATTGTCTTGATGTAGTGATCCTGAATACAAAAAGTGGCTCAACTTACCCCACTCTCCCCTATATGGGGTAGACAAAAATATCATGTTTTTATTCTACCAGGCAGTGCTCGAGAGTTTAATCAGATATGGGATGTCATCATGGCAACCTCTCCACAAAACTAAAGACTAAGCTTGCTCGCCTAGTAAACACGGCCATGAAGGTCATTGGGAAAAGCGACAATCAGACTCTGCAGTCCATGTACGAGCAAACGGTTTTTAGGCCCTGAGGATAGTGAATGACCCCTCCCCACATCCTTCACTCAGAGTTTGACCTCCGACCCTCAGGTAGACGATACAGAGTCCCTCGCTGTAAACTCAACCGTTTTAAGAATTATTTTATCCCAACTTCTATCAAATTTCTTAACGAGTCTGTGCAATAATTCTTATAGTGCTCTTACCATGGTGAATTTATGAGGTGTATGTATGTGCTATGTTGTGGGATGTCTGCAATATGTGTTATTTCATTTCATTTCATTTCATTTTCCTTTATTTGTTCGAGAGGGACAGTGTACATTAATGAACATTTTAAAAGGATAAAATGTAAATGCACCCAATTATAGCCAATAGGCTAATTTCCGTTGGCAGTCCCCCTGCCGGATGGAGCATGGCAATGAGACCTATAATAAAGGTAGCAAATTACATTAAGACAAATAGCACAATATCTACAACAGCAACATTACACTTTAACCCCCACCCCTCCCACCCATACACACACATGCACAAACACCATCCAATCCACAACCAGTAGCCTACTCCCTTTACCCCTCAACCACACAGTTATGTATACATCCCCCATTCAGACAGGGGAATATTCATATCAACAACAAGAACAACAAGTACATGTCAAATTACACTTAATTAATTAAGCCATGTACTACAGTTCAGGGACTAATGTTCACAAATTTGGTTTTCTATTCACCATTTCTTTAGATTGGCTTTAAATGCACCGTATGAAATGGACTCTCTTATGTTTTGTGGTATTGTATTCCACTCTTTGCCTACAGGAAAACACTGACTGACCAAATAAAGTTTTTCTAAAATGGGATGTTATGGGATTTTTCTAAATGGGATGTTATGGGATGTGTGCAATATGTGTTATGTTATGGAATATGTGCTATGTTATGGGATATGTGCTATGTTATGGGATGTGTGCAATGCTGTTGGATTAATATGGCTGAGGTGTATTGTTCTTTTGTTTTTTGTTTTTGTCATTGTGGCCATCGAGGCATCTATGGTGCAGCTACAGTGTCCAAGACAAATTTCCCTGAACGGGACAATAAAGTTTATCGTATCATCATATCGTAATGATCTGCTCATGTCCATCATCACCTGTCCCACCGCAGGTCGGCAGCAGTCCTGCAGCGTTGGAGAGAGAGACGCCTTCCGTCCGTCCTCCTCGGTGAGGCCGAGCGGAGACACTGAGGAGTGAAGCTTCACCAAGCAGCTGCAGCTCTTCTCCACTTCCTCCAGGTTGTGACTGTGTGAGGCTCAGAGAGGCTTAGACTCAAACTGACGGGACTTAGAGACGACTGAAGCTCCAGAACATGTGATGATGATGATGATGATGATGTTGGTATGTTAAAGTGCAGAGGAGGAGGAGATGTGTGGATGGTAGAGAAGGTCTCTTACAGCCTCATCATCACAGCCAGTCAAACATTTACGGCTTTGACCTGAATCCTGGATCGGACTCACACTCAGCAGAAGATTATTATGTATTTGTCACACGATGTTTTGTGTGTTTGTTTGTACTGTATGAGCTGAAGGTTGAATGCTGATTTACACATACTGTATACAGACGACTTAAAGGATACTTCACCCAAAATTCAAATTCCACTCATGATCTCCTCCCCCTCATGTGGACTAAGGGCTGGGAGAAGTTTCAGAGTCCTCCGTGGCTTCTCTGAGTTACAGGGGGTCTCGGCGTAGCAGTGCATGTCCATATGATGGTTGTGAATGGATACCAACTGTCTTCGTAACAAAAAGACACACCAAAAAACATCCAAATACCTCCATGCTGCTCGTATGTAATGTCCGTCTTGTATTGAAGCCCCGAAATGAGAAATTGTTCAGAAAAAAAATAAATAAGTCTATATTTCATGTTTTGTAGCGGAAGCTCCTCTTCCCGGTTCGTCAAATTCTGATGCTTCCGCTACAAACAAGCTTGAAATATAGACTTATTTAATTTTTTTCAGAACAATTTCTCATGTTGGGGCTTCAATACAAGATGGACATTACATACGAGCAGCATGGAGGTATTTGGATGTTTTTTGGTGTGTCTTTTTGTTACGAAGACAGTTGGTATCCATTTGCAACCGTCATATGGACATGCACTGCTACGCCGAGACCCCCTGTAACTCAGAGAAGCCACGGAGGACTCTGAAACTTCTCCCAGCCCTTAGTCCACATGAGGGGGAGGAGATAATGAGTGAAATTTGAATTTTGGGTGAACTATCCCTTCAATATTTTCTCCACGCTGACGGTTCAGACACGAGGACACGATGAGTCCTCGCCGGTGTTGTTGTTGTTACAAAAGTTAAAACACGATTAATGAAGCAGGAGTCTGAGGCCTTTAACGACCCTGTGTGTGTGTGTATTTGTGTGTGTGTGTGTGTGTCACTCACTCTCCACATACTGCTGAACATTGACAGAACTGTAATCTAACACTCTGTGAAACGCTCTGTGAAGCCGACTTGGCTGATGACGCATCCTGCAAAAAACAAACCAAACCAAACCAAACAGAGAAGTTAGAAGTGTATTTGAGACTCTGGTGTTTTACACTGTGAACATGTTTTCCTCCTATGCATCTATATATTTGTCATCCTGCTGCTGTTGGTTTGGGAGCCGATCAACCACATGCAGTTAGAGAAGAGAAGAGAAGGAAGTAGGAAGCGTTAGAGCAGAGTGTCACTGCTTTTGTGTAAAGTGTTTGTTCCTGTGGTACAGGTGGATTTAAAGGGAAATGAGCTGTGTATGTGTTTGCAATAGAGAAAAATGACGGCTGGGGTTTATCTTTTTTTTTTTTTTTTTTTTTTAAACAGTCACTGTATGTTGTACACTGCAAAAACTCAAAATCTTTCCAAGAATATTTGTCTTATTTCTTGTCAAAATGTCTCATTTCTAGTCAAAACTAATCTCTTTCCACTTAAAATAAGACTCATCACCTAAAAATATACTTGCTTTTAGATCATTTTCACTTGTTTCAAACTAATTTTCAATTGAAATAAGTAGAAAAATCTGCCAGTGAAAGCAGGTTGTTTTGTGTTTGTAATAAGAAAGAAAAACTTGCTCCACTATCAGATTTTTCTACTTATTTCAAGTGAAAATCTGCTTGAAAGAAGTAAAACGTGTCTAAAAACAAGTTACTTTTTATGTATCTATGTATTTTAAGTATAATAATAGGTTTGTTTTGACTAGAAATGACATTTTAACTAGAAATAAGACAAATATTCTTGGTAAGATTTTGAGTTTTTGCAGTGCAGTTTGCTCAGTCTGAAGGTTTCTATCCACTCATCAGCAGCAGGAGAAGGATGATGATGATGATGATGTTGTGTTTAAGCTCCTGTTGTCGTGTACAAACTCCCCACACTCTTCCACTGCAGAATATTCAGGGCTTTTGCTTTTAGAGCCAAATATGAGTTCAACTTTTGTACGCATGAGGGCACTTTGTGTGTATGGATCTGTGTTTTTGTACCTTTTTTTTCTCTTTTCTTTTCTTTTCTTTTTTTTGAAGTGCACAACTTTTCAGCATTCAAAATATTCTGTAGCAGCAGGATTTTGCGACCCCCGAAAATGTATTTATTTCCCCCAAAAAATAAGGAGGAGTGGGTCTGCAGGTTTCCTCTGGACTGTGAGACGGAGACAGAAACAGACTGAGTCATAACTCCATGTCTTACACTGAGAAGAGCACTGGTCCCATGTGCTGTTAATGATCCTCTGCTGCTCTTGTTTTAGCCCTGAATACAAGGGCTTTTATTTTGAAAGAACAGCGAGGAGGAAGGTTGAAGCTGAAACTGTTTCACCTTTGAGTTTTGCAGATAGAAACAAACCGCCGCAGAGTGATAAACGATCTCCCATGATCTCATCCAATTGGCAGATGGACTCAATGGTACGTGCAATAAAACAGGTGGTTCATGCAGGTCAGTGTAATGTAACGTGGTAGACGCCATTTTGTTTCGTCAGTTTTAGTGCATTTAATTTAATAAAATGAAAAAATCTGCTGAATGTAAAAAAAAAAAAAAAATTAAAATGCATTTGTGTGGCTCCAACGTGGGCCGAGACTACAAAAGCTCAGATTAAATAAAAACTTTTACAACACTTGTGAATGTGTTTGAGTCCCAGATTATTATAACACCACTCCCATTTCTGTTTTTGTTTAATTTTTTTTAACAGGTTGTGTCTAAATGTATCTGCAGATCATTTCTTCATCCAGCAGAGATCCAGGCTGCTCGCAGGCAGCAGAACTAAGTATTTTTAAACACCACCTGTCTTGCCAGCGTGAGACGTCCCCCTTCCTCCTCCTCCCCCGGGACAGTGAATACCACCGCTCCCTATTTTAGACCGGGCCGAGGCGAGACGAGGCGAGGCGAGGCGAGGCGAGGCGAGGCGAGGCCGGCCTCCTCAGACACTTCACACACACTGAAACAAACAATCACACCTTAAAATTAGAGAAGATAAAACCAGACAAATGAAACGCTGAGGACATCTGAGCCGATAACATGAGTTACACATTTCTCCTCATCAGGAACAAGTTATGAATCATCTGATTCACTCTGTTTACGCTCAGTTTAGTCCTGTTTGTATGTGAGGAAGTGGCAGACAGAGATGCAGACAGTTTGAGAAGGAAAAAACTTCATTTATTTTTGCGATTGCTCTGCCTGCTTTGCAGTTAAACTCATCACACTTAAATCATGTTCATTGTGCGTCTATGTAGATAATCTTTCATGCAAGTTGTCGGTGCTAATGTAATTTAGTTGTTAGCTGTGAGTTGAGTTAGTTCATGGCTACGAAGAATGTTACAACTTACTACAACCCAAATTTGAATTACATTTATGCTTTGTGCACTGCAAAAACTCAAAATCTTTCCAAGAATATTTGTCTTATTTCTTGTCAAAATGTCTCATTTCTAGTCAAAACTAATCTCTTTCCACTTAAAATAAGACTCATCACCTAAAAAATTACTTATTTTTTAGATCATTTTCACTTGTTTCAAACAAATTTTCAATTGAAATAAGTAGAAAAATCTGCCAGTGAAAGCAAGAAAGAAAGAAAAACTTGCTCCACTATCAGATTTTTCTACTTATTTCAAGTGAAAATCTGCTTGAAAGAAGTAAAAAGTGTCTAAAAACAAGCTGCTTTTATGTGATGAGTCTTATTTTAGGTATAATGAGATTTGTTTTGACTAGAAATAAGACAAATGTTCTTGGTAAGATATTGAGTTTTTGCAGTGTTTGAATTTCAGTGGCCGAGGTCCTGAAAGAAGTGGTTATAGTGTTTAGGTTAGGATCAGACTATGGCTAGACTCTGACACACACACCTGTTATGTAATTTAAGTGTTGAATAAAAAGCTTTCAACATAAAGTTTTTGTCATAATACTTATTTACTAATGTTACATTTCACCCCCGAGTGTGTAACAACAACAACTAACCCAGACTTTGGGGTGAATTGTAACATTTCACTCCTCGTGTTTGAGACTAAACCGTGCGTTTCCTGTTTGTGTAGCAGAGATAACAGCTACGTTATTTAATACCAGACACATGGAACTAGTTTGTGTCATATTTTGAACACACTGGCTTAAAAGACACGGGACAGAAATGTGAAAAATGTTCCAACCATCCTCTGGTCTCTGCCTGTCTCAGTGACAGGTGAGCTGCAGCTGCTGTGGAGTCAAACCTCCTGCTGGACGTCAGCGCCCCCAAGTGGCTAAACGGACCAACTGCAACACCAGCTCTCATTACTAACATTAGATAATATCCTAGTTCTTCTTTTCCTGTTTTAACTGTGGAGCATTATAAGTTACACTGTTAACATGGAAGGTGGTTATAAATACAACTCATTTAAAACCACATTATGATGCTAGATTAGGTGTTGAATGCGCACTAACCAACATTATGTGTAGTGTATACTTGAGTATGGGAAGTTAGTTATGCGTATAGCCTACTTGTAAGCCCTTTTTACTTATATTTTATTGTGCATGTATTTAAGTTGTTTTCCCCCTCTCTCCATTTCTCAGTCATTTACTTATGTGGCTGTTTTGTTATGTTTTAGTCAAAGGTGGGTGGAGGGATATTCTACATTGTTTGGGGTAGTAGTGTTATGTCCCCACAGTTAGATACACTGCAAAAACTCAAAATCTTTCCAAGAATATTTGTCTTATTTCTTGTCAAAATGACTAATTTCTCTTTCCACTTAAAATAAGACTCGTCACCTAAAAATTAACTTGTTTTTAGATAATTTGCACTTGTTTCAAACTAATTATCACTTGAAATAAGTAGAAAAATCTGCCAGTGAAAGCAAGTTTTTTGTGTTTGTAATAAGAAAGAAAAACTTGCTCCACTATCAGATTTTTCTACTTATTTCAAGTGAAAATCTGCTTGAAAGAAGTAAAAAGTGTCTAAAAACAAGATACTTTTTATGTGATGAGTCTTATTTTAAGTAGAATGAGATTTGTTTTGACTAGAAATAAGACAAATATTCTCGGTAAGATTTTGAGTTTTTGCAGTGTATGCATGTTAATAAGGTCTGGAAATAAAGATATTGCTGGAAAACATTAATGTCCGGTTGAACACAGCTCGGTTTTTAGCATTAATGAACTGCTCCGTGTGAAAAGCTCTGATCGACAGAGCAACGTCACCTCTGCTGAGGACTTAAGTAAATGAACGAGATGGAAACAGTAAAGTCGAAGAAGAACAGACTTTATTTTGACATTCATAAGAAAAGGCACAGATGAGACCAGAGGGAATGAATGCTGTTTAAGTTTAATACTCCTCTCCTTCATCGTCGTCATCTCCCAGACTATCTGTTCCCACCTCTTCGTAATCCTTCTCCAGAGCGGCCATGTCCTCTCTGGCCTCGGAGAACTCTCCCTCCTCCATCCCCTCGCCCACGTACCAGTGAACGAAGGCACGCTTGGCGTACATCAGGTCAAACTTGTGGTCGAGGCGCGCCCAGGCCTCGGCGATGGCGGTGGTGTTGCTCAGCATGCACACGGCCCTCTGCACCTTGGCCAAGTCTCCTCCGGGAACCACGGTGGGGGGCTGGTAGTTGATGCCCACCTTGAAGCCGGTGGGGCACCAGTCCACGAACTGGATGCTGCGCTTTGTCTTGATGGTGGCGATGGCGGCGTTGACGTCTTTGGGCACCACGTCGCCACGGTACAAGAGGCAGCAGGCCATGTATTTCCCGTGGCGAGGGTCGCATTTGACCATCTGGTTGGCCGGCTCGAAGCAGGCGTTGGTGATCTCGGACACCGTCAGCTGCTCGTGGTACGCCTTCTCCGCCGAGATGACGGGGGCGTAGGTGGCGAGGGGGAAGTGGATGCGAGGATACGGCACCAAGTTGGTCTGGAACTCGGTCAGATCGACGTTGAGGGCGCCGTCGAAGCGCAGGGAAGCGGTGATGGAGGAGACGATCTGGCTGATGAGCCTGTTGAGGTTGGTGTAGGTGGGACGCTCGATGTCGAGGTTCCTACGGCAGATGTCGTAGATGGCCTCGTTGTCGACCATGAAGGCGCAGTCCGAGTGCTCCAGCGTGGTGTGGGTGGTCAGGATGGCGTTGTACGGCTCCACCACGGCCGTGGACACCTGGGGCGCCGGGTAGATGGAGAACTCCAGCTTGGACTTCTTGCCGTAGTCGACGGACAGACGCTCCATCAGCAGGGAGGTGAAGCCGGAGCCGGTGCCTCCTCCGAAGCTGTGGAAGACCAGGAAGCCCTGAAGACCGGTGCACTGGTCGGCCTGACGACAGAGACGGAGAGAGACACGCCGGTTCAATATGGGAGACACAGTAGCTGTGTTCAAAATCATCCACTCATTCACTCACTCCCTATCCACTACATCATGTATACACTGCAAAAACACTAAATCTTTCCAAGAATATTTGTCCTTTTTATTGTCAAAATGTCTAATTTCTAGTCAAAACTAAACTCTTTCAACTTAAAATAAGACTCATCAACTAAAATCGATCTTGTTTTTTGATCATTTTCACTTGTTTCAAACTAATTTTCACTTGAAATAAGTAGAAAAATCTGCCAGTGAAAGTTTTTTGTGCTTGTAATAAGGAAGAAAAACTTGCTCCACTATCAGATTTTTCTACTTATTTCAAGTGAAAATCTGCTTGAAAGAAGTAAAAAGTGTCTAAAAACAAGCTGCTTTTTAATGTGATGAGTCTTATTTTAGGTATAATGAGATTTGTTTTGACTAGAAATTACATTTTAACTAGAAATGAGACAAATATTCTTGGTAAGATTTCGAGTTTTTGCAGTGTATGATATAGTGCACTTAATCATGTACATGTAGCTACACGATGTAGGGAATGACGGGAGGAGAATTCGGACACTACATGGTAACTTTCTGAACGTGGTTGCGTCAGCTGATGCTCCAGCTGTTAGCCTACTGCTGTGACGGAAGCAGACTCACCGAGAATCATGTAAACAAACCGGACACATAAAAATAAAATAATAAAAACCGAACACTTGCGGGACACTTGAGGATGTGATTCTGAGTGGTTGTGTTTCTCAGACAATAAACTGTTGAAATATCGGAAGTTTGGTTTGGTCGACTATTGTTGCGTGTCCCGACCGTGAGCCTAACGGCTCTGTGGCTACTAGCTTAGCTCGTTAGCGCGTATTTACTACATATTCTACTACAGTTTCTTTATTAGATTGATGTAATGCTGCCTGTTATTGTTGGGATGCTGCTGCCCAACTCCTGCTGCTCAGGCAAACGGAGCGAAGGCAAATACATCTGAGGAGTTTACTGCTAAATAACCTAAAGAAATCCTAGCTAACATGCTAATTAGCTTGCTCTTCTTCTCTAGCAAAACACAACCACATTGCATTGTGGGATACGGGAGTAGAAAGTAGTGCACATCGCTTGTTCACTCAATTTTGCGGTGCATTGTGGGTGTTTTGCCGTCCACTACATAGTGGATGAAATTAATTGCGGAGAATTCGAACAACACTACAAAATGGCGAGCACACTAGTTAGTGCACTACATCCGTGATAGGGGGCGATTTACAACACAGCTAGTATTATCAAGTCAAAGTTAGTAACAAACTTCTGCTGATAGAAAGTTACGCACCAGTTTGCGGATCCTGTCCAGAACCAGGTCGATGATCTCTTTGCCGATGGTGTAGTGTCCACGGGCGTAGTTGTTGGCAGCATCCTCCTTACCGGTGATCAGCTGCTCAGGGTGGAACAGCTGGCGGTAGATCCCGGTGCGGACCTCATCTGCAGAGAAACATCATTAATTGAATGTTATGTAACCAAGGGATACACCAACATTTTTTTTCGTATCTTGCCTGACTCCCGAATCCATGACCAGCAGATAGACACCATCCTTTCCACTGTGCGTGCAGTAACAAGGGAGATAGAGCCGTATCGCCCGTAATTAGCTTAGCTCAACAACACTGGAAGTGCATAGGTAGTGTTAGCCTGCCTCCACCTAAAGTCGCTAATTAGCTTAGCTCAAACACTGGAAGTGTATGGGTAGTGTTAGCCTGCCTCCACCTAAAGTCATCAGAGAAACTCTTCAGCAACTCTAAACGGAAACCGGCGGGCCGATCTTCGTCTCAGAGCTGACAAAACTCTCCGGTAAGGCATCTTGAGCGGTCAAATGCCGCTAACGGGACGAGATCGGTCAAAACGGAGGGTTCAAGCAAAGACGCTTAGCTTCCTATTTCAAAGTAAAAGCACAAAATCTATCATCATGGTTTTCTGTATATAAAGGGCAACGGGTGTTTTATTTACGGGCAGAGCTGGCGCACCACTAATTAGCTTAGCTCAACCTCTGGAAGTGTATACGTAGTGTTAGCCTGCCTCCACCTAAAGTCGCTAATTAGCTTAGCTTAAACGCTGGAAGTGTATAGGTAGTGTTAGCCTGCCTCCACCTAAAGTCGCTAATTAGCTTAGCTCAAACGCTGGAAGTGTATGGGTAGTGTTAGCCTGCCTCCACCTAAAGTCGCTAATTAGCTTAGCTCAAACACTGGAAGTGTATAGGTAGTGTTAGCCTGCCTCCTACCTAAAGTCGCTAATTAGCTTAGCTCAAACACTGGAAGTGTATGGGTAGTGTTAGCCTGCCTCCACCTAAAGTCGCTAATTAGCTTAGCTCAAACACTGGAAGTGTATGGGTAGTGTTAGCCTGCCTCCTACCCGAGCCGAAATCAGCAGTCGGAAGCTGATTTCATTTTAGCTCTAAACTCTGTAAATATTTCACTTTATCCACATTTCAAACATGTTTAGGTGAGAAAGTAGCCGTTTAAATCAGCAGTGTGTCGTTAATTTAAATACCAGCTGTTAACAATTTTGTTCGGATGAATTTGGCGCTACTCAAGCTAGCCATTGTGACCAACGCACGTCTGGTTACTTTCACAAAATAAAACACCCGTTGCCCTTTACATACAGAAAACCATGACGATTTTTGTCAGCTCTGAGACGAAGATCGGCCCGTCGATTTCCTTTCAGAGTTGCTGAAGAGTTTCTCTGATGACTTTAGGTGGAGGCAGGCTAACACTACCCATACACTTCCAGTGTTTGAGTTAAGCTAATTAGCGACTTTAGGTGGAGGCAGGCTAACACTACCTATACACTTCCAGTGTTTGAGTTAAGCTAATTAGGGAATTTACAAAATATTTTGTGAAAGTAACCGGAAGTGCGTTGGTCACAACGGCTAGCTTGAGTAGCGCCGAATTCGTCCAAACAAAATTGTAAACAGCTGGTATTTAGACAAATTAACGACACACTGCTGATCTAAACGGCTACTTTCTCACCTAAACATGTTTGAAATGTGGATAAAGTGATATATTTACAGAGTTTACAGCTAAAATGAAATCAACTTCTGACTGCTGATACGGCGATACGGCGATACGGCTCTATCTCCCTTGTTACTGCACGCACAGTTGAAAGGATGGTGTCTATCTGCTGGTCATGGACTCGGGAGTGAGGCAAGACACGAAAAAAAAATGTTTGTGTATCCCTTTAAAATGTCTTTAAATGCTCAGGGAACAGTGAGGACTCACCGATGACAGTGGGCTCCAGGTCCACAAACACGGCTCTGGGGACGTGTTTTCCAGCTCCGGTCTCGCTGAAGAAGGTGTTGAAGGAGTCGTCTCCTCCTCCCAGAGTCTTGTCGCTGGGCATCTGTCCGTCCGGCTGGATCCCATGCTCCAGGCAGTACAGCTCCCAGCAGGCGTTGCCGATCTGGACGCCAGCCTGACCAACGTGCACCGAGATACACTCACGCTGCGGGAAGAGAAAGAGAGAAGTCGACTCTTTAAAAAAAAGTAATTAGGTGCCAAAGGCTCATCACATGTTGACAACTTGTTCTGGAGCTAATGTGTGATCCGAGCTGGAGGGAAAAAGGGCTCTTTTGTGAAGAACCAGATGGGAGAAGATCATGACTGGTGTCACCTGACACATTCAGTCACACAAAGGACTCGACTTGAGGAGCAAAACTTTAATATATTAGAGTTCAGTCTGTGGTGGAACAAGCCAAACACAGCTGTAGGTTACAACAATACAACAATGGGTCTCTCCACAGTGGACATCAAACATCAAAGATTAGATATTAAAAAGCCCCATAAAGCCTCGGGTGAATGGGTTTTGTTTGAAAAGCCTGTGGGTGCAGTTTCACAGAGGCCAGCAGGACTCAGGATTACTGAGGCCTGACCCCTCCCTGTCCACGGGCTTGTTCCTCAGCTTTTAGGGACTTTTAACATTTATTAACTTCTTTTTTACAGAAAAGTAAAAACAAAAAAAGCCCAAAAACACAAAAAACAAAAACTCTATGATCATTCCTGCTGCCTCTCTGAGCTCAGCCTCTTTCTGGTCCTATTCCCCTGGTGTCGGAGCTTCACAGCCGGACACACAGAGGAATGTTTCAGCCTCACAGAAACATGACCTTCTCTAAGTGGGTCAATCTGCAGAGCAGGGAAAAAAAAAAAGCAGGAAACCAGCAGCCATGACTCAACCTGAATCACTGTCAGGCTGCGTGTTGCTCTGGTTTTCAGCTAAATTAAACAAACCAACCCTTTAAAAAAGTGACATTTGTGACATTGTTTAACTTTATCTCTGAGTTTAGGCCAAAATATAAAACACTTTGTTGCCTCTTGGAGTTGGTGACAGTTAAACCTGAGTTGGCACATCACAATAAGGAAAAATACATATTAATAATAATAATAAAAAGTAGTTTTTTCCAAACACTCACCATGTTTGCAGAAGAAGTGGAGTCTGAAGGAGGTTTGGGCTGAAGGAAGGAGGAGGACGAGGTGACGTCAGCTCTCACAAGTCGGGCTTTATGAGTCCTGTGTAAGAATGAAGTGCTGGACTCACTAGGCGCGGTGCTTTATACTCTGCTTTAGAGCTGCTGCAGCTGATTGGTCAGCAGCGCATGACAGCTCTTCTCTGATTGGTCAGAGCACGACAGGCACCGGCTTCTGCGGGACGCCACGCGCTCCGTCTGCCGTGATGCGTTCACGGAGCCGGGCAGAATGGGAAGAACAAGAACAAAGAACAAAGAAGTCTTTTTATCAGAAGTGTGTGCACATTTTTCTGATGCTAATACAAACCGTGTGTGTGTAGAGTCTGTAGACCCACTAACATGGAAATTTCATTTCATTTAATTTTGATTTATTCCATTCATGGTTTACATACTACACATGGTTGCACATATTTACATAATGTACACTGGCTGCCCCTGTCAATTGTTATAATTGCATTGGCTTAGTATCAACACCAATATTACACTCAATTTCAAAAATATTATTAGAAGTGCATACACATTTTTCTGATGCTAATACAAACCGTGTGTGTAGACCCACCAGCGTGGAAATTTCATTTAATTTCATTTTGATTTATTCCATTCATGGTTTACATACTTCACATGGTTGCACATATTTACATAACGTACACATAGTCACCATAAATGAAAAGGAGCAGGATGAAGAAAAAACTTATAGTACCTGCCCCTCTCTATTGTTATGATTGCATTGGCTTACTATCAACACCAATATTATACTCTATTTCAAAAAATATAATAATAACAAGAAAACAAACAAGCAAAATAGCAGTGGACACCACTCGTCTATCTATCTTTTCTTCTTTTTCTCTTTCTCCTTCTTCTTTTTTGTATGTTGGGCTACCAGAGAAAATAAACCCCAGGACAGAGGCTTTAGGTAGATCTGTAATGTAGGGGAGACTGGGGACAGTTGCAACAAGGGACGGTTGCAACAAGCCTTATTTCTCCAATCAGAAACATGCTAGAGTGATGACACTCACACTGCACATTCACAGTTAGACCCTCTACCCACCAATAATAGAAAAGACATATTCAGCATCTGCTCCTGCTTGTACTGAGACAAAGTTGTTTTAAGGGTATGAAAGTAGCTTTTTTCATGAGCTGTATTTTTGTCATACTGTCCTGACCTTTTGTATGAATTAATCCAAACCTACCTAGTTTGAATCACTGTTTTGTTGACTATCAAATGACATGGTCAGCATGTGTCAGTGTCATTGTGTCTAGCTAGTACATGATGTTTTGTCATGGCTGACAGGGTGGGGACGGTTGCAACAACTGCCATTTGAATATGGAAGCACTATGCAAATGCAAATGTATAAAATGAAACATTTTTAGCTTAAAATAGGCACAATATATCTATTTTTTCCCTCATGATGAACAGAACAGCCAATTATATTAAACCATGAGAGACTAAGATTTCAAAATAATTCTCCAGATAACTTCCTATAATGAAATATGCAATTTGTAGTTGTATCTTATTCAATGGGACAGACGTATAGCCACATATATTTTCCTTTGAAAATTAGAGAAAAGTACATTTATTTGATGTCATACAGTGAATAAATCATCTAAAAGTAGAGTACATGTCCATCCATCGAGGACAGTCCGATAAAGTACCTGGGGAAGTGGTTCAATGCATCGCTGACAGATGGCACCAACGTTGCTGAGGCTGTGAAGCAGACTGAGGAGTGGTTGAAGAAGATTGACAAATCTTTACTTCCGGGCAAGTTCAAGACCTGGCTGTACCAACACGGCCTCTTGCCCAGGCTCCTTTGGCTCTTCACCGTCTACGAGTTCCCTATGACTGCTGTGGAGGCCATTGAGAGGAAGACAAACAAACATCTACGGAGATGGCTGGGTATTCCCCCAAGTTTCTCCTCAGTGGGCCTCTACATCCGGTCTGGGCAGCTGCAACTCCCCCTGTCATCAGTCGTGGAGGAGAACAAGGTGGCAAAGTGCAGAGTCGTACTTAGCCTGAAAGATTCCAACGATGACCTGGTAAAACAAGCAGGGGTTACAACTAGGTCCGGGCGCAAATGGGCGGCTGACAAAGCTGTGGAGCAGGCAGTGAGCTCACTAAAGCTGCGAGACATCATCGGCAACCAATGCGTCCGGCAAGGCCTCGGCTCTGCTCACTTTCAATCGTGGGGAGGAGCAAGTGCAAGGACCAGACGAGACATGGTGCAGGCGGAGGTTCGGAGCAGAGAAGAGGAGAAGCGGACAGCTAGGGCAGTGGAACAAGGTTCCCAGGGAGCTTGGACAAAATGGGATCTGCCCAAGCGCAAGGTCACGTGGCAAGAACTGTGGCGACTGGAGCCCTATCGCATCTCCTTCCTCTTGAGATCCGTGTACGATACCTTACCTTCGCCATCACATCTGCACACATGGGGACTGAGAGAGGATCCACTTTGCAAACTCTGCGGTCAGAGGGGGACTCTGGCACACATACTGTCTGGGTGTAAAACAGCTTTAACCCAAGGGCGGTATAGGTGGCGCCACGATAAAGTCCTCCTCTCACTCGCTGACACCATAGAGCGGGAAAGAGTCAAGAAGAGGGCAGCAGGTACAGCTACAGGGAGAACAATCACCTTTCTTAGAGAAGGAGCCAGGCCCACTCCAACATCAAGAAGGAAGTCCAACATCCTTCAATCTGCAAGCTCCTGGGAGATGAGGGTTGATGTGGGAAGGAGGCTGCAGTTTCCGGAGGTGGTCCAAACAACCCTCCGGCCTGACATCGTGCTGTGGTCAACTAAGGACCAGAAGATAATACTGGTTGAACTAACCGTTCCATGGGAGGAAGGCTGCGAAGTGGCCCATGAGAGGAAGGCCTTAAAGTACCAGCCCCTTATCCAGGATTACAGAGACAAGGGCTGGCAGGCATGGTTGTTTCCCGTGGAGGTTGGGTGCAGGGGCTTCCCAGCCAAGTCGGCATGGCGCTTGATGTCAGCTCTGGGCGTGGACGAGCGGAGCAAGAAGCAAGCGGCCCGGAGGATCGGGGAGGAGGCGGAACGCGCCTCGTGTTGGATTTGGAGTAAGCGTGAGGAGGAAAGCTGGAGGCCAGGGGCAGGTGGGCAGTGAGCTGGCCACTCACTGCCGGCCCACCAACCGGAGAGTGTTGTGGTTGAGGGCCGAAACACTCAGTGAAGGTTGTGCACCACCTGATGACATCTGCTCCTGGCCTAAGGCTACAGCTACCTACTAAGGTAGCTGAAGAAGGCACCCACAAGTGTATGTAAATAGAATAGATAAAAGTTTCTTGTATTGCAAATAGTTTCATTCTTCTTGTCTCACACTGAGCTATTGAGTTTTATTACCACTGTTAACCTCTGCACAATGACTCAAGGCCTATGTTCTACGCAAAACAAAACTCCAACTGTTCTCTGATAAATATTACTAAATAACTAAATAATACTATAGTATTATTGTAAGACAATGCATATTTTAGGAATACTTTGCTTATTGAGACAAAAATCAAAAGTTAATTAGTGAAATTGAATGTTTGTTTAATATGTTGCAACCGTCCCTGATCCGTGTTGCAACTGTCCCCACGTTTGGGGTCAGTTGCAACGTCTGGATTCTTCCATTCAAATGAACATTGTGATTGATGTGTCATATGTAACCATCTTTAAATGGTATGACTAATTAGCTGACAAATGTATGTTTAATCTATAAAAGTTTGGTGAGCCTAGTCCAAATAGTCTCTGAGTAACTGAGAAAAATGTAAAAAGTGTTGCAACTGTCCCCAGTCTCCCCTACCGGGCCATCACAATGTGGAACATGTTACCTGGTATAATCACTACTATAGGCTACAAGATTTAAGAATTTGTTGAACTTATGATAATAACAACATTATTGTATATTAAATGAGCAACTGCACTCACTAAAACGAACAAGATATTAATGCATTCATTTTTTATTGGATTTTGTTATGGAAATGTTTGTAATTAAATGTAAAAAAAATCTTTTATTTCCCTACATTCCAGGGGCCTCATTTATCAAAGAGGGTGTAAAACTGCTACTAAATATTTGCGTACGGCGAAAAGACGAAAATGGCGTACACCCTAAATATTTACACCTTTTTCAGATCAATCAAACTGTGCGTACGCACAACTCTCCGCAATAAATCACACAGGACTCAAGAATGGTGCACACGTGAACACACCTCTTACTCCGCCCCCGGAACGCCTATATACAACTCTATATGGTCAGCACGTGCATATTTAATTAGCCATGTGCTCTCTGTGGCGCAGCAACTTTTGTGACAACAAAGTGACAACGGAGACAACCGGCGGAGGACGGGGGAAAGAAGCGGAACTTCTCCGCTTCTCCGAAAGCAGATACACGGGCAATAAATCAGTCAGAAAAATGATCTTGCATTTTAATAAGCTACAATAAAAACAAAAACCTCCCAAATCTCAACAAAAGGGAGCAGAAAGAAGAAGAATCTTATGTAATCTGCCCGTTTATCCCAGAAAATCTTTTTTTTTTTCTTTTTTTTTTTTACCTAGATGTTAAAACAATGTAGGAAGCAGGACGATAGTTACCATTACTTTGCACGCCTTCCCACTACACAGTTACAGCTCTACAGCTCTACTGGACTCGGTTTAGGTCATTTTCCATTACAGCTGAGTCCTTCACAGTTCCTCCTCGGGGCCGCGTTGTCTCACTCTTTATTCTCTCCTCTCGTCAGCTCCAAACTCACGTGCACCTCATTAACTCAGGTGACAGAATAATAACAGTCTCAGTAGCTGCAGATCAGTGTGCGCTGCTGCCGGTGTGTTTTTAAACTTGGATGGTTTGATCCTTGTCGGACGTCACATAGCCTAATCAAAAAATAAAAATCCACAATCCGCTCTGTTTATCAATTAACCTAAAGCCTAGTGTTATTATAGAGCGGGTTGGATTGCCAGCATCAACGGTCCACCACTACCACAATTACTTTAAAAAATCCTACTGTGCTCTTCTAAATGTACTCCGCTCCTCTCTCCCTCTCACACTGCAGTTCTCTGACTCAGCAACGGTGTCGCCAATTCCTCCTGTTCCTCAAAAAAGGCGTACGCCAGGGTCAAAATGGGTGTAAATGTCCGCACTTTTCCCCGTCAGGTTTTGGCTTGATAGATCCCAAATTTGGCGGAGAAAAGTGCGTACGCACAAAACGGGGGGAAAATGGCGTAAAAAAAGGTGTATCCACAATGATAAATGAGGCCCCAGACCTCTTTGTCTATTTTTGTTCACTCTATCATGTTGTAGATGCATTTCTAAATGAACAAAACTGCCATTGTTGCCCTACACTTTCTTTTTTGTTCTTTACAGCTGATTCCTAATGTAAATAAAGTCGGTACAGCCTGGTGTGTCGGCCGGTCATGAGGACTGTTGGGTGTTTGCCTGACGGTGTTTGGAGTTCTGCCAAAAGAGTTCAGTTTTTTCTTTCTTTCTTTCTTTTCTCAGCAGCAGACCAGATAATCTGTTTCCTCATGATCTCAGATGTCCTTGGAGTAACCTTCATTAACACTTCAGTCCTTTGTTCCACCATTTAAAAAAAGAAAAAAAATCTATATTTGAAAAATAATGCTTTTATGGCTGTCTGATCATCTTAGATATAGATTTATTGATTGATTATACTTTATTTATCCTCGAGGGGAAATTCGTTCATGACAGCAGCCTTAAAAAGAAGAAAAGCAGGACAAATTATACAAAGAATAAAATACACAATTCATAAAAATAATAAGAAGAAGATACTGTGCTCTCTGTCTGCTGGGCAAAAATAACAGATTAAAAAGTGCTTGCTGGTAGACAAATAAATCAATAAAAACAATTTAAAGTACAGTGATTTAAAAGTGCGACAGACATTACAAACTAAATAGAACTGTAAAAAGTCTAACTGACATAGTGATAAAAGACCTTTGAAAATGTTTTGCACATTGTCCCTTTCTGAATGTGGCATCTATGTTGTCGGCCCAGTCCAGTGTGTTGTTGAGGTGAACACCAGATATCTGTAGGATGATACTGTCTCAATGTCCATGTTCACCTGTGTTGTTGGAGGCGCCTTTCTCCGGAAGTCTATGATCATCTCCTGTGTTTTGCTGGCGTTCAAGTGAAGATGGTTTAGTTGTCAGCAGTTGACAAAGTCCTTGATGACCTGCCAGCAGTGTTGTGCTAGTTACTGAAAAATAGTAACTAGTTACAGTTACTAGTTACTTCATAAAAAAGTAACTCAGTTAGTAACTCAGTTACTTAAACCAAAAAGTAATGCGTTACTGAGAAAGTAACTTTTTCGTTACTTTAAAAGTTTTTTTTTTTCCAATGCTCCCATTAAATAAAGGTTGATTGAATTCCCCTCTAACCTCATTTCAGTTCTGTAGCCTACTGATGCTGATGAAGAAACACGTGTTTTTTTTCTGTACAATTTTACCATCATCATCATGCTGCATGATGTCGGCAGCAGCTTGACCTAACTGCAAAAAAATCTCGAGTTACGTTTAAGACTGTTTTCAGTGACGGAAGTAAATTCACTCCAGCGGTATTTTTTTTATCGATCGATCAGCTGTGTTTACCCAGAGCGATCAGCTGTGTTTACCGTTTCAGGCGTCATAATTCGAGTCCGTCTGTCGGACTCTAACCGCTGCTGCTCGGTGGAGTGGGTGCTTGTGTCTCGCTGTGACTCAAGCTGTGTCTCAGTTCAGGGGCTGCAGCCTGAACTGAGACACAGCTTCGGTCTCGGATGCTGCGTTAGCAAAGTTACCTTAGCTCGCCGTCATGCCCTGCCCAGAGAATCGCTCTGACCTGTCCAGTCCTCTTCATGTAGCGTGTTTGATTACGTGTGGGACGCTAGAGGGCGGCCACCAACTAGTGCTTAGTGTCTGTGCTCTGTCTTTCTTTCAATTCAATGAAACTTTATTGATCGCTGAAATGTTGTAGGAATGTTGTGTGCCGCTGTAAAATCCTCACCAAAAGGAACGGAAAGGAACGGAGTAACGCAGCGTTTGGTAACGGGAACGGAGTTACTGATTTTAAAAAAACAACGCGTTACGTTATTAGTTACTGAAAAAAGTAACGGCGTTACGTAACGGCGTTACTAATAACGCGTTACTACCCAACACTGCCTGCCAGTACTCCTGTTCATTTCCTTCAGATACACACCCAACAATGAATGAATGAATTTTTTATTTTCGTGTCATGCCACCACTGTGTTCCATCCCATATGAGATTACAAGACACATTTAATGACAAATACAAAAAAAAGACTAGACAGTCCTTCCTGTTGGTGTTACCTGCCACACAGGTGTGACATTAATAAACAATTTCAGATGACTTTCAGTACTCAACTATATATCGCTCTTCGTCTCATTGCCCAAGCCTTTTCAAGAAATAAAGAAAATGCAAAAATATTCAACTGAAAAAGATGTTTTATCTTCTCAGCATCGTCTAACCACACAAATTCGTTGTTTGGATCTACCTTACTAAACAATTTGTGTCTTATAGAGTCATAGAAAGGACAGTAGAACACAAAATGAATTTCATTCTCCACCTCTTGGATGTCACATAAATTACAAATTCTATCGTCTTCTGCTGTGCCGACATATCTGCCTGTCTCCATATGAAGACCAAGAATACCAGCTCTCATAGAGCTCACAGGGATCTTTTCTTTTTAGACAAATTATACAAAACATAGTTTTCTGGGCCAAATACCTGTTTTATTTCACAGTAAGTACGCAGTTTTGGTTTACCCCAAGTATCTAATGCCCATCTATCTTTACTTTGTTGAAAAATAATTCATTTTAATATGTTAATCTCCACTTTGTCTCTGTTATAATAATGGCCGTATCATCTGAGAATTTCTGTAGATGGCAGTTGTTGGTATTGTGATTACTCGGTGTGTTTCACCGGTCTTGATTGCACCACCTGTGTATTGTTCCTTGTTCTTGTTCCTTGTATTTAACCCCAGTCCCTAGTTTGTCTTGGTTGGATCATCTGCGTTTCTGTCATGTTCCCTGTTCCAGGAACTGGACAAAAGGTGGAAACAAACTACGCATGACTTGGAGTTTTTAACAAAAAGAATGTATTAATGAATTCAAGAAACTGCTGTCAGTAATCAGGATGTCGTGTGGCATGGGTGCGTGTATGTGTTAGGATTGAGACTGTGTGTGTATGAATGAATGTGTGTGAAAAAGCCTAAACCAAAACCAACACAAACCAACACAAACAACTAAACAAAGAAACAAAGGCCCCAAAAACCCCACAGGTTGTGCTGTAGGTCCAACCCGGCCGGAGTGCAGAGAGAGAGTGGCTTCCCAGAGCTGAGCATTTAGGTATTCACAGATCTTTGTTACTGTTTTCTCCTTGTTCAGATTAATTAGATTTTCTGCCATCTAGTGGTTATTTTTTTCCAAGAGTGTGTGAGTTCTGTCTTTCACCAGGTGTAAAGCACAACTTAAGAAATTTTCATTATTGGCCCAAAATGTGACCCACGGGGTGGGCGTTTTTCTCAAAAATGGCCTGTGTGATTTTTTGTCATTTTCTCCAAAACCACCGGCCCGATTTCAACCAAACCTCGTGCCTTGGACTCCCCTCGGACCCCCAGATGATATATCCGAGTTTGGGGAGAATATCTTTGCTAGTTTGAGACTGGTGCAGTTGTCATTTTTCCTTTCAGCACATAATACCAAGTTGTAGATTTTACCAACAAAGGCCTGATCTTAAGTTATTGGTACAATATTTCACCATTGAAGCTGTACAGAAAAGAAAATAGGATTTGATTCCACTGTGGGTCTTAACATTAGTGTAATTACTCATCTATCAGACAATGGAGCCCAAACTTTGTGCAAAATTCTATTTTCGAGTAAATCCAGGATGAAAATGTGTTGTTGTTTTTTTCCGCATTGGATAATGCAGGCTAATTGGGATTACAGTAATGAAAATGAAGAGGTTTCCTGTCCAAAATTTTAACAGCCATTTGAAGAGAGACTTGATGGGCTTTAATATGCTTTCTGCTGTGTGTGTCCACGTTGTAAAACAATGATTTATGTGTGAGAATATCATGGCATGCATATAGACTTTAGCCATCTTGGAGGTAAGAAATGGTCTTATATGATAAAAACAGGTTGAATTTACTGATATTTGTGATTTAAATGATAAGTTTGTGTCAAAGACCACTCCAAGATATTTAAACTCTTCCACTACATCGAGGCTCTCTCCATTGACCACTACAGATGGTTGATTGCCCTCTGCTGACTGACATACAGTCTTTTTAGTATTGAGGTGCAAGCAAGATTCATTCCATGTAAGCCAGTGAGATACAGGTGCCAGAGCTGCTGATCGTTTTACAGAGGCTGTGTGTTTTGTTTTTGCTTGTACATATGGCACTGTATCATCAGCATATAATCGCAAATTAACATTTGGGCAAACTTTAGGTAGGTCATTTACATAGAGACTGAACAGAATTGGTTCCCCAGTTGAGCAGCTGAGGTAATAAGGTGAGTTTCCAATCTGAACAGTCTGTTTTCTATTTGACAGATACGATCTCATCCAGCAGAGTGCGCCATCGGTAAAGTTAAAAAGGGACAGTTTTGAAATAAGTACATTATGGTTTAGTGAATCAAAAGCTGCCTCTACATGCTTCGGAAGTGGCAAAACCTGCAAAATTGGCAGTGCATCAAATATGTTCATACGTTCTCCCCACTGTATATATATATAGTATGTAGTATATTATTAATATACCATTTAGTGAACATGTTGTCTGTACACACTGTTGTTCAACTTTGACTGCATATCCATCCACTGCTTAAAGTAGTCCCTATACCAAATTAACTGTTTAATGAGTGTTTACTCAGAACTAGTTTTTCTTTTCTTTTCCCTTTTTAGTGTTTACTTGAACTTAATTCATCCAAAATGTTGTTATTTCTATACCTTGCACAAGGTATGTGATTATTATTTCTTTACTGTGCTTCAATTATTTGTTAGATCAAGGTGAGGTCATGTTAGAAGCCTTTCGGGTTTCAGACCTCACCTGCACATTTCTTTTTGTATCTTTCTTACTAGTAAGAGAGGTAAGTAAATGTTTTGTTTTATTTTATATGTGCAAATAAATAAAGTAAAAAGTCTAACTAGAGTGAAGCAGCTTCACAGATTAAATAAGTTCTTCTAAAGAGTTTCAGTCTTTTCACTGACAGCCCAGTATCATTCATTATTATTGACCAGCTCCTCCTCGTGTGATTGAATCCCAGCTAATTAAAGTGATCAGTGATGAAATGATCCGGTTCAGTCGAATCTGAAGAGTTTCACAGAGGAAACTTCCGTCGCTGTGCGTTTGGTGGTTAAGGTCACTCAGCGGGCCCCTCGGTAATTAGAGGCTCCGCCAAACGACGCAGCAAATTGAGGGGAAGCAAACAGATTAGTGAGGGAGGGAGGAGAGAGGGAGAGAGGGAGGAGGAGGAGAACATATATTGGTGAGAGAAAGAGAGATGCTGTTGAGAAACTCGTCTTCTCATCTGTCACAACAGCTCCATCTTCTCTTCTGCTCTGCTCCTCATACGGGAGGCGTTAAAGAGGAGAGAGAGGGAGGAAACGTGGAGACAGGAGGAGGCAGAGGTCACCGTCAGAGCACCAGGAGGAACACACACACACACACACACAGAGAGACACACACACACACACACAGACACACAGCATGGATGCAGCTTGTGTGTGCAGCAGCAGCAGATCAGGTTGTCCAGGCTCCTGCAGATTCTTGACGGGACGCTGAGGACGAAGACGAGGACGAGGACGAGGTGAGTGAGTCGTCTTCTCCTTCTCCTTCTGCTTCTTCTGCTTCACCAACACGGGAGAAAAATTATTAAAGGGACGGGGAGGAAAACGAGCTGACAGGTGAGACATAACAGGTGCGTCGTGTATGTGTATGTAAGTTTAGACTTAAGAAAACATTAGTACAAGTTTCTAAAGATGGATTCCTGACAAAGACGATGAGATGAGATGAGATGAGATGAGATGAGCCGAGTGCTTGAGGATGATTTCAGAAGTCTGGACGCTTGTGGAGCAGCAGGTGTCGGCTCGTCTAAGTGGATTAACATACCGGAGACACGTCAACACACCGTTGTTGACTCGGATCGGACTCTGCAGTGTTTTCAGACCAGATCTTCTTCAGGCTGCTCAGACTCAACATCCAGACATTTAATTTCCTGCACATCACGTCACTGTTCCTGAAAAAAAAGGCATAAAAATCATTAATTAATATTTTTTTTCTTCTGTTGAACTTCATAACTCATCGGCTGCAGCTCGTTTCCAGTCGTGTATCCGAGGCAGAGTTAAGGTGGAACCAGTCTAATGAGGCTGAGGTCGGATGCTGAGTGCAGCTTTCTGCTTCCATCTATGGTGTTAGGGTCAATTCTGACCCGTGTTTTATATCAGCTGTAGAACACACTAAAACATTTTTTTTTCATCCAATCTGTTTTTCTTCTCTTGGTTACATTGTTAGGCTTCCTTATCCATGAAAATATTGGTTTTAACATTTTTTGGTGTGTGGGCCCCTGGGCCTTTTTTGTCAGTATAGCCCTCGGCTTCAATTCCTCTTGTGTCAGCTTTCTGCTTCCATCTATGGTGTTAGGGTCAGTTTAGATCTGAGTCTTAAATCAGCTGTAAAACACATTAAAAACAATTATTTATCATCCCATGTGTTTCTCATCTCTTGGTTACATTGTTAGGCTTCCTTATCCATGAAAAGGTTGGTTTTGCACTTGTGATTTCAGTTTGAACTCTCAATATTGTTCTTATCGTTATAACCGGATCAAAATCCCTACAACCCTAACAACACAAATGTCATCATTTTAACCAGAGCATTTTAGAAATTTGTGGAAAAAAAAAAGTTTTATTTTGTTAAATTGAGTTTCCTGACAAAGGCAAAAAGCCTTGATGCTATAAACAAATTTATGTGGTACTTGTATGCATTTAAAACCTGAAAACGGGTCACTGGTGACCTGAACACAAGAGAGACGTTAAAGCAGAAGTAAGCGATCCGGTGGTTTTGGCTAATGCTGCGTTCCAGGCAGGCTTTTGAAACCGTAAATTACAGCTTCAAGTCGCGACTTACGACTTTGTAGCGTTCCAGGCAACCCACTCGTGTTTCTCCGACCTGTTTTACCTGTGAAAGTCACTATAACGGCCACTTGTAACTTCTGACCCGTGAACTCGTACCAGATCGAACTGGTATGACTTCACAGGTCGGAAAAATACGAGTTACGGGTTGCCTTGAACGCACCATAACAGTCCTCGTCCCTACGTCACCACATTCACGCGCATCCCTTGGCTGCACACACAGAGAGGACTGCCCCTTTATGCCGTTCTCTCTCCTCATTGGATAAAACTTGTAGGATACAAGGAAAGTTTTCTCCTGGGCTCAGAGCAGAGCAGAGTGACTGACAGACCCGTGTTTCGGTCCAAACACTCTATAGAAGTGATTGCTGTCGGAAGATACAACTATTTAAGACTTAGATTAACACAAAAATATCGCTTACTTCTGCTTTAACTCTGTAGTATTTCCACCTTAACTCAGCTCCATGTGTCCCTTGTCTCTAGTTCTGGTTAAACCACTGCCTTGTAACTAGTTCCAGGGAGAATGGAGCGTCTCTTGGCTGAAAACCAACCTTGTAAGATCAGAGCCTCCGACCCGGTGTCCCAGCTCTCGTCTCCATGGCGACACCGCCACACAAACGTAACGTGCTAACCCGTAACCCGTAATCTCTTGTTGATGACAGATAAGACTACACAGATATCACCATGGTAACATGGTAGATGATAAATAACCTTATCCACCGCTCCGTGGATTGGTTTCTCACCGGCTTCGTTGTTGGAAACAGATGAAACACATGGAGGAGAGGAGGGTTAGAGACACAGAGGAGGAGACACCACACCTGGAGAAGACAGAGTTAAGAGTTAAAACCCTCCTGCAGCAAGAATGTAAAATATATTAAAGCAGAAGTGAGTGATATATTTGTGTTAATATAAGTCTTAAATAGTTGTATCTTCCGACAGCAATCACTTCTATAGAGTGTTTGGACTGAAACACGGGTCTGTCAGTCACTCTGCTCTGCTCTGAGCCGAGGAGAAAACATTTATCGTATCCTACAGTTTTTATCCAATGAGGAGAGAGAACGGCATGCAGGGCTGTGTGTGCAGCCAAGGGACGCCGTGAATGTGGCGACGTAGGGACGAGGACTGTTATGGTGCGTTCAAGGAAACTCGTATTTTTCAGACCGTGAAGTGGTACCAGTTCGATCTGGTACGAGTTCACGGGTCAGAAGTTACGAGTGGCCGTTATAGTGACTTTCACAGGTAAAACAGGTCGGAAAAACACGAGTGGGTTGCCTGGAACGCTACAAAGTCGTAAGTTGTGACTTGAAGCTGTAATTTACGATTTCAAAAGCCTGCCTGGAACGCAGCATTAGCGAAAACGACCGGACCACTTACTTCTGCTTTAAATATATAAAACATATATGTGAGAAGATAAAGATAAGAAGCGATCCTGCAGAAACATGGAGGAACAACAACAACAACATGAGGGCCTGGTTGTGTTTTATTGTGAAGGGGTCACGAGGCAAAGAAAGGCTGAGAAACAAAAGTACGAAAGTGTGTGTATGTGTGTGTGTGTGTGTGTGTGTGTGTGTGTGTGTGTGTGTGTGTGTGTGTGTGTGTGTGTGTGTGTGTGTGTGTGTGTGTGTGTGTGTGTGTGTGTGTGTGTGTGTGTGTGTGTGTGTGTGTGTGTGTGTGTGCGCTGCTGGTCAAAGAGTTGTGACCTCGGTAAACAGGGGCCTCTCTGCATGCCTCTGCGATTGTGTGTGGTGAAGTGTAAGAGTGTGTGAGGGAGTCCTGTCAACATGTTTCACGTCTCATTGTCTCGCAATTAATGTGCTCACGAAAGCTTGACCCTACACATAAACACCGTTTAACTTCAGCTGTGTGTGTGTGTGTGTGTGTGTGTGTGTGTGTATGGGATGCTTCTCGTTTTTGTGCTGGTTTAACGGTGAAATACAAAAATGGTCTAAACAAAAGTCAAAGTTTGTTCCAGAATCATTAGAGTGCAGATTTAAACTCCAGAAAAAGTCAAATGTCTCTGTGTCTCTGTCTCACTTTGGTTTCAATAAGATTCAATAGGTTCCAGATAATTCAAATAGTTGTAGCCTACTAAAGTATCTGCTTGTGTAACCATGGTAACAACTTGGTGTCACCATGACAACAGTGGGAGGAGACTTCAGCAGGTATTTGTCTTATTTCTAGTCAAAAAGTCACTTGAAATAAGTAGAAAAATCTGATAGTGGAGCAAGTTTTTCTTTCTTATTACGAGCACACAAAAAAAACTTGTTTTCACTGGCAGATTTTTCTACTTATTTCAATTGAAAATGTATTTGAAAGTGAAAATGATCTAAAAACAAGTTAATTTTTTAGGTGATGAGTCTTATTTTAAGTGGAAAGAGATTAGTTTTGACTAGAAATGAGACATTTTGACAAGAAATAAGACAAATATTCTTGGAAAGATTTTGAGTTTTTGCAGTGCAGTTTGTAGGCTAATCAAAACATTGAAACTCAGCCCCTCCTCTGGGGCTAATCTGTGTAGCCTCCTGCCCCAGACAGCAGCGGTTGTCATGACAACAAAGGAAAGGAAATACAGTCTGAGTGAAGCTCTGGAGCCGTGGGCCGATAGCCGACCGTCACCAACACCGGGAGCCTCCGGTGTTGTGTTGTTATGCCGTTGTGGTGAGCTGGGAAGACGGTGTTAGCGGCGGATGCTAACCGCTACCGCTAGCCGAAGTTAGCATCGAGCTAGCTCACCACAACGGCCCTAATACTTGTTACCAGCACTGTTCCCTCTAAGGTGGTTTACTGTGCAATTGCACACTGCTCCCCACCTCTTTGCCCAGAAGACAAAAAAAGTTGCACACTCAAATAACCCCGACTAGTTTACTGTTTATTTCTCCCTAATGTGCACTTCCAACTGTGAAATTTATGACCTTAACCGTGGTCTGTAGTGCAACTATACGATTTAAGTTTTTCTTGAGAATTATTATTACTGTTCATATCAAGATGCTTCTGTGCCAAGAGTTGATGACACCAACTTGATGTTAGTTATTTTTTTCATATTGCAATAAATGCAAAATCTATTTTGCCAAAACAATATTGTATTTTGTTATCATTTACTGTAACTGACCTAGATATGGAGCAGCCTAGGTAATGTTGTCAAAATAATCTGTTATTAATCATAATAGTAATAGCCAATTGTATTGATATTTGGAGTTGGAGAGGTCAGGCCATAGTTTCGACCATAAACAGCGATTCGGCTGCGTTATTCTCATGACTCGCCGGGCAGCGTCCGCCAAACCAAAAGTATGGAAACACTGGTCGGCTCGCCCAGCATTTCCACCACCACTAATAATAACAAAATAACAGATATAACGATATATTTATCGAAAATGAGCCCATTAACAAGTGTGGGTAACGTAGATTCATCCACATTAATATGAGACTTTTTTATTGTCGCGGAATTTTTTGTTTTGCCGACGGAGAAACTCCTCGTTGTCCCTTTAAGTTGGTTTTTATTCTAGCTTATTTGCACATTTAAATGTTTTTTAATTCCCTACTTGCCGCATAATGTGCTCCCTTGTTTGAGAATTAATATGTGGATAAACATTTTTCTTGTTAGGTCGGTGACTGTAAGAATTTAATTGTCCTTCTGGGACAAATAAATCATTATGACTCTGAGGCTGAATGTGGATGTGGATGTGAGTAGCAGGAGGACATGTTACCGTGGCCTGTACATGCTGATTAAACTCACTGACTGAGCTGCCGACGAGGCAACAATACGTCCTGTGATGGTTCCTGGCAACATGGAGGAGACGTGCTCACAAACGATGGGAGCTGCTAATTGGTGTTTCACTCACTAATTGTGGGGAACAATCAGACAGTATCAACAGTAATCAACAGGCAGCGGTGGAAAATCATCGTGACCTGGGGTACGTGTGCGTTACTGGAGTAGCTACACTGTGTGGGACTGAAACACTCAAGTAGCTCTATAGTCCAGTAATTTTAGGCCAAAAAAGGGGTCAACGTTAAACTAATTGCAACAGAAGCAAACTCAACTGATTTTGTATCCTCAGCGTCTCCTGAGTGAGAGAACAAAAGCCCCGAAGAATCCCATTAGGGGAAAGTTTTGAAAAACACCCAAACATATCCCATTTATACGATTTTTTTCACGTGAATAGGGTCAAATTTTTAACCTTTAGATATCTCCATGAAAATTACTGAGTTGATTACTTACATTAAGACAAACAAAAATGAAGTACAAGTTTTTAGAAATTCTTTGTTAACATGAGCAAATTTGCATAAATCTGCATAAATTTGCATAAATTCCACCGTTTTGACGGCACATACATATATGAAGTTGCTGTGGTGGTACCGGCATGAAAATTGGAATGAGTTGACTCCATTGGTCAACCGACAAGTTGACCACTTTAAATTTCAAAGTGGACAAAGACAGCCACATCCTTAGTAGAGCAGGTATGACATGAGCCAACAGTGCATAATCCAATTACATATGGCTAATTTGCATACATACAGCACTTGATCTAAACATTGGGTAGAGCAGGTGAAAATGTCTTGTTCAATCTTGTTAACATATTACAGTTAAAAAACTTAAGGAATGGAACCAATTTAGGCCCATGAGCATTAATAGAGACCTTTTACAGTCTATGATAGAGACGGAGCATGTCATACCTGCTCTACTAAGCATGTGGCTGTCTTGAAAAATTGCAGTCATCTTGAAATTTAAAGTGGTCAACTTGTCGGTTGACCAATGGAGTCAACTCATTCCAATTTTCATGCCGGTACCACCACAGCAACTTCATATACATGTGCCGTCAAAACGGTGGGATTTATGCAAATTTATGCAAATTTGCTCATGTTAACAAAGAATTTCTAAAAACTTGTAATACATTTTTTGTTTGTCTTAATGTAAGTAATCAACTCAGTAATTTTCATGGAGATATCTAAAGGTTAAAAATGTTACCCTATTCACGTGAAAATTTTTCTTTATATGCGTATAAATGGGATATATTTAGGTATTTTTCTAAACTTTCCCCTAATGGGATTCTTCGGGGCTTTTTTTCCCTCACTCAGGACATGTTGAGGATACAAAATCAGTTGAGTTTGCTTCTGTTGCAATTTGTTTAACCTTTTCTCATAAAATGACTGGACTACTAACCATTGGTCCTCAGACGGCAAAAACCCTTTCATAAAATAGGCTATTATTTGTATTAAATGTGAGATGTCAGCGTGAGGAGGAGTTATCAGTTCTATCATTGGATGTGTGACTCCTTCACTGTGTGTGTTTTGGTTTGGTCGGGCTGTGATCCAAATGCCAACGACATCTTTACTTTCGCTTTTGAAGCAGTTTCCTCATTTCTTGTGTCGTTTGTGTCTGTATTTAAAAAGAAAGAAAAGTGTTATTTAACCACCCTGATTATATGCAGGGGTTGTGAATGTATTGTATTTATTTTCTTCATTTGAATTTACGTTAAAACGAAAGAAAAGTTTTGTTGTTGAGTATCTATTTGATTTTTTTGTTCAAATGAAAAGGACATTTCATTTTTTTTGGTATGTATTTTTTGTTCTTGTTGTTTTTATGAAAAGGACATTTTGGTTTCTCTAACCACAACACAAAACCTCCTGATATATTTATTTACCTGTGTAAATTTGGACGTGAATATTTGTTCAAATTAAAAGTACTTTTCTACTCTACACCACAGTATTGTTCAGTTGATTTGTCGAGGCTTCACCGACTAATAAACAAACCTTTGACTCATTGAAAGATTTCTGGTAACACTTTACACTAAGGTACACAAACACTAGAGTAGTTACTGAGGAACTAAGGTACACAAAATTACAGTAGTTACTCATTTTGATGTCTCACTTTACTCTAGGGTTCATAAAAAGG
Source organism: Trachurus trachurus (assembly GCF_905171665.1). NCBI lineage: Eukaryota > Metazoa > Chordata > Actinopteri > Carangiformes > Carangidae > Trachurus > Trachurus trachurus. Next base: position 33,557,372 of record NC_139901.1, on the reverse strand, counting down.
GTAACTAATGATTGAGTAATAGTTATTTCCTCATTAGTTCCTCAGTAATTTGATTAGGAGTTACTGAAGAACTGACCATTAACAAAAGGCGCGTTTCCACTGCAGGAACTTCGGGGTAATTTTCCGGGGCCAGCCCCATTAGTGCGTGTCCCCCCCACAGGGCTGAACTCTATTACTCTAGTAATCTATTACTCTACAGGAACTTTTATGGGGCCGAACGAGATTTACTCTGTGCCGATTGGTCAGAGTCAAAGCAGGATAATGTGACGCTAAGAGAAAAGCCCCAAAATAAGATGCAATTTTACAACCCAACGTTACTAAAAATGGAAGAACGGCCGGAAAAAAGAGAATAACTCAGTGAAAGACGAGAGTAGCAGCAGGCCTGGTAAAAAAAAAAAAAAAAAGAGTGGTAAATAGGCGACGCGGGATTACGTTGCGATCAAGACGGCATTTTTTTTTAAGAAAGCGTCTCTATACTGACAGAAAAAAACAACAAGAGCAGTAAAAAAAAATACGACCACGCAATAATGGAAACTGTTGCACGTCGCCACAAGACCCCGGTGGGTCCTGTCTGCAGTGGAGACACGGCCACCTGTACTCTAGTACTCTATTACTCTAGTCCTCTAGTAATCTAGTACTCTGTCTGCAGTGGAGACACGGCCACCGAGAGAGAGGACGGTTCCCGGAGAAGCTCCTACCCCCTCTACTCCTTTTACCAGGAACTCCTGCAGTGGAAACGCAGCTTAATAGTCAGTTCATCATTAGTTTCTCATTAAAGCAGAAGTAAGCGATCCGGTGGTTTTGGCTAATGCTGCGTTCCAGGCAGGCTTTTGAAACCGTAAATTACAGCTTCAAGTCACAACTTACGACTTTGTAGCGTTCCAGGCAACCCACTCGTGTTTCTCCGACCTGTTTTACCTGTGAAAGTCACTATAACGGCCACTCGTAACTTCTGACCCGTGAACTCGTACCAGATCGAACTGGTACGACTTCACGGGTCGGAAAAACACGAGTTACGAGTTGCCTTGAACGCACCATAACAGTCCTCGTCCCTACGTCACCACATTCAGGCGCATCCCTTGGCTGCACACACAGAGAGGACTGCCCCTTTATGCCGTTCTCTCTCCTCATTGGATAAAGGTTGTAGGATACAAGGAAAGTTTTCTTCTCGGCTCAGGGCAGAGCAGAGTGACTGACAGACCCGTGTTTCGGTCCAAACACTCTATAGAAGTGATTGCTGTCGGAAGATAGAACTATTTAAGACTTAGATTAACACAAACATTCACCTTACTTCTGCTTTAACTACTCTACCTTATTGTACAGTTTTACCAGATGAGTTTATATTATTTTCTGACTCCTGCTCTGAACTTCCAGTAGCTACCGGAGTGGGTGGAGTAACTCTCCTCTGTGTTTACCTCCCGTCTCCTAGGCAACATGTCAGTCTCCATGGCGACAGAGCCGCCCATCGACCGGTCGGTGGTGTCCGTGGCCCCGGCGGGCTCCAACGCCACCGGCTGGCAGCGCGACGCCGTGGTGGCGGCGGCCGAGGTGGTGATGCTGTCCCTCATCCTGGTGATGGCGTTGCTCGGCAACGGGCTGGTGCTGGTGGTGTTGCTACGGCGAAGACGACATCACAACCCGCTGCACCAGTTCATGCTCAACCTGTGTCTGGCCGACCTGGTGGTGGCCTTGTTCCAGGTAACACACACACACACACACACACACACACACACACACACACACACACACACACGGGTCATTATCAAAAGGGTTAGGGTTTTTCTGATTTTCTGAGTCAAAAAAGTTGAACATTTTGGTAAGACTTTACTTGCTTTTATAAAACAGTTACCAATGATGACAATATGAAAGAGGAATACACAATCAATTTCATGTAGTTTCATTCAACCAGAAATACATATTATCCAATAAAAAACTAGTCCCTTGTCTCCAGACGTTAGCTCCAAGTAGCTCTGTCACTGCTCAGTCCCCTCTACCATTGTTAACCCTCTGGAGGTGAAAGTTCACCTTCAACATGTCAATTACACTACTTTACTACATTTTTTAACATCGTAAAAACACAGACTGTCTTTTGCTACGGACTAGAGGCTGACATTTTCTCGGGATTCCCGTGTGGGAATCCTGTGATTCGGGAGTCAATTTATTTTTAATCACGTGATTGGGACATGACGGGAAAAAATGTAAACGGGAGTGAACGGGACCAGGAGTCAAAGCGTGACATTCAAAGAAGCACAAGCCAGGCAGGAGGCTACGTTAAGAACCCGGATGGTTCAGTGTGTGGACTGATGCACACTTAACATCCTCAGTGATCACTGTCGTGGCTCCGTAGCGGAGTAGGCTATAACCTGTGTAAATCAACATACCGGTAGGCAAATGTTTTCCGCCAGTAAGAGGAGTCAGCTGATGCGGCGGCGGCGGCGTAATCCATGGGTTCCGTACCTGTCAACACAATCGTTTACATGATGACTGTGTTAATAGAAAAAAACGGGAACAGGACCGGATCGGGAGTGATTTATTCAGGATTTGAACGGGACAGGATTTCTTTTTGACTTTGTCACGGGACCGGGACGGGACGGTAATTTTTTTGCGGGAGCAGGACGGGACGGGATTGAAAAAACACTCCCGTGTCAGCCTCTACTACGGACTGCAACAGTCCGTTGTCATGGATACATGACAACAACTGCCATTCATGCCATTCATACCAGTCATACGTGCCTGAGGCGGAGTAATATCCTACGCTGTGATAAGGCTTTAGAATAGTAGCCGTGGTATATGCTCATTATACCACGGTTAACAACCAATCAGATCGCCGGATTTCACCTTTCCGTTTTATAAAATGGTATTAAATTACATACAGGTGTTACCTCAGCTGGTCTGGGACGCTAGGGGACGCTTCCCGGGACCGGACGTCCTGTGTCGTCTGGTCAAGTACCTGCAGGTGTTGGGGATGTTCGCCTCGTCCTACATGATCGTTGCCATGACGGTGGACCGTCACTACGCCATCTGCTGCCCACTGCAGGCGCATCGCAGCGGTGCCACGCAGCGCTGGAACAGCTTCATCCTGCTGGCCTGGGGTCTGTCGCTGCTGCTCAGCCTGCCACAGGTAGGACAGGACAGGACAGGTAGGACGGAACAGGTAGGACAGGACAGGTAGGATAGGACAGGTAGGACAGGTAGGACAGACACAGGTAGGACAGGACAGGTAGGACAGACACAGGTAGGACGGAACAGGACAGGTAGGACAGGACAGGTAGGACGGAACAGGTAGGACAGGACAGGACAGGACAGGTAGGATAGGACAGGACAGGACAGGTAGGACGGAACTGCTGTGCAACTCTGCTGAAGAGTGACGTTGTGGAGAGGCACCCTGTGATACGGTTAACTATCTAGTCTTCAGTGGCTTCCTGGGAGGCTTCTTTAAACGTTGAACTCTGCAAATGAACAATGGACCCAGGAAAGGCCCACTGCCACACAGAAAACGTACCCACACCCAGGTTTCAACACCAAAAATAAGAAAGGCAAAATAACAAAGTGGCAAGAGTCTCTCTCTGCCCGACAACTACCTTACAGGGAACTCTCAAGCAAACACAGACAGGCAATTATATCACAAACCATCTTGAAAAGAAGACTACTACACCACACAACAGCTACAAACCTTCACTTCACCTCATGGTTGTTCAGATCCCGGACGAGCCCCCAATTGTTACGCCCCAGAACTTTGTTGGCCCGGAGGGGCATAACAATGGACCCAACCAATGACCCCAAACCAAACATAAAGACGCTAACTTAAAGGTTGACTATGTAGAAATACAAGAACAACAACAGAAAAAGAATTCCAGCAGTCGATTGCCAGACCGTTGCTAGGTAAAACGGGCCGTTGCTAGGGACTCCGCTCTGATCAGAGGACAGCAGAGGAGGAGAACTAAGCAGGATATTTACCTTATGTTTCATTTTTACCGTCATTAACAGCATAATAAATGACTTGTAGCTTGTTACAGGGAGAGTGGAGGCTCTCTGCCTTCCACACCGCTGCTGCTCAGAGCCTCAGAGCCTCCGCTGTCACTGCTCTCGTCAAGTTGGAAAAAAAAAAAAAAAGGAGCTCCGTGGCACCGAAAGTCCGCGACGATAAACGTGTTTATGACAGATAAGACTACACAAATACACCCATCCTAACAAGTATATGATAATCCATTGATCCACCGATTGATTATTAAAAAGGCTTGGTTGGAAACAAACGCATACGACCGGGAGGAGGCAGGAAAACAGCGGAGAACTGAGCCACATGTCGGCTACGGGTACGAATGTAAACAGAACGTTGACAGATAGTCAGTTGTCGAGCCCGTCAAAAAAATTAAAAATAATAATTCAGACTAAAAAAATTTTTTTTGTGGAAAAGCAATACTTTCATTCTGTACCCCTCTAAAGGCCCCATGGATGTATTATTTTTGAAAAAATATAGCTTTTAATAAATATTCTACATATTCAACCTTTAACTAAAAGAGGATTTAATCCACAACATAAAGGTACAAAGACGATAAACATAAGCTAACACAAACAAAAGCCATGATGGGAGGCAGGCAAGCCCAGCAGTCCCCAGCACTGCCCCCTCTTCCAGTGTCAGCTGCAGGGTATTTAGCTCAGTGGACCAGGTGAGCCTTGTTTCGCTGATTGGGACCTGGGTGGAGCTGTGGGGGAACAAGGAGGGGGAGAGAAAGACACAGACACACACAAGGCCGAACCCCTTCCGGCGGTAACAACCATCTCAAGAATATAGCCAGAATCCGCCCGTTTCTCTCTCGGTCAAACACCGTAAAGCACTTTGTGTTGCATTTTTATATGTATGAAAGGTGCTATACAAATAAATAAAGTTTGAAGTTTGAAGTTTGAAGTTTGAAGGACAGGACAGGTAGGACAGCACAGGTATCTATGCTGTATTTCTTATTTCTTATTGTTTACCTTGAGTTTCATGTAATTCTGATGGGAGTGGAATTTCGTTCCCTTCTTGCACTGTTTTTATGTGCTAAATAAAATAAAAGTAGGACATGACAGGTAGGACAGACACAGGTAGGACATGAAAGGTAGGACATTACGAGTAAGAACATGGTCCTTTCACACCTGGAATTCAGGTTCGGATCAAACTGAGTCCAACAGTCCAGACCAGAGGAGAGAGGCCGAGGTGTGAAAGTGCCACAGATCATGTGATCAGCTGCTCTGTCTGGGTGAAGCAGCAGGATCCAGACCAGTAGTGAGACTGTAAACAGGAGTAGAGTTACTGCACCACACACAGAGCTGCTGGCCTCCTCCTGCTGCTGCTCCTCCTCCTCTCTCCTCCTCCTCCTCCTCCTCCTCTCTCCTCCTCCTCCTGAGGTCAGGACTCAGCAGCTGGTAAACACTTCTGCTGCCAGCTGATCACTCAGTTACAGCTCCGGTCTCTCACACTGATGTTATCACAGGGAGGAAACCACTGTTTGGTCTCTCAGCTCCTGGAACTGCAACAATGAACAAGGAACACTGCTTTATTAAAGGGATAGTTCACCCAAAATTCTAATTTCACTCATTATCTCCTCCCCCTCATGTGGACTAAGGGCTGGGAGAAGTTTCAGAGTCCTCCGTGGCTTCTCTGAGTTACAGGGGGTCTCGGCGAAGCAGTGCATGTCCATATGACGGTTGCAAATGGATACCAACTGTCTTCGTAACAAAAAGACACACCAAAAAACATCCAGATACCTCCATGCTGCTCGTATGTAATGTCCCTCTTGTATTGAAGCCCCGAAATGCGAAATTGTCCCGAAAAAAATTAAATAAGTCTATATTTCAAGCTTGTTTTGTAGTGGAAGCTTGTCGAAGCTCCTCTTCCTGGTCCGTTCAAATTACGAACTGGGAAGAGGAGCTTCCGCTGAATTGCAGGGGACAGTTAGAGAATAAAATTAAAAGCCATTATTTTATCCTTTACACTTTCTACAAATCAAGATTGAAAACTTAACATAAACTAAACTAAAATTGCTAAATCACTTGTTGAACTAACTTTTTTACATTCAGTGGCAGCGTGAGGAGGAATGGAGCGTTACACTGATGCTGCATTCACCTGCAGTCGGGCAGACGGCCGTCGCTAACAAACCAGATGTCATTTTAGTCACAGAAGTCCAGAGAAAGCCGGTAAAACAATACCACATCGCCATAACAACATATTGTCATGTGTATTGTTTTGCCTCGTGCTGACGGACCACTTGTTTACATAGAGGCTTGTTTATGCCGTTACTCTGCCGTCTGCCCAATTTCAAGTGAATGCAGCATGAAAAATACGACTGAGTTGCTTGTGATATACAACCACAACGCTAGATGGGAGGAATTCCTACACAATGCACCTTTAAAACACCAAATAAAAATAAATACTAATGTACATTTTAAAACTATGATAACCTTGATCTGAAAACAAAATGCACATGGAGGAGAGGAGGGTTAGCGACTCAGAGGAGGAGAGTTCACAGCTGTTTTCCTCCTCAGGTGTTCATCTTCTCGCGGTCGGAGGTGGCTCCTGGTGTGTACGAGTGCTGGGGGAACTTTGCAGAGTCGTGGGGCCTGAAAGCCTACGTGACCTGGATGACTCTGGCCATCTTCATCCTCCCCGTCCTCACCATCACCGTCTGCCAGGTAGAGAGACTGTTCACAGAGACAGAGACAGAACATTTTATCTATCCTTTTTTTTTTTATTTGCATGAACATATAATTTAAAACAGCATGAACAATCATCATGACTGGGATGCGCAAAGGGGAGGTATGAAACCCAAAAGGGCTTAATGTGACAAGTCTTATTTGAAGTATAATGAGATTTGTTTTGACTATAAATTAAATGTAAAATGTAAATGTACTTTATTTATACAGCCCTTTACAACAATCCTTTCGGAGTACCAAAGTGCTTTACATAGTGTAATAATAAAAAGAAAGAAGCAGAAATAAAAACAATTTAAAAACAATAAAAACAGTGAGAGCAATAAAATACAGCAAAGTCAAATAAGTTAAAATAAAATAAAATAAGATAAAAGTGCCATCGTGCTACTGGGTATTAAAAGTCATCCTAAATAAGTAGGTTTTTAGCCTGGATTTAAAAAGGCCCGGGTCCGAGATGAGACGCATCTCGGTGGGGAGCTTGTTCCAGAGCCTGGGAGCAGCGACAGAAAAGGCTCGGTCACCCCAGTGTTTATATTTTGATCTGGGCACTTCCAGTACAAGTTGATTCGTCGACCTCAAAGCTCTACCTGGATCTCGGATGGTTAAAAGCTCGGATAAATATAATGGGGCAAGGCCGTGAAGAGCTTTAAAAACAAACATTATAAGTTTAAAATCAGTTCTAAAAAGGACAGGAGTGAAGGAAGGGAGTTAAGAACAGGGGTAATGTGCACACGTCTGTGAGTGTTGGTTAAAAGACGGGCCGCGGCATTTTGCACGAGTTGAAGGCGACTGAGGGAGGACTGAGAGAGGCCAACATAAAGTGCATTACAATAATCTAGCCGTGAACTAATTAAAGCATGAATGGCTTTCTCGAGGTCGTGGCGGCTTAAAAACATTTTAACTTTAGCTAAAAGACGCAGCTGGAAAAAACTGGTCCTGACAACATTACTGATTTGTTTGTCGAACTTGAGATGACTGTCAAAAGTCACACCCAGATTTCTGACAGTTGAACTGAGCTTTGGAGACAGGGTGCCAAAGTCAGCTGACGCAGTATCTCCAAACACAATACATTCAGTTTTTTCATCATTTAAGTTAAGAAAATTTTGAGCCAACCACTGCTTAATATCAGCAATACAGTCAAATAAAGAACATTGTGCACTGTTACTGTTTGGCTTCACTGGCAGATAGATTTGCAGGTCGTCTGCATAACAGTGAAAGGAAAGGTTGTGCCTGGCTATAATTGACCCCAGTGGTAACATGTACAAAGAAATTTAAACTAAATTATTTTTAGTTTAAATGACAAATATTCTTGGTAAGATATTTGATTTTTTGCAGTGCTTTGATTTTGGAGCAGACGTTTACAATTTTATTTTGACAGTTCCCGTCCTTCACGTCCAAACTGTTGAACCAGCAGATGAAAGTAAGGAGGCTCTAAATGTAGCGTACACAGAAGCAAATTACGTCAGTAGTAGCCTATGATAATGTTTGACAGTTTAATTACGTCGTAATGTCTAGAAATAGCCCAGAAAAAACAGTAAATTTTATAGTAACATCATGTTTTTCATGAAGGTAATAGATTACACGTGCTTTTCATGCTTTGAACTTTTTGGGAAAGGCCAGAATTCTTCTCCACCAAGTCCTTGCAATGGACCGTTACTTCTACACAATATGACACAATTAATTGTTATTTCTTGTCATATCACATAATTTACGGCCTGTAAATTAAAGGGTTGGACACACTTTAGGTTTTGTTTTGTCTAGATATTTGTCCTACACTGCAAAAACTCTAAATCTTTCCAAGAATATTTGTCTTATTTCTTGTCAAAATGTCTCATTTCTAGTCAAAACGAAACTCTTTCCACTTAAAATAAGACTCATCACCTAAAAATTAACTTGTTTTTAGATCATTTTCACTTGTTTCAAACTAATTTTCACTTGAAATAAGTAGAAAAATCTGCCAGTCAAAGCAAGTTTTTTGTGCTTGTAATAAGAAAGAAAAACTTGCTCCACTATCAGATTTTTCTACTTATTTCAAGTGAAAATCTGCTTGAAAGAAGTAAAAAAAAAAAAAAAAAAGTGTCTAAAAACAATGAGGTTAGTTTTGACCAGAAATGACATTTTGACTGGAAATAAGACAATTATTCTTGGTAAGATTCTGAGTTTTTGCAGTGTAGCTACACTAAGGGGCTTCTTACTTTCACTTTCACCTGCTGGTTCAGTGTGATGGAAGAACTGAATAATGACATCATCATTACATCATCATCATGGCCGCTGTGTCTCCTCCCCCTCAGGTGCGAATCTTTAAGGAGATCCACAACAACCTGTACTTGAAGTCAGAGCGCCGCCTGTCCCCCTCCTCCCTCTCCCCGTCCCGACGGGACAGTCAGAGAGGAGGAGGAGGAGGAGGAGGAGGAGGAGGAGGAGGAGCAGGAGGAGGAGGAGGCAGCAGAGCGAGGTCCAGTCTCTCCTTCTACGTGTCCCCTCTCATCTACAACAACCCGCTGAGCGCCGGCAGCTTCGGCTCGGAGCAGCTGGCCATGGCCCCGCTCAGCTCCGACTGCCACGTCCACTCCTACACGGCTGCTGCTCATCCAGGTGAGGCGACGCTGCCGCTCCACACTGACCCTGGACCACCACAAATATTTGTTCTAAGACTGAAAGGGATAGTTCACTCAAAATTGAAATTTCACTCAGAAGTTTCAGAGTCCTCCGTGGCTTCTCTGAGTTACAGGGGGTCTCGGCGTAGCAGTGCATGTCCATATAACGGTTGCAGATGGATACCAACTGTCTTCGTGACAAAAAGACACACCAAAAAACATCCAAATACCTCCATGCTGCTCGCATGTAATGTCCGTCTTGTATTGAAGCCCTGAAATGCAAATCTCAGGCTTCAATACAAGAGGGACATTACAGACTAGCACTATGGAGGTATTTGGATGTTTTTTGGTGTGTCTTTTTGTTACGAAGAAAAGTGAGCTCCGTTCTCAACCGTCATATGGACATGCAGTGCTGCACGGAGCCCCCGTGTAACTCAGAGAAGCCACGGAGGACTCTGAAACTTCTCCCAGCCCTTACTCCACATGAGGGGGAGGAGATAATGAAATTTCAATTTTGGGTGAACTATCCCTTTAGCATCACAAAAGCAGTGGAATATATGAATAAAGTAATAGATAAGTGTAGAATGAACCTACTGCTATGACTGTAGGGGTTATGGTGACTAAATGTTGAACTGTCCCTTTAAACCGTCCTTGTGTTTCTCTGACCAGCCGAGCTGCAGCCTGACGTGCTGCCTGGCCCTGCAGCCCCCCCGGGCCACCCCGGGCCCCCTCCACCTGCCCCCCCGGCCGCGGCCCCCCGGGGTGGGGAGGTGTCGGCCGCCATGTCGAAGACGGTGAGGATGACTCTGGTCATCGTGCTGGTCTACTCTCTGTGCTGGGCGCCGTTCTTCAGCGTCCAGCTGTGGGCGGCCTGGGACCCCGACCCCCCCCAGAACGGTGCACACACACACACACACACACACACACACACACACACACACACACACACACACACACACACACACACACACACACACACACACACATCCTTGTAAATCTATCTTTGTGAGGACATGTCATTGACATAATGTATTCTCTAGCCCCTTACCCTAACCTTAACCATCCAAAACAAATGTCTAAACTTAACCATTACTCTAAACCTCATTTAAACCTAATTATAACCTAACGTCTTAACCCTCAAACAGCCCTTGGAAAAAGTGAAGACCGACCAAAATGTCCTCTTTTCCCAAAAATGTCCTCACTCCGTTGGTTAAAAAACTCGTTCTGGTCCTCACAACGTAGCATGTACAAGAACACACACACACACACACACACCTCACTGATGTCACGATTACAGATTTTCTTATGATTATTGTCCGAGAAATAATCACGGTATTACGATTATCACGATTATTATGCATCAATTAATTTCAAACACTATTAATGTGTAAACATAGTCAAAATATAATTACATTACTAATTATTTCCACAAAGTATCTATTAAAATATGACCAATTATTAAAGTGTTTGAAATATATAAGTCATTAATTGTCATCTATATCGAATGTTTAAGTTAATTTTATTCTTTTTTTTATTATTACAAATGACACTGACTCCAGCATTTCAATTCCTACCAATTCAGTGTTACGTATGGACCAGTATCTGTGCATTCACCTTTACTTTGGTGCACATCTGCAAATATAGTTCCGACATAATCTTTTTTGGAAAGTAACGGTATTTAGGAATCTTTACAATCAATTAATTGCGGCGTTTAATACCGCGATTAATTGTGAAAACAAGTAATTGTGACATCCCTACTACATATCGCTGCATAACCTCCCTCCTTTTCTCACACCCAGTGAATGTGTAGCTAATCCTATGATCCATCATGATTGTTTTAAACCCATTAAACAAGTATACAAAAAAGCCATTAAGCTCTATGATCAAACCCCCAGTCTCCCCATCTCTGTTACATATATACCTTTATACCTTTGAGAATTTCAAGTTATTCAAAAGGTCTTGTCTCATTTAAAGGGATAGTTCACCCAAAATTCAAATGTCATGATCTCATTATCTCCTCCCCCTCATGTGGACTAAGGGCTGGGAGAAGTTTCAGAGTCCTCCGTGGCTTCTCTGAGTTACAGGGGGTCTCCGTGCAGCACTGCATGTCCATATAACGGTTGAGAACGGAGCTCACTTTTCTTCGTAACAAAAAGACACACCAAAAAACATCCAAATACCTCCATAGTGCTCGTCTGTAATGTCCCTCTTGTATTGAAGCCCGAGATTTGCAATGACACCAGCAGAGCAATTATTTTCTGAACAATTTCTCATGACGGGGCTTCAGTACAATTTTAAGTTCAATTTTTAGTGAACTATCCCTTTAAAGGTCACTGAACGGGCTGGCACTGCCGCCCCTGTGAGATTTTATTAGAAAGAAAAACAGTGTGACAATAACAAGATCAGCCACCAGGGGGGGAGAGACCTCTTCACAATGATCAGTTCCTCTGGTTTTACTATTCATAGCTGTGTGTGTTTGAGTAAAATGAACTTTTGTTTCAATCTATAACCTACTGACAACATTTCTCCCAAATTGGAAATAAAAATATTCTCATTTAGAGCATGTATTTATTTGCAGAAAATGGCAACAGGTCAAAATAACAAAAAAAAAAAAAAATTCAGGTGTTTTCAGACCTTACAGTAGCCTACCGTATAATGCAAAGAAAACAAGTTTATATTCATTTTAAAACAACACAACACTACTTTTTAAATTTAGGAAGAGTTTAGAAATCAACATTGGTGGAATAATCCCAATTTTTAATCACAGCAGTGTTTTTTTTATTTATATATAATCTTTCTTCCTCATTAAATATGATTAGGTTCAGGTGATCAGCTAAGTAGAGTGAGGTGCTTTATTGCAGTTCAATAGACACTCGATGGCTGCCTTATAGAGAAGCTGATTTATTCATGGGTGCAGATCCCGGGGGGGACATGTCCCCCCAATTTCTGAAAAACATGAATTGTCCCCCTCAATAAAAATACCCCAAACTATTGAAAATTTAACAAATGTATTTTCAGACTTCACATTCTTAACATCTAAAAAGAAATGATTGAAATGGTGGAACAAATAATTTTTGACAAAAATATTTCTGACTCCACATCCCATCTCTGGTCTCCTCCACTACGATGCAAATGAACGGGTAGTTTCTTACACAGACGCTGATGACATCAGCAGGCTTTAAAAAAACGACCCCCTCAATCTTACAGTAGGGCTTCATTCATATCAATTAATCATGCATAAAGTTCCATAGACTGGGAGAAAAGGAAGATGGTGAGAAGAACTGGGGATCTGGGATCTGGGAGGATCGGTGGGAGGTGAAAGATAAGAACGTGAGTAGATATTACATGTCTGAGATCCTTTAAAGGCCCCATGGCATGAAAAATGTGATTGTGGTTATTTTTTGGTGCTTGGGGAGGTCTCTGGGCCACGTATATAGATGATATAGATGTATATAGATAGATGTATATACTGCCCCGTGCATCAAACTGGTCATAAACGGAGAAACACACGCCGCCCATTTGTAGGAACTGTCTCTTTAAGACGAGCAGATAGCACTTCCTCCTTTCTGTGATGTCACACACAAGGGAACTCCGCCCACCTTGACCAGTTTTTTTTTTTTCAATTTTTATGAATGCAGCTTAGGTTTCAGTTACTTGCCTGTGATTGGCCCGACCACATGCCACTCAAAAACAGTGAGCCAATCAGAGGAGAGGTTCTCATTCTCTCTTCTGATTGGCCAAATGACCTGTGCCTGCTAGAGCTCCAGAAAGAGGCAACAGAAATGGGCAGTAGAAACGATATGAAGCAGATCACAGGTACTAAAAACCAATGATACATCTTGTTAGAGAAATCAGCAGGTAAATAAACCCAGAGAAAAGTGCACAGCATGAGGCCTTTAAATTATAATTTACTAGAAAGGTAAGCACAATAAATAATTCCCTGTGCAGTACTTTTTGAATGATATGCCGAGACTTTGCGGAGTTGTGATTTATGGCGGCATGGTATGAGCTGCATACTGGTAAAAAAAAAAAGAAAAAATCACTTTTGTGCCCCACCCCCCCAATCCTGGCATTGGATCTGCTCCCCTGGATTTATTAACAACATTTTGGAGTCTCTTTATGTTTTCCAGAGCTGAAGGTTCCTGTGTGTGTGTGTGTGTGTGTGTGTGTGTGTGTGTGTGTGTGTGTGTGTGTGTGTGTGTGTGTGTGTGTGTGTGTGTGTGTGTGTGTAGGTGTGGTGTTCACCCTGCTGATGCTGCTGGCCAGCCTCAACTCCTGCACCAACCCGTGGATCTACTCTGCGTTCTCCAGCAGCGTTTCCCCGGAGCTCCGGCTGCTGCTGCTCTGCCGCGGTCCCGGTCCACGCCGCGGCTCCGTGCCCAACGACTCCACCGCCACACACACCTCCAACTCCTGACCACACACACACACACACACACACTGTCTCTCTCTCTCTCTCTCTCGCTAGCCTGACACTGTCCAAAGATAAAAACATCAACTTCATTCTAAAGCTAAATGAATTTATCCTTTGTTCAACCTGAACATTATTATGTTCCGTTTGGAAAGTGACAAATTCAACAAACTACAAAAAAAGTGTCAATTAGTGAAAGATTTTGTTACATACTTTTATTTTATTTTCTTAATTTATGTACCCATTTATCAATTTGGAGCCGTTGCTAAAGGCAACCATGAGAGACTCGAGCTACAGCCGTTCTCCAGGACATAGCCGGGTTCATCGCCTCGTTTTAAAACAGTGTTCCCACTCTTTTCTTGAAATGATTTTCCAGCACTTTTCCAGGACATTTTCAGCTGCTGCAGTCTGACGGACGTCACGCCGACACATCCTCCGTCCCATTCATGCTTTGGAGAAGTCTTTTCCACAGTTGTAGCTTATTTTGTACATTTAACCAGTTTGTTTCTATGTGTATTCCTCCTCTCTCTATCTCATCTCTCTCCCAGAAGTCTGATTTAAAAACATGCAGTCTATGGCTCCAACTTATCTATCACATAATATCTTAGAAATTAAGACAATTTTATCATAGAACAAGGCAAAAACATGTTGTTTTTGTTTGACAACAGGTCCAACACTGGAAAAACACTCATCAACTCAATGTCGATAGTTTTCTTGCTAGGAACGTCTTTGGGAAAGAAATCCTCGGTGTGGTCTGATAAAGTCAAACTGAGCTCTGGCAGCTGCTGTCATGATGGGATCAATACTTTTCCAGGACAACTCAAAGCTTTTCCAGGACATTTGACTATTTTTTCTCAATTTCCATGTGTTTTCTTGGTTTTCCAGGACGCGTGGGAACCCTGTTAACACAGTGGTGTCTTGGTTTAGTTACAACTTGTTTTTGTGTTTGTGTGCGTGGCTGAAATAAACTAAATGAAACATTTTAATCAGATACAGGAGTTTTTCATTAACACACTGGTTTGTTTCTGTTAGAGCCACATTAACAGTTCCACAGTCATGATGCTGAGTAGCCGTGAGTAGTTTCCTGTTTCTGATCCCGACTAAAACACACTCTGGTTTCTCTAAATATTGTCACAACAACAACAGCATCAACCTGCCATAATAAACATATTATAGTGATGATGGAGAATCTGTGTCTTTATTTTCAGAACAAAAACAAGTGGGAGGAGTTTTGTTTTTAAAAACAAGTTTATTCATTCATTCACCAGTCATGTACACCTCACACACACAGAGCCGAGCCGACACGACGTCGACTCCACTGTACAAACATAAAAACTAAAAATCTACTGCAACTAAAAGAAAAAAAAAGAAGAAAACAAATTGTTATTTTCCAGAAACTTCAAAACAGATTTGTTCTTTTTGTTTTAAACACAGACACGACTGTGCTGTGTGACTACAGTACCAGAAACGCTCTGTCGTCGTTTCCCAAGTGCCAACAGTTCGTTTCAATTATTCATCTCAAAGGCAAAAACAACTGAAGGTTTGTTTTATTTTACAGCACTGCAAAAACTCAAAATCTTTCCAAGAATATTTGTCGTATTGTCTCATTTCTAGTCAAAACTAATCTCTTTCCACTTAAAATAAGACTCATCACCTAAACACTAACTTGTTTTTAGATCATTTTCACTTGTTTCAAACTAATTTTCACTTGAAATAAGTAGAAAAATCTGCCAGTGAAAGTAAGTTTTTTGTGCTTGTAATAAGAAAGAAAAACTTGCTCCACTATCAGATTTTTCTACTTATTTAAAGTGGAAAATTTGCTTGAAAAAGTAAAAAGTGTCTAAAAACAAGCTGCTTTTTAATGTAATAAGTCTTATTTTAAGTATAATTAGATTTATTTTGACTAGAAATGACATTTTGACTAGAAATAAGACAAATATTCTTGGTAAGATTTTGAGTTTTTGCAGTGCACCACGTCTGTCCAAACCCAACCACATTTAGACGACAGCTTATAATCCTGTAAGTAAATGTTTGAAACTATAATACTTACATTTGGTCGTGGTATAATAATAATTACCAAAAAAAAAAGAGCTCAGTCCCTCTCTCTCAAAAAACAAAATAAAATAAAATAAAATAAAATAATAATAATGATAATAAACACAATAGTCAGTGTACAGAGTAAACACACTAATGAACTGACTGTCGCCTCGCTGCCTCGGAGCAACTGACCACACAGAAACATTTTATCTTTCATTTCATCACAATTGTCTTCACATTATAAAAGATGAAGTTGATCATGTTCTAGATTTTTGTTTTTTATAACAAATCCCATTATGAAATCATTTTCAAAAAGACCAAAACCTTTAAAAGTTATTCAAAAATGAATATAATTCTTGAAAATATTCTGCGTTCACATAAAACCGGTCGAAGCCGCTTTAATGTGGAGCTCTGCATGTTTTCTGGGAACATGTGATGAACAGATTTACAGATCAAGCAAAGCAGTCGGTGGATTATTTGATAGTTTTTTTTTTTTTTTTTACACACATCAGTCTGAAAGATCCATTCATTGTTAGTTTTGGTCTTTTTTTCTCTTTTTTTAAAGGGATTTATCGATAATAAAAACTCAGAACATGGACTGACTCGTCCTTTAAAGTGTTTCAGGACAACGAATGATCACAGTCTGTAGTGTTAAAAAAAAGCTAAAAGCAAAAAAAGGAGAAACAAGTGAACAACAAGTGAACAACAAGTGAACCGTCCTTCAACACCACCGCTACATTCTCTCTGATCCGTCCCCAAATATTATTGAATTGTTCGTTGTTCTGCTCCGGTGACGTTGATCTGTGGTTTAAAAACACTGAGGGTCTGATATGAAACATTCAGTTCAGCTCAGAGTCAAACTGCAACCCATGAAATGATGAAAACACACACACACACACACACACACACACGCACACACACACGCTCTCTCTCTGTTCTGCTTACAAAAGATACCTGCTGTCAGATTGTCCTCTACAATGAGCTAAAATAGACTTTAATCACAAAGTTGTATTTTGTTTGTTGTGGTTGTAAACGACAGTGAAAAGATCCAAAAAATTTGACAAAAGAGTGAGATTTAATACATTTTCCTATTTTGGCAACACTCAGGGCTGGTCAACACACACACACACACTCACACACACACACACACCCGGACACACACCTACAGTCCTGTGCAAAGGTTTTAGACACTTCAGATGTTTAGATTATTTTCCATCATGCAGAGGCTTCTGATCGGCAATGACCCAAAAGTTACAGCCAATGTCAAATATAACTATTTAAATTCACAAGAAGACTCAGTCCTGCAACAGATGGTATATATATATACATTTTTTTCCCTCACATTTTGTGTCATTGTCTGTAATTTATTATTTTTGAGTATTTTCACTTTCCTCATAATGCCTACACTACAAAAACTCTAAATCTTACCAAGAATATTTGTCTTATTTCTAGTTAAAATGTAATTTCTAGTCAAAACAAATCTCATTCTACTTAAAATAAGACTCATCACATACTTATTTCAAGTGAATATTTGTTTGAAACAAGTGAAAATGATCTAAAAACAAGTTAATTTTTAGGTGATGAGTCTTATTTTAAGTGGAAAGAGATTAGTTTTGACTAAAAATGAGACATTTTGACAAGAAATACGACAAATATTCTTGGAAAGATTTAGAGTTTTTGCAGTGTTAAACCTTTTGCACAGTCCAGTGTGTGTCTGTTCTCTCCACCAGCAGCGTGTGGTGTGAGTTCACTCTGACCCGTCTCCTCCTGCACTGGCACTCACATTTTTATTTTATTTTATTTTATTTAATGATTCCCGCTGCGTGTGTGTCGTCTCTGTGGATAAAAGTGTGTGTGATGAGCTGCTCTGCTCTGAGGGAAATATGACACAAAGTTACACACATGTATGTACAAGCACGCCGTGGTTAACACACACTGACCTCTACACTGCAGGTTTAGTCTATGTTTGGATTTCCTACGTTAGTTAGTTCCTCTGTTTCCATCTCCATCTCCTCCTCCGTTGTCCCGACACGTTTCATGTTGTTAAACGTTTCTCTGTTGTTTTGTTTTATTGAGGTGACTTCACCTTGTTGTTTACAACTACTTCCTGGTAGAAAACCAGCATGAGAACAATAGTGACGGACGAGAGTTTCACTATATTTATCTAATTTTTCATGTCACTATTTCACCGTTTAGACTAATCTGATGTTTGTAAAGTCTATAAAACCAATGATTGGACAAACATTACTATTTATGTGTGCACGTTTTTGTAATTAGTCATGGTTATCATAGATTAGCCGGGCTAACGGTTAGCTACCTGTTTAACTTTAATAACTCAGTGACTCAATAAACGCTCCATGAAAAAATATTTTCTCCAGCGGATATCTGAGTTCCAACATGACTGAGCTAACTGGAGTAGTTTCATGTCGTGTCCCACAACGGGAGGGTTTTAACAGCTGACGTCCTGATGTTAGCTTAGCTGCAGCTGTTAGCTTAGCTACTGTTAGCTTAGCTACCGCCGTTAGCTTAGCTACCGTTAGCTTAGCTACCGCCGTCAGCTGAGCCACTGATGCTTCTAGAAACTGTGATTCCCTCAAACTGAATAAATACAACACATAGCAACACGAAACACACACACAGAAATAGTAATGTTTCTTCAATCATTTCAGATTTGTCTAAACGGTGATAGGGCGTGAAAAATATGATATATAGCTAAACTCTCGTTCGTTACTATTGATCTCATTCACATTACAGCTGGTTTTCTACCCGGAAGTAGAATGTAAACAACAAGGAGATTCGGTCTATAAAAGGTAAAAGTGTGATGGTGAGCTACCACTGTGGTTGTTGTGTGTCCTTTAGATTCATGTCCATGTCCAGCCCTTCAGGAGTGAAACCGTGGCGACGGTGGCGGTGGCGAACAGCATCTCTGCGTACTGTAAAGACCCTGAGAGTGAATCCTCATCAGTCCGACTGCACTACGACTCTGACAGTCTGTTGTGTGTCTGTTGTTGTTGTGGTGAGTGATGATGATGATGTTGTGAGGAGGACGAAGGCACGTCAGACGCTGCTCAGCTTCAGGTTGGACCGGTCAGTCTGGACCGGACCGTTCGTTGCTATGGCTTCAGGGTTGTGTAGCTGTGTAGCTGTGTGGTTGTGTGGTTGTGTAGTTGTGTAGCCGGGGTTTGATCTCTATATATAAAAGACACACTGCAAAAACTCAACATCTTTCCAAGAATATTTGTCTAATTTCTAGTCAAAACTAATCTCTTTCCACTTGAAATAAGACTCTTCACCTAAAAATTAACTTGTTTTTAGATCATTTCACTTGTTTCAAACTAATTTCCACTTGAAATAAGTAGAAAAATCTGATAGTGGAGCAAGTTTTTCTTTCTTATTACAAGCACAAAAGAAACTTGCTTTCACTGGCAGATTTTTCTACTTATTTCAATTGAAAATGTATTTGAAACAAGTGAAAATGATCTAAAAACAAGTACATTTTTAGGTAATGAGTCTTATTTTGAGTGGAAAGAGACATTTTGACAAGAAATAAGACAAATATTATATAATATATAGTCAAAAGTAATCTCTTTTCACTTAAAATAAGACTTGTCACCTAAAAATGAACTTGTTTTTAGATCATTTTCACTTGTTTCAAACTAATTTTCACTTGAAATAAGTAGAAAAATCTGCCAGTGAAAGCAAGTTTTTTGTGCTTGTAATAAAAAAGAAAAACTTTTTCTACTTATTTCAAGTGAAAATCTGCTTGAAAGAAGTAAAAACTGTCTAAAAACAAGCTTATTTTAAGTAAAATTAGATTTATTTTGACTATAAATGAGACATTTTGACTAGAAATAAGACAAATATTCTTGGTAAGATTGTGAGTTTTTACAGTGTACATTGTGTGTGTTTCTGCCGTGTTGTGTGTCCTTCTCCAGTCCGTTTTGTTCTGTGTTTCGTTTCCTACACCGTGTCCTCGTCCATCTTGGCGACGTCGTCCAGCGTGACGGCGGCGGCGGCGGCGGCCGGGGGGAGGCTGTTCTCCTCGCCGTCCGTGGACTTGGCGGGCGAGGGCGGGGCCAACATGGCGGCGCGCTCCTCCTTGGGCTCGTCCCGCTCCCGCCGCTCCTCCTCCTTCCTCTCGCGCTCCAGCAGCTTGTAGTTGATGCCCATCCCCACGAACAGGAAGACGCTGGCCACCATCAGGATCACGCCGCACGTCATGTAGGTGTAGTTGTAGTGGTTGTAGTAGTTGTACAGGGAACCTGCAGCAGGAGGAGGAGAATCTAAGTTCAGAATACAGACGCCACCATCACTGGTTTCACTGTTAACCGCCATGTGAAACGCCACGGTTCATTCATCTTAAACACTATGAGATAATAACACAACGTTACCACACAGAGTTGTTTTAGAGGGAAATACAGAGACTGATGATGAAAAACTGTTAATTTGCCAAAATGTTGAACTATCCCTTTAAAACCAAAGTAAGTCTCTCCGTACAGTAAATGTCTTGAATGATCCTGCACCACTGCTCCAATGTTGGAGGATCTAGTTTCAACCATTTACTGGTTTTATAGCTTTCCTACTTCTTGTCAAAAGCATCTTCAATAAGTATTTCTCCTTCTGTTGGACTGTTTTCCAGTATTTTACCAAGATGGTTTCCCTCATCAAACTCATCAAATACACAATCCAACAACTCCACAACGCTCTGGTGGACAAGTTGTGAGCTGCACATTCACCACGCTATGAGATAATAACACAACGTTACCACACAGAGTTGTTTTAGAGCAGGGCTGGGCAATTATTTTTTCCAGAGGGCCACACTGACTCCGATAAAGTGAGCGAAGGGCCACACAATTCGAAATCTAATTGAAACATTTGATATTTATTGCTGAATTATATTAAACTACATATATTTGGTGGGCATATTGCTTTACAATAGGCTATTTGACAGACCACAATCGATATAACTGCATTTTCAACCTATATCCAGCACAGATCACTGAAGAAACATACTGTATTATGATTTAAATATGGACTCAAGGCAGATTGTTTTACTATCATCAAAACTTACTGAGCATTAAGTAAATGACTGCATCAATGAATAATATTCACAGACACCTTATCAACTCAGATCCTTTTCAGTTCTGATTCAGTGAGACTGTTCTGTTTCTGTAAATAACCCAAAGTTTAACAGACCTGCATCACTTAATGAATTCAGAAACTCTGCTGTGGAGAAAACCTGCACCAGAGCGGCTCCTCTCTCTCCTCCGCCGGACCTCCGGTGTCTGACAGAGTAAGAGACTGAGCAGCCTGTCCTGCAGGAGATCTTCTACCTGGCGGAGGTTTCTGTCTGCGATGTGTAGGCTACTGCCCCGCGGGGCCGTCACTGTTTCAAACAGCTGATTAACGCGCATCAATAAACGCATCTTTTCTTTTCTTTTTTTTCTTTTTTCTTTGTGCACGTCGCGGGCCGGATTGAGATGGTCCACGGGCCGGGTTCGGCCCGCGGGCCGTAAAATGCCCAGGTCTGTTTTAGAGGGAAATACATGCAAAACCACTGATGCACGTTGCCTTCAGGGACAGTTTTTCATCAAGCAGTCTCTGTATTTCCCTCTAAAACAACTCTGTGTGGTAACGTTGTGTTATTATAACCAAGAAATCCCATAATGAGCCTCTGTAGCGTAGCTCTGAGCAGCTCACCGCTCTGCTCCGCCGTTCTAAAAACAGCTTGCACCGACAATTAAAGGTAACGAACCTACTGCTATGACTATAGGGATTATGGCAATGGGCCAATTTGCCAAAATGTTGAACTATCCCTTTAAGTGTGTTGCAGATACAGATTTGGTGTGAACGCCCTCTAGTGGACGAGGGACGTAATAATAAACTGGTATAGGTGGAGATAAAATAAAAAAAAACATGAATAATTTGAATATAATTTGAATATTTTACATAAGAAGCGTTTAAATCTTTTTTGGGGGGAAAGTTTGACAGCCATACTTAATTCCTACCGATTCAATGTTACATTAGGTGCCTGAACCAGTATCTGTGCATTTACCTTTATCCTGGCGCACACACTGCAAAAACTCAAAATCTTACCAAGACTATTTGTCTCATTTCTAGTCAAAACAAATCTCATTCTACTTAAAATAAGACTCATCACATTAAAAGCAGCTTGTTTTTAGACACTTTTTACTTCTTTCAAGCAGATTTTCACTTGAAATAAGTAGAAAAATCTGATAGTGGAGCAAGTTTTTCTTTCTTATTACAAACACAAAAAACTTGCTTTCACTGGCAGATTTTTCTACTTATTTCAAATGAAAATGTGTTTGAAACAAGTGAAAATGATCTAAAAACAAGTTAATTTTAGGTGATGAGTCTTATTTTAAGTGGAAAGAGTAGAAATGACTAGAAATGAGACATTTTGACAAGAAAAAGGACAAATATTCTTGGAAAGATGTTGAGTTTTTGCAGTGCATCTGCCGATTCGGTTCCGACATCATCTTTTTTGGAAAGTGACGGTATTTAGGAATCTTTACGGTCAATTAATACCACGATTAATTGTGACATCCCTAATACACATATGTGACCCGATCCATCAAAATGAGTCACAGTGACCCAAATATCAAAGTTGAGATTTTGGTATCAATGGAAAGATTAGAAAATAAGCTTTAAAATGATTCCCTAGTCACAGTCATACATTTGATGGTTTTCGAGATGTGGCCATTTGAATTACGATCTCCTACTCTCTTATTCTGTTCTAAAACCTGAGAAAACTGCAGTTAAAGTTTTTGCCAGTGACTCTGGCATCTGTTCCTGTACCACGTGATTACACGCACCCTATACGGTCCCTTGTTGTCATAGAGGCAGCATTCAATGAACCTCGGAAAGCAGAGAATCTCACAATTCAGATGCTTTTCACAGCTCGTCTCTATCATAAACGGTTCAGAAGTTGTCATGTTTTGTTGACATTTTGTAAAACACGTGCAAGTGTGTACGTTCGGTTTAGCATCGATGCTACGCTCTGTTAGCATCGATGCTACACTCTGTTAGCGTCGATGCTACTCGGTTTAGCATCTGTTTCTTTACCCGTCCCTTCTCGTCATAGAGGCACCGTTCAATGACCGTCGGAAAGCGGAGAATCCCGCGATTCAGATGCAGTTCACAGCTCGTCTCTATCATGAACGGTTCAGGAGATATTTCATGTTTTGCACCGATGCAACACTCATTTTCAGAGGGTTTAAGTTGCAGGTCAAATTTAATCATCATTTTCGTGCCTTTTCTCAATTATCTGGACTGTGAAACTTTGGGAGATTGTTTTTGAATGTCATTGCTTTGAAATTAGGGTAAAACATTTTTTTTGATTTTCTATGGGTTTTCCACGTTATCAGCTGATTATCTAAAAATAGAACGTTGCGACTTCCGACTCATTTTGATAGAACGGGTCACATATTCAAACACACACACACACCTGTGAGCGGCGGTCCGAGCAGCACGGGTCCACACTCCACGATGGTGACGAGCCCGACGGCGGAGGAGAAGCGCTGCGTCCCCACCAGGTCCATCAGCGTCTCGAACAGCACGGCGCTCAGCCAGCCGAAGGCGAAGCCGAAGAAGATGGCGTAGATCACGAAGCCCGTGTAGTCCACCGACAGCGGCGCCAGCACGTGGCACACGCCGTTGTACATGACGGCGGCCGCGAAGAAGTACTGCACGCGCGGCCGCACCCACTTGGTGTTGGCCAGCAGCCCCATGGACGGGCGCGCGAACATGTCCACGAAGGCCAGCACGGACAGCAGGAAGGCCGCCTTCTCCTTGCTGATGTCCTTGCTCTTGGCGTAGTTGGAGAGGAAGACGAGCGGCGCGAACAGCCCGAAGAACATGATGCAGTTGCCGAGGAGATAGAGCAGGAAGCCGCGGTGCTTGAACAGCGTCAGGTCGATGAAGGAGTTGATGGTCTGCAGCACCGTCTTCTTGGGCGCCGGCTCCACAGCGTCTTGTTTGCCCTCGCCGGCCTCAGAGTCGCTGGGTTTCTGCTGCGTCGCCGGTGGCTGCGGTGTGGGGCCGATGGGGCGCATCACGGACCCGGCCACGCAGCAGTTGAGCAGCAGACCCCCCAGGATGAGGAAGCTGCCCCGCCACCCGAACTGGTCGAACAGCCACGAGTTGAGCGGCGCCAGCGTGGACAGGAACACGGGGCTGCCCGCCATGGCGATGCCGTTGGCGATGGGCCGGCGGTGGAAGAAGTACTTGCCGATCATGGTGAGGGCCGGGTTCAGGTTGAAGGCCAGGCCCAGACCTGGAGGAGGGGGGGGGGAGAGGGTTTAAGGATTTCTCTTTTCCATTATTCACTTATAACTAGGGCTGAAAATAACGATTATTTTCATCATCGATTAATCTGTCGGTTATTTAAAGCACTTTTTTTCCTTCCTTTTCTGTATTGTGTATACATATGTATCTCAATTTCATACAATGGTGTGTACATAATACATTTATGTATACAAACTTTGTGCAATATTGGACACACATCTGCATGTGCAGTCGTGTGCTATGGGATGGAGCAATTTAAGTCGATCCTGCACTTTATTGGGGCATCGTGCAATCAAATTAAATTCAATCTTGCACTTATGCACTCGTCACTTTAGAAAACAGCACTTTAGCACATAGCACTTTAACTAGCACTGTAGCACTTTATAACTTCTCAGTAATCTTCTGGTCCCCTTACCCACTCTTTTGGTCAGTTAACTGGTGGTTTATGTTTGTTGTTCATATATGTTTTGTGTAAGATGTCAAGGTGTTTTATTGTCCTAGTCCTGCCTCTTGTACTTTTTATCGTCATTGTTTTTATGTCTAACATCAACCTGCCAATGGGACTGGGGATGGAAATCAGCCACTTGGCTACAATCCCACATATTTACATGTCAATGTCCATCAATATGTACTGTTCCCATTTTTACAAAAATAAATAAATCTGAAATCTGAAATTGTTCGATTAATTGTTGTGGCTCTAATTCATACCCACAAATACAAGGAATTTCTAATTTTTTTCAGTTAAAGATCAGTATTTCAGCTGAGATTTGACATAAATAGGAAATGGTTGAACAAAAATGTCCAAATGTTTTAATACCCCAGTGATACCAAGACAAACAGCCATAGGAACAAACCGTTCTCTTTAAGGGTATAAAGTGTTTAAAATTATTTTCACTGTCTCTGGGGGTTTTTGACCAGTTTTCTGACTATAAAAGTTGACTTGATGTGACATTCAGGTCATTTTCATGGTGGATGAGCTGACATTACATTAACGCCACAAGCAGCAGCGATGTGTGACTGACCTCCCACCACGCCGATGAAGAAGTAGAGCTGCTGCACCGTGTTGCAGAAGGACGCCGCGACCAGGCCCGAGCCCGCCAGGCAGCCGCCCACCATGACGATGGGACGGCTGCCGTACTTGTTCACCAGGATGCTGCTGATTGGACCTGAGGACGGAGAAGGAGAGGCAGAGAGGAGGGAGAGTTGGTGAATTAAAACAAACTCACAACATGAACAAAGTAGAATCAGAGTCTCAGTCCAAAGGTTTTCAGTTTGCTGTCATAATAAAGAAATAAAAAATAAAGAAATCCTTTTATTTTAGAGGCAATAACCAGGAAATGTTGCTTTAAAAATGAAAATAAACAACAGTTAATTATCAAAAGAGCTCCTGATTATGTTCCTGTGGCTCCAACAACCAGATCAATAATCGATTATTTGGTCGACTGTAAACTACTCTGATCTTCTTTTAATGAAGAAAACAAAACAACTAAGAGAGATAAATGATAAATAGACTGCTCAGATTGAGACAGAGTCCGATGATCGATCAAATATCAGACTAATTAAAGAACGGTGTAACCCTTTAATTTACAGGCTGGTAATTACGTGATAATGTCTAGAAATAAACTAGAAATAACGGTCAGTTTCATAGTAATGTCATGTTTTTCATAAAGGTAATAGACTTTGAATTTTTTGGGAAAGGCCAGAATTTTTCTCCACCAAGTCGTTGCAATCAATTGTTATTTCTTGGCTAAATTTCATGACATTACAATGAAATTGACCGTTATTTCTAAACATTATGATGCAATTACTTTGCTGTTTCTTCACGTAATTAACGTCCTGTTAATTAAAGGGGCAGCAGATGATGATGAACAGGTTTTTATTAAGGTTTTTATTCTGTTTTTACTTGTGTCATTCTGTATCTATTTGTTGTTTGTTTTATGTTTTATGTTAGGCTAAACTGTGTTTTTATGTTTCTTTTATGCGCACGTATGCACACATTTAAGAAAAAATTCCACTGCTAAGTATGTGCAGGGGACAATAAAGGTTTTCTGAATCTGAATCTGAATCAGTAAATAGTAAACTGCATCGCTGCTCTGAACTGAACCAGTCCTGTTGTTACATCAGCACAGTTTCCCTGTTCCACCAGCAGGTGGCGCAGCGACAGCAGAAACACAACCAGGACAGAGAGCGATTGTGTAACAGCATCTGATGCTTGAGGTTAGTGGGAGAGGGGAGGGGGGGGAGAGAGGAGAGAGGAGGGGGGAGAGGGGGAGGAAGAATGTATGGGAGAGGAGGAGGAGGGAGGTGGTGCAAGGTACAGAGGAGAGGGAGGAGAGGGGGGAGAGGGGGGGGGGGGGAGGAGCGGTGACGTCCATGTGTGGGTCTGCCAGCCTGACTGAATGGATCCACAGTGACTCTGCTGGACGTGAACAGAGTGAAGCTGCTCTGAGATCAGCTGTCTGCTGACGAGGCGTTCGAGGCCCCTCGGCTGCGTACGTCACTCTGAGCGCCGCTGGTGTCGGCTGGTGACGCTGCTGTTCAGTCCAACAGCTGACTATTAATAATAATTAACTAAAGAGTTAAAGAGCTGTTGATCAGTAGACCTATTGATAATGAAAACTATTATTACGTTCAGTGTTAACTATGTGTGACAGACACACACACACACACACACACACACACACACACACACACACACACACACACACACACACACACACACACACACACACACACACACACACACACACACACACACACACACACACACACACACACTATGGCGGCTTTGCCCTTGAACACTTGGCAGTGGTCCAGTGAGGCCGGGGGCTCTGGACTCTGCAGCTTCACTCACAGTCACTAAATACCTCAGTGGACAGCGAACGCCTCGTCTGGCACAGTCCAAGTCTCTACAGAGTCTCTACAGAGTCAGAGTCTCTACAGAGTCTCTACAGAGTCTCTACAGAGTCTCTACAGAGTCAGAGTCAGAGTCTCTACAGAGTCTCTACAGAGTCTGAGTCTCTACAGAGTCTCTACAGAGTCTGAGTCTCTACAGAGTCCGAGTCTCTACAGAGTCTCTACAGAGTCTCTACAGAGTCTGAGTCTCTACAGAGTCTGAGTCTCTACAGAGTCTCTACAGAGTCTGAGTCTCTACAGAGTCTCTACAGAGTCTCTACAGAGTCAGAGTCTCTACAGAGTCTCTACAGAGTCAGAGTCTCTACAGAGTCAGAGTCTCTACAGAGTCTCTACAGAGTCTGAGTCTCTACAGAGTCTGAGTCTCTACAGAGTCAGAGTCTCTACAGAGTCTGAGTCTCTACAGAGTCTCTACAGAGTCAGAGTCTCTACAGAGTCAGAGTCTCTACAGAGTCAGAGTCTCTACAGAGTCTCTACAGAGTCTGAGTCTCTACAGAGTCTCTACAGAGTCAGAGTCTCTACAGAGTCAGAGTCTCTACAGAGTCTCTACAGAGTCTCTACAGAGTCTGAGTCTCTACAGAGTCTCTACAGAGTCAGAGTCTCTACAGAGTCTCTACAGAGTCTGAGTCTCTACAGAGTCTCTACAGAGTCAGAGTCTCTACAGAGTCAGAGTCTCTACAGAGTCTCTACAGAGTCTCTACAGAGTCAGAGTCTCTACAGAGTCTCTACAGAGTCAGAGTCTCTACAGAGTCTCTACAGAGTCTCTACAGAGTCAGAGTCTCTACAGAGTCTCTACAGAGTCTCTACAGAGTCAGAGTCTCTACAGAGTCTCTACAGAGTCTCTACAGAGTCAGAGTCTCTACAGAGTCAGAGTCTCTACAGAGTCAGAGTCTCTACAGAGTCTCTACAGAGTCAGAGTCTCTACAGAGTCTCTACAGAGTCTCTACAGAGTCAGAGTCTGTAAAGACTCTGATGCCTAATTCCAATTCTATTTTTCATCCCTATCACGTTAACTTAATAAAAATAAAATAAAATGTAATGCTGACTGATCGGTTCATTGTAAAACATTTATTTATTGATGTAAAATGGTAAATGGTCTGTATTTATATAGCGCTTTACTATACCTGAACGATACCCAAAGCGCTTTACAGTACATCACATTCACCCATTCACACACACATTCACACACTGATGGTGGAAGCTACCATGCAAGGCGCGAACTACGACCCATCAGGAGCAAGGTGGGTAAGGTGTCTTGCCCAAGGACACTACGGCAGCAACCGGGACAGAGCGGGATTCGAACCGCCAACCCTCTGATCATTGGACGACCCACTCTACCACCTGAGCCACTGCCGCCCTGTAAATGTGGTGGTTTCTGTCCGTAGGCTCCAGAGCCCCGAGGCAGCGCTGCTCCTCTGTCCAATACACACATGAAGCTTCACTTAACATTCAAACAAACTAATGTGACTGCCACAATTGTTACATTTCATCAATGAGACCAACATTTATCTCCTAAAAATAATGTAACTACCCGGTGGTAAACCTCTAAAAACCTGTGAGTAAGTTAATTAGCGATTGTCTTTTCTCCCCCGGGATGACGGCGGAGGTTGGCCGGCTGACCAGCTCTCTGGACGGGTGGTGTCTCCGTGACGAGCCGTTGATCTGCTCCACAGGTGGAGCTTCACTTCTCCCAAAAACATCGGAGCAAACGTCTAAACAGCCTCATGTGGATAAACCGACCGCACATTGTGGATCTAAACAGCTACTTATTAAAACTTAACAAAATGACGTAATAACAGCGCTACAGTGAGAAATAAAACAGCTGCCGGTTGCCGCAAAATGCATTCTGGGAAACTTGCCATAGCCCTCGGTTTGTAGTGTGCCTCTGAAAAATCACTGTTTCGAGATAGCCCTACCACTTCCCCCTACCCCTCGTCTGAACCAGAACCAGGACAACACCACTTCACGTGAACAAGCAAAAAGAAGGGCTAGGGCCAAAGGGGGAAGTGGAATTCAGCCTGAGTCTTTACAGAGTCCGAGTCTCTCCATCAGCTGACTGCGTCGCTCTGAGTTCGTTGCAGCCTCAGTAAACCAGTAGTGAACTTTCACCAGGACACGACTGAATCTGCATCAGCATCACTCACACCGACTAATGAGTAGTGACAGTGTTTCTCGCTGTGGCTCAGTGTTCTCTTCTCACAGATATTATATAAACCACTCCTCCTCCTCCTCCTCCTCCTCCTCCTCCTCCTCCTCCTAGAGACAACAACACTGAACCACACAGAGACAGTTCAGCTGAGACTCTGTCAGTCATTAGTTCTTCCTGAGCTCTGGTTTAACCACCGGTTACTGAGTCAACGCTGCTGTTTGGGTCCAGACAGGTCGGTGTCCATGTGAGGGAGAGAGGGAGAGAGGCAGCTGCTGGTGAGTCAGAGCCACTGGAGACACAACAGCTGATGGACCGGTCCAACACAACACAACACAACACAACAGAACAGCTGATGGACCGGTCTAACTAACCCTGAAATCTGTCCCTCCTTCACTGCTCCTCTCTACAGAGTGAATTCTATATAGTGGACTATATAATGAGCTCACTGTTAAAATGAAAAAACACTTTTGGACACGACTCCACTGCACCAATAATTAAAGCTATCAGTAAGTGATCCGGTGGTTTTGTCTAACTTCCTGTCAGCAGATGGAGTTAGCAGTCCCCGCCCTCGTCCCTACGTCACCACATTCAGGCGCATCCCTTGGCTGCACACACAGAGAGGACCGCCCCTTTATGCCGTTCTCTCTCCTCATTGGATAAAGGTTGTAGGATACAAGGAAAGTTTTCTCCTGGGCTCAGAGCAGAGCAGAGTGACTGACAGACCCGTGTTTCAGACCAAACACTCTATAGAAGTGATTGCTGTCGGAAGATACAACTATTTAAGACTTAGATTAACACAAACATTCACCTTGCACCTGCTTTAAGTATATAATGAGCTCACTGGTAAAATGAAAAAACACTTTCGGACACGACTCCACTGCACAGTTGATTAAGTTTTTACGTTGCAGATCAATGCCGACGATCCCCGACTGCAGTGCATTATGGGATAAAGGGCTCGAGCCCTTTCTCCCATAATCTGGAAATTTGAGACAGTGCAGGTACATTTTTCATCTACTTGTGCATGTGCAACCAGTGAATTTGCCGTTTTTTTTGTTTTTTTTCCTGGTGAAACATGGACGGGACGATTTAAAGAATCTGTCATTACGGGTGTCAGGTCAATGTGCGTGAGGATCAGCGGAGCAGAGACGTGAGCTATGCACATTATTTCCACTTCTCCCCTCATCAAACTCATCAAATACACAATCCAACAACTCCACAACGCTCTGGTGGACAAGTTGTGAGCTGCACATTCACCACGCTATGAGATAATAACACAACGTTACCACACAGAGTTGTTTTAGAGGGAAATGCAAGACACGGCTGCTGGGCGGAGGGATTTCAGAAGAGAAAGTAGTTCAGAGTATTTGCTTCATGTGTCGTAATGTTACATAATGTTACATAATTATCTCATAGCATGGTGAATGTGCAGGTCACAACTTGTCCACCAGAGCGTTGTGGAGTTGTTGGATTGTGTATTTGATGAGTTTGATGAGGGAAAGGTGGAAGAGCTCACGTCTCCGCTCCGCCGTTCTAAAAAATAGCTTGCATTGACAATTAAAGGTAACGAACCTACTGCTATGACTATAGGGATTATGGCAATGGGCCGATCACTGTGATGAACCACGGACTGCACCGGTCAGACACCGGGCTGTGGAGATGGACGGCTGTTGCTCGGCGACAGGAGGAAGTGAAGAGGACATAAAGCTGATTACAGCACCGGTGAGTTGTGTCGTGTTCAACCTGATCTGATCTAATGTTGTTGTGTTTTTTTTTATTCATCTGCTGCTCAGACGGACATGAATCCAACCTGTCTGTCTCATCATATCAGTGTCTCACAGCCACAACACTTATTGCATTAAGACATTAAGATAAACTGCTGCTGCTGCTGCTGCTGCTGCTGTTAAAGCTGCTGCTGCTGCTGCTGCTGCTGCTGCTGCTGCTGCTGCTGCTGCTGCTGCTGCTGCTGCTGCTGCTGCTGCTGCTGCTGTTAAAGCTGCTGCTGCTGCTGCTGCTGCTGCTGCTGCTGCTGCTGCTGTTAAAGCTGCTGCTGCTGCTGCTGCTGCTGCTGCTGCTGCACACTCATGCATTCACACACAGAGAGACAGAGAGAGATATGTTTCTGCCTGTCACAAAAAAAGAGAAGAGCTGCTCAACATGAGCTCCTTTTAAGCTTTCTTTTAAATCTGTTAAATCATGGAACAATCTTCCAACTAATCTGAAACTTTGTACAGACTTCAATGTTTTTTCCCGAGAAGTCAAACAATGGATCCTAAGAAATCAGTCATGTCAGCATTAATCATGAGCCTAAATTATTCTTAACCTTGGCAAAGTGTGAAGTATTTTAATAACTGTATGTTTTGTTAACTGATATGAAATATGTCTTGAGTGTTTGTGATGTGTGAGAGGGTGTATTATGGGGTGTATTATGCACATGTGTATGGATGTTTAGAACGCTACGTATGTAAATTGATCATTCTTACTTTTCTATTGTTCTTATTCACCTGCCCAGGGACCACGGATGGAAAGTAGCTAGTGAGATAAATCTGGTACAAGGCATCTCTTCTCATTTCGAGACTAATGTTATTTTGTACATTGTCCCTGATACAAATAACCCTATTAAACTAAACTAAACTCTACATGAGCAGCTGCTTCTGCTCCTGTTGAGTTTTACCTGCTAAATGATATCTACACTCTTTGTTCATTAGTATCTTCTTTATTATTATATGTTTACTGTGTTATTATACCATTTTTGTAACGCTTTGGCAATATTGTACTGACAGTCCTGCCAATAAAGCTTGTTAAATTGAAAGTGAATTGAGAGAGGAAGTCAAACATTGACTCCATTGATCCACAGTCAGAACTAAAAGAGGCCGAGGACGTTTTTTACTCACAACATAAATTCCTCAAACCTGAGCAACAACACTGTTAAACAACGTGTGTGTGTGTGTGTGTGTGTGTGTGTGTGTGTGTGTGTGTGTGTGTGTGTGTGTGTGTGTGTGTGTGTGTGTGTGTGTGTGTGTGTGTGTGTGTGTGTGTAATTCCCCCACACCTCCAAACAGCCAGGAGGATTTGGCTCATGTCACGGCCAACTCTGTTTCACAATCCTCTCGTTCAGCTGCTGCTGCTAATAACACCACAGCTGTGTGTTAAAGGATTTCATCTAGTTCAGTTTAAATCTAATCTCATTAATTTTCCGTCCGGGGTCAGTGAACCGATCTGTCAAACATCAGCAGCTCCACGGTGACGACGGATCCACGTTTCCCTTCTGTCTGAGGGTTTTTTTTTGTTTAGTTTTGGAACCAGAAGTGGAACCAAGTTGTTCTAGGTTTCGGTGCCAGAGTCTCGCAGCTCAGGAAGATTTCCCACCGAGCGGAGAGCCAGGAGTCTGAGACAACCAGCAAACTCACAGAGATGAATGGAGCGACTGTGAGGAAAACCTGACGGAGCTCTGATAGCTACGTCTACATGGAGAACAAACACTGGGAATAAAGGGCTCGTTAGAATAAAACAGCGTCAAAGGGTCAAAGTTATTGTTATCGTTAACAGTTAAAGGGTTAATCATGTTCATCCCTAGCAGGAAAAATCATGATGATGAAAAATTGAGTCACTTCTGTGTTTGTTGGTTTGTTTACAGCTCAGGAGGAAGTACGACTTCTTCTTATGTGGTTGTTTTAGGGGAATCAAGATGACTCTGCGGATGTCAACATGCTGCTATTCTGAATGAAACTTGGTGCATGTTTACACAGATGACAATCAGATTATTTGATTCTGTGCCCAAAGAAACAGTAGATTCAGATTTTCTAATCCCTCAAGTTTTTGATCTGATTAAGACATTTTGCAGATGTAAACATAACTAACGAGTTACCTTTACAGGTAGCCTGACCATCCAGACTACATCATTAACATGTCTAGTGTGGCAACGACCGGTAGACCTCGGCTCAATCCAGGGGGCGGGATGAAGGCTGTCTTTCAAACTGCCTCTGCACCAATAGGGTAGCGCTAGCTAGCGCTACGACCAATCAGAGCAAAGAGCAGGATGACGTTAGCCTGACTAGCCAATTAAAGTGTATGTCGTCATGGCGTTAAGCCGCCCAACGACTCTCTAAACAGATAGAGCGCTGTGATTGGTCAACACAAACGGTGTTGGAGACTCAAAAAGTTCCTATGGCTCGTTTCTAGACCCACCTACGGAGCAAAGAGATTTGCTGCTGCTAGGGTGCAGCTGCAGCTAGATTTATAGGATACGTTTACAGGTGCATTTTGTTTACAATCTGTTTAATCATTCTAACTTCACTGTTCACATGCACATTTAATAAATTGGTCTGATTAAAACGTGTGTGTACTTGCATCAAGCAGTTAATCTGAATAAATCCACTGTGACATATTGACTCAGTGAAGTGTTGTTGGTCAGATATAAACCTCTCTCTCTTCCAGCCTGTTGCCTCCTCTCCTCTACATGGACCTGTACATCCTGGTAGCAGCAGTTTCTCCTCCTGCTGCTGTGATCGGAAAGACATTTATTTACCAATGAGCTCATTTTCCAATCGACGCAGTTTTATTCAGATCAGCTCTTATTCCTATTTCATTCAGATTATTTGTGTCCATGTAAACAGAAGACAAACCCTCTGTTGATCTGAACTGCTGCTGCTGCGTCAGAGTCTCTGAACGCTGTTTATCTTTACACACACACACACCACTTCATCCTGTATCACAGCTCCAGACCTCATCCTGAACTCTAGACCTCATCCTGTATCACAGCTCCAGACCTCATCCTGAACTCTAGACCTCATCCTGAGCTCCAGACTTCATCCTGTATCACAGCTCCAGACCTCATCCTGAACTCCAGACTTCATCCTGTATCACAGCTCCAGACCTCATCCTGAACTCCAGACCTCATCCTGTATCACAGCTCCAGATCTCATCCTGTATTAGGGCTGAACGATTTTAGGAAAAGATCTAATTGCGATTTTTCTGGCAGATATTACGATTTCGATTTGATTCACGATTTTCTTCAAATCAAGCTTCAGTGCGATATTCATAATGTACAGTAACATTTACAAACATGACAGAAAATTACATCAGACCATTAAAACATTAAATGCTATTGCTCTAATGCAAGAATGAAAACTATTATTATAACCTTTATTTATTCTCGAGAGACAAACTAAAGTTAAGTAGTGGGGGCGTATACTAGTGGTGGTATAATCTAATTCCCATTAACATTTAATGTTACTTACATGTGAAACGCTGGGTGTAATGTCACATGAACATATGTATGCAGATGGTGAAACACTTTCTTTTTTTTTTTCTTAGTTAATTAATGAGAAACACTGGTGTAGTGGAAAAGAGCCATTTGACTGTCTTAACTGTCTTAACAACAGATCCTGGGTCGGTCAGGAGCACTGCAAAAAATTTGCAGCTTTCGCGATCACATGATTGCGTTGTCTAAAATCGCAATTTCGATCAGAAAATGCTAAATCGTTCAGCCCTATCCTGTATCATATCTGAGCTCCAGACCTCATCCTGAACTCCAGACTTCATTGGAAGAGTTCAAACTCACAGGTTCAATGAGCAGAACCATCATCAGGTCTGAAGGTTCATGCTCCTGCTGCAGCAACCAGAGGGTTAAATCCTGGAGTCTCGGCTGTGACTAACAGATGAGTGATCGGTGTGTGTGTGTGTCTGTCTGAGCCGCTGGACTTCACACAGTTTCCAACCAGAGCAGCAGAATAAAGACGGGAAGCTGCAGGTCGGTGAGAAGCAGCGGAGCAGGAAGGAGGAAGGAGAAGGAGGAAGGATCTCTGCTTTCCTTCCATCAACCAGCCAGTGTTTTTATACAGAGTCATCATGACTCAGTGAATTATCTTTATCACAACACACTGCACTTCTGCTGCAACACACACACACACAACGCTACACAACTCTGTAAGACCCAGATCAGAACAAACTGTGGAAAGATTTAATTTCCTGAGAAAATGTGCAGGAAGAAGAAGTCTGTTTGTCTTCCAACACGTTCAGATCTTTATCTGAGTTACACAATAAAAACCCATTGTAACTAATAACACATCAGTGTATTGATCGTGTCCATAGTGAAGACATTAGTCCAACAGGTTCAGAGTGAGGAGGAGGAGAGAGTTCAAGCTGCTGCCACTAGTGAGAAAACTGAAAAACAGCAGAACATTTTCACAGACAAAACCTGAGGGAAGCGAAGCAGCTGAGCAGCTTCAGAGATAGAAACACATTATCATCGTCTCAGGTTGTCTAACACGCTGTAAGACCATCTTAAATCCAACATTTACAGAGTGTTTGATCATAAAGACTGAAGATTACACGTGTTTATGTGATATTATATGATGTGATGTTATCATTGGCAGAATGCGTCGGTCTGTGTTTACGACTTGGATCAAGATCAGATCAAAGTTTTACGACTCGTTCGTTTCTCTTGGCAGCTGTGACTCACGGCGCCTCCTCCAGGTTCAGCTCACTTCACTGCTTTATCTTTAACACCACTTATGGTTATAGTTCAGTTTAAAAAAAGGAAAACTGAATAAAAAACTACAATGAACGATGCAAAACGGACTGAAACTGAAGTTGAAGTGCAGATAAACTTTGCTGCCCTCCTGTGGAAACAGCCTCTCAAAGTGAACAGAGGGAGAAAACCACAGAGGAACCAGCTGCTGCAAACGTTTGGCAAGAAGAAGATTAACTTATTTTATCTTAGCTCAGCTTAGCTTAGCTTAGCTTAGCTTAGCTTAGCTTAGCTTAGCATGCATTTTATGATCGGCTAGAAAAGAGTTAAAGCTGCAGGAAGACAAAGAAACTGGAGGCGTTCCTCCTCCTGAGAGCTGCAAAACTGAACTGAACTGAACTGAACTGAACCTGCTTCATTACGAGTTCAACAAACTCAAACTAAACTGCAATATAAACAAACTAAAAAACTAAATAAAAAAATTTAAATATATAATATAATATAATATAATATATTAAACACTTAAGCCGGTGCATATTCTCATTTGTCCAGGTCATAGTATTTCAAAGGAGGTTAAATGGAAAGCAACTGGACTTAGTTATTTGTCTAGGAAGACGTTTCACCTCTCATCCAAGAGGCTTCATCAGTTCATGTAGCAGCTGACCAGGCTGGGACTGGTCCAACTATCTGGTGTGGAGACTCACTATTTAACCTCTTGTGTGGGCGTTTCACAAGGGTGATGATGTCACTGGTTCCCTTTTGTGCTCCAAGTGCCAACGACAGTCGTTGGAGTGACAGTCGTTGGTGGGAAGTTGGTTTCGACTTCGTTAGTGCCCTATTGTGTTCTAACGACAGTCGTTGGAGTCACTTGCCACTTGTGGACAGTGGTTGTTCTTTGAGGCTAGATGGTTGAGTCTCCTGGGAAGGGATGAAAGGGCAGCATTGTAAATTGGAGATAGGTGGTGTCTCAGACCTCCTCCCCTGTTGAGGGATGGTTTTTCTACTTTTACAAAAATGGCTTCTTTAACTCCTCTTTCAAACCATCTGTCCTCTCTGTCTAGGATTTGGACATTGCTGTCCTCAAAGGAGTGGGCTTTCTCCTTGAGATGTAAATGAACAGCAGAGTCCAGTCCTGAGGAGTTTGCTCTCCTGTGTTGGGCCATGCGTTTATGCAGTGGTTGTTTTGTTTCTCCAATGTAGAGGTCTTTGCATTCCTCGTTGCATTGGACTGCATACACCAGATTGCTTTTGTGGGTGTGATATTAAACACTTCTCTTCTCTGTCTTCTCCTACGTGCAGAGCATCATGTGCATCGACACTTACTGAGACGTCACCGAACCACAAAGAAACTAAATGAGTGTGTGTGTTCTAGCTCAGGGAAGTCCGTGTGTGTGTGTGTGTGTGTGTGTGTGTGTGTGTGTGTGTGTGTGTGTGTGTGTGTGTGTGTGTGTGTGTGTGTGTGTGTGTGTGTGTGTGTGTGTGTGTGTGTGTGTAACCAGTGATGATGCCACATGGTCCGATGCTTCAGTCTCTACAACAGAGTTACTGCATCGTTGTGTCTTTTTACAGAATGAATTATTGTGAAACTAGTGAGAAAGTAAGAATAAGAAGAATAAACGGCTTCAACATCTGGCTGCAGCTGTTACACAACTTCTCTCCTCCCCCAGTTTCCTCCCCCCCTCCTCCTCCCCCCCTCTGAATAAAGGCCTAACCGTCTGCAGGCTGGCACGCAGCAGCTCTGCAGAGCATGAATGAGTAAGTGGAGGGAAGAGAAGAGAAGAGAAGAGAAGAGAAGAGAAGAGAAGAGAAGAGAAGAGAAGAGAAGAGACACCATTTTTAGACACGGAGATTTAAAGTGAGAACACAGACAAAGCCAGAGACGCTGAGCGGGACGGAGGTTTGAAACACAGAGCAGCTTTGTGAAGCAGCGGAAGGAGAAGGAGGAGAAGAAACCTGAACTGAAACCTGAGCGGAGCTGAAACTAGGTCTCTCTCTCTCTCTCTCTCTCGTAGCTAATAAAAAGAGACTGTTGTTTAAGTGTTGAGGCCAACGAGTTGTTTCCAAATGATGAAACCTGGCTCGGTCTGTTCCTCTGTCGCCTCACGCAGCTGTTACACTGAATGTAATAGAATATAATAGAATACTGTGTCATCATGCAAAAGTTTAGACACCAAACGTCTGTTAATGTTAAAACAGTTCAAGTGGAAGATGAAATGATCTCCAGAAGACATAAAGTTACAGATGATCACTTTACATTTTAAACTATATATATACACTATAAATGTCTTGTCTGATAAAGTTCTCTGAGAGCTCAAGCCTCCTGGGTTTTCTCCCATTCTTCTGCTGCTGTTTTGTTTCCCTTTTTCACTCTGAAACTGTAGAAAACTACAATAATACACTGATGTTGATTAAAATATTGAAAAAAAAGAGTGTTTCTTGTCTTTTGGAGATCATTTCATCTTCCACTGGATGAACTGTTTTAACATTAACATTTGGACCACAACATTTGCATGATGACTAAGTAAACTAAGGCTAACGAACACATCGAGTATAAAAGTTATTGATACATTTAGCAGTATTTAATATTAAATAGTGCTTAAGCCAACAGCTTAGGGCCAACAGTTTATCTGTAACAGTTATAAACTGTTTTCTTGTCTGTAACAACATCTCTGTCCTGGGTGATGATCCCTCCTCTGTTGCTCACCCTGAGCTTTCTCCTGGTTTTCCCTGTTAAAAGGGTTTTCCATGGAGTTTTTCCTCAGTGGATGTGAGGGTCTAAGGACAGAGGATGTTGTTATGATGGGATGTAAAGCCCTTTGACACAAACTGGTGGTAAAAACAAAACAAAACAAAAAAATACAAATAAAATTGCCTTGCCTTGCCTTAAAGTTATTTTTTAGGGAATGCATTTATTCTCCTTCTTGCAGAGTTTTGATGAGGCGCTGGTTGCTAACGTAGCTTAGCTTAAAGTCTGGGAAGAGTCCAGACAGGAAGCCAGGTTTCTCCAGAGTGATCAAACTTTGTCTTCTAACAACTTAACAACTCATCACTCGTCCAAACGGAGTCTTAAAAACTTCAACTTGTCATTTTACAGGTGTTTGTATTTGTTATTTCTCTACTAGAAAGCTAACTGGCTTCATCTTTTCCATGTTCAAACTGACAGAAACTCACTCTGAAACTATAGAAAACTAAAATAATACACTGATATTGATTAAAAAAGAGTGTTTCATGTGTAACTTTACGTCTTTTGGAGATCATTTCATCTTCCACTTGATGAACTGTTTAACACATTAACACACAGTTGGTGTCTAAACTTTTGCATGATGCCTCTGTATAAACAGGATTACAGTGAATCGACTGCATCATTGTACAGATGATAATTTTGATTTTGATTGATCATTTCGCCTATGATAAAATAGAATGAGAAACGGAGGTCAAGCTTTGTACATGTATGTAAATGTAAATGTAAATGTAAATGTATAAAAATATACATCAGTAGGCCTACATTCAGTTCATGTGGACCCGGTGGTCTACGTGTTTGTCTCATCAGGGGAAAAATGTGGAAATCGTGCTCGTTAAGAAACGACTCATTTCAAAAGCAGAGATGATCACACACACAAACACACACACACACACACACACACACACACACACACACACACACACACACACACACACACACACACACACACACACATACCAGTACAGTCAAATATTAACCAGGAACAACCAAACACACCTTTTCATAAAGTGGCTGCAGCTTCTGTTTTTTTTTTTAACTTCTCGTTTGTATGTAATGATGTTGTAATGCTGACTGTTAACCTGCTGTCAAACTGAATGTAATCTGTAATCTAGTGTGTGTGTGTGTGTGTGTGTGTGTGTGTGTGTGTGTGTGTGTGTGTGTGTGTTGTAGTCAGATTACAGCAGAACAAACATCCTCTTGTTTTCATGTCTCAGTTTCCCACATTGTGTCCAGACTTTTCTTTTCTCTGCTGTGAGAAACAACTGCTCCGGAGCGGAGGAGGAGAGTAAAAACAGAAAGAGAAGGAGGTTTATTTAGCTTCTTTAGCTCCAGTGAAGAGTGAAAAACGAGGAGCTGCCAGGGAAAGTGCTGCAGGTCTAAAATAACTGGAGCTGCTCACACGTAAATATGAAGGAAGCCTCCACTGTAAACAAACACCAGACTGAAACTAGACTTCAGCAGACAAACTGATCCCAGAGCAGCTACGGCCACAGCAGCATCATCATCATCAGAGCAGCTCAGAGACTCGGGGCGTTTCCACACCTGAACCCAGGTTAGACCGGTCACAGTCATGAAGTTTGACTTGACCATTAATTTCCATACAAATAAGTGTGATTAACGATTTAATTGTCATTTTCTGATCAATTATTGTGTGTTTCATGTGTATTATTAAAGGTATAGTACGTAGGAGTTCCCCCCATCTAGCGGTGCGGTTGCATATCTGAACGTATTCTTGATGTTGCATTCAGGTGAAATGGGGCAGACGTCAGACTTTAATTGCAGTAGAAGACTCTCTGCACTCCTCCCGTTAGCAACGCCAGCCCATAATAGCCCTGCCCAGAGATTTACAACATACAGTGTTGTGAACAGACCCAAAGAAACGGCCTATTTTCACGGCCTAAAAGAGGTTTTACCTGAAAAAAAAAACACAGTTCCATTGTTCACTATAATATAATTTTTTCCAGGAAAAACACAGTTTTTATTTGGACCGAACCAACTGCTGATCGGCGGGCGCTAACCCTGGGCGGAGGGATACGTGAGTTGGTTAGGTCCAAATAAAAACTGTGTTTTTCCTGCACTTAGAAGGGCTGGAAAAAATTATATTATAGTGAACAATGGAACTGTGTTTTTTTTTTTCAGGTAAAACCTCTTTTAGGCCGTGAAAATAGGCCGTTTCTTTGGGTCTGTTCACAACACTGTATGTTGTAAATCTCTGGACAGGGCTATTATGGGCTGGCGTTGCTAACGGGAGGAGTGCAGAGAGTCTTCTACTGCAATTAAAGTACTTAGGGGCTATTTGTAGATCATACAACCACACTTTAAAAAAAAAATGCTACTATCCCTTTAATGAGCTGCAGGACGGAGGAGGGTGAAGAGGAAACCATTGATTTATTAATTACAACCGTCGCTGGCAGAGTTTACTCAGCTGGAGATAATCAGCTGTTGTGTGTAGAGCGTCACACACACAGACACACACACAGACACACACACACACACACACACACACACACACACACACACAGACACACACGTGCTCGTACCTCCGGCGTACATGACGGCCAGCATGATGGAGGAGATCCAGGACACCTGGCTGGGCGTGGCGTCGAAGATGGCCTCGATCTCCTTGAAGAAGACGGTGATGGACTTGGGGAAGGCGTAGGAGAAGCCGATGGAGATGAAGGAGCCCACCACCACCACCCAGCCCCAGCCGCCCTCAGGGGGCGTGTAGCCCTGAGGCCCGCCCAGCGCCGGGGGCATCGCTGCTGCTGCTGCTGCTGCTGCTGCTGCCGGGGCAACGAGGAGGAGGAGGAGGAGGAGGAGGAAGAGGAGGAGGAGGATGGAGAAGAGGAGGAGGAAGGTCTCTGTTGGTCAGTGGATCAGGACTGGAGACAGGAGATCTGGGAACAGAGAAGAGAAAACGGGTTCAACCAACTGAGACTGAAACTGATCCAGGGTCATTATAGTTCACTCAAACTAAAACTAAAACGAGCTGTGAAAACAAAATAACTAAAGGAACTAGGGTTGCAAAATTTCCGGGAATTTTCAAAGTTGGAAACAGAATTAACGGGAACATATGGGAATAAACAGGAATAAATCCAAAATTTACAAAATTGAAAGTAGGCCCTTAAAAGACAATTCCGGGCAAATTCACCTCAGGCTGTATGTTCCTAACATTTTAGGTCTAACAGAAGGAATCTGAAGATTTTCAGTTTAATATCTCCTGTTTTGCGGTAGTTGTGTCTGTCCCCGCATCGCCACGGCAACAATGAATGGGAGCGGGTTGAAGTTCTGCTGCTTAGGCTGTTTCCATCCCTCAAAGCCACAGACAGCGTCAGACGGCGACTCAAACATGCACCCAGAAGTTTATTTACTTCAACAAGCCGACATGTTTGTAAAACTAGATCTAATTCAAAGTCTGGCGGAGTCGAGACCCAAGTTGCCGCTCGGTGTG
Source organism: Trachurus trachurus (assembly GCF_905171665.1). Taxonomy (NCBI): domain Eukaryota; kingdom Metazoa; phylum Chordata; class Actinopteri; order Carangiformes; family Carangidae; genus Trachurus; species Trachurus trachurus. The sequence continues at coordinate 33,515,608 of NC_139901.1, read as the reverse complement.
TTCAGGTGCAGTGGGAAGCTCCCGTTTGTGTCAGAAACACAGGAATATCAACTCTGGACTTGCTTCAAGTAAACATTTTTTTCCACAGACAGAGTCAGGTGGCGACTCAAACATGCGGCGAGAAGTTTTTATTACTTGTTTGTAGTGGAAGCTCCTCTTCCCGGTTCGTCAAATTTGGACGAACCAGAAAGAGAAGCTTCTGCTACAAAACAAGCTTGAAATATAGACTTATTTAATTTTTTTCAGAACAATTTCTCATGTTGGGGCTTCAATACAAGAGGGACATTACATAGGAGCAGCTTGGAGGTATTTGGATGTTTCTTGGTGTGTCTTTTTGTTACGAAGACAGTTGGTATCCATTTGCAACCGTCATATGGACATGCACTGCTACGCCGAGACCCCCTGTAACTCAGAGAAGCCACGGAGGACTCTGAAACTTCTCCCAGCCCTTAGTCCACATGAGGGGGAGGAGAGTAGATAATGAGGGAAATTTTCATTTTGGGTGAACTATCCCTTTAAGAACCTGGACTGGTTTAATTGGTGGAGAAGAGGCAGAATACGTCTCCTTTAATATGAGACGTGAAGGAGCAGAGGGATGAGAGGAGGAGAGGAGGAGAGGAGGTGGAAGAAACTAAATATTAGTGTTTGTGATGATGTTATAACAGCAGAGCACCGGGCTGCAGGCCAACATACCAGCAGAGTTTAGCCTGCAGCCCAAACACAGGGATTAGACCGAGCCGAGGTGAACTAACCGTCAGACCGCTGTGAAGACTGCAGCTTAAAGAGGAGCCTTAAAGGGATAGTCCAACATTTAGTCAAATTGGCCCATTACCATAATCCCTATAGTCATAGCAGTAGGTTCGTTACCTTTAATTGTCGGTGCAAGCTGTTTTTAGAACGGCGGAGCAGAGCCGTGAGCTGCTCAGAGCTACGCTACAGAGGAGGCTCATTATGGGATTTCTTGGTTTCCCTCATCATCAAACTCATCAAATACACAATCCAACAACTCCACAACGCTCTGGTGGACAAGTTGTGAGCTGCACATTCACCACGCTATGAGATAATAACACAACGTTACCACACAGAGTTGTTTTAGAGGGAAATTCATGCAAAACAGCTGATGCACGTTGACTAATTTTACTATTTTCATTGTTTATGAAGGTTATATAATGTGCAAATAAAAAAAATAAACTTCAGGGACAGTTTTTCATCAAGAAGTCTCTGCATTTACCTCTAAATTTACCTCCTGCTGCTGCTGTCTGGACTGACTGGTCCTGTGCAGATTATTAAACTGTTACTGAAGCTAAAGTTAAGTTAAGTTAAGTTAAGTTAATTTAATATAATTATTGCATTAAGAGTCTGTGATGCCTTCACTGACCGTCCACTCTCACCACATGTTCACTAAGAACACACACAGAGTGAATGTAGAAATTAGGGGTGGGAGAAAATTTTTTTTATTTTATTTTAAATGTTTTAAATATTGTGCAATGTGTATTTGTTCGCCTCTTTTACATACAGGGAGTACAGGCTTTGAAAAGGGTTTAAGTCACTTTATAATGGAGTATGTTAATTTATAGGCTTCTACAGTATTTGTGTGCAGATAAATGTTAAAAATGCTAAAGACTAAAAATCGAGAGAATCGGCAATATCGTAGAATCACAATTTAAATCAAATCGCCATCCAAAAAATCCTAGAAGAATCAAATCGGGAGAAAAGCGTATTGTCCCAACCCTAGTAGAAATAACACACTGGTCCCTGAAGGCAGCACACCGACTGACTGACTGACTGACTGACAGACAGCTGTAACCATGGTAACGTCTGTCAGTCAGTCTCCTCCTCAGCCTCTTCTTCTCTTCTCTTCACCTCCGTTCACTCGTCCTCGTTTCCACCGACGACGCAAATAACCTGAGCTATTTCTGTTACGCTCTGACATCACCACTGGGCCGTAAAGTATACCCCCGCAGCCCCCGCGAGGCGGGGGGGCCCCGCATGCCGTGGGGGCCCCGCCCCCGCCCGTTAAGCCGGGTTTCCACCGAATCAACCTTTTTTTTTTTTTTTTTTTACACCGCAACATATGGTTCACGTCATGATAACTTCTGTATTATGGCCATTGAAGCTTCCACAGTCCATAGTTCTCCTCTTTGTTTGATATTTCAAGAGACTTCCTAACCATGGATAGCTCCTAGGCAGGATTGCTCTGCTGTGTTGTCGCCGTCACCCCCCCCCCCCCCCCCACCACCGTCATCACGGCCATCGCCCCGCCGCCGTCAACCCCCCCCCCCCCCCCCGCCCCCCTCATCGCCGCCGTCATCCGCGGCGGACGGCCGCGGGGGGGCCCCGCACGGTTACGTTACGGCGCTGCATCACCACCATCATCATCCTCTTCTCTTCCTCTGCTGCTGTTTGTCCTCAACTCCTAATAAACATTCTCCAACACTCAGCTGTGTGTGTGTGTGTGTGTGTGTGTGTGTGTGTGTGTGTGTGTGTGTGTGTGTGTGTGTGTGTGTGTGTGTGTGTGTGTGTGTGTAGTAATGACCGGCGGCGTCACGTTGCCCTACATGGCGTTTAGTGTCTCCGTGCTGTAAACAGCTCCACTTCACCGTCAGCAGCGTGTTACTGTCACTGGTTAACTCTCTCTGTGTCACCGCTCACACACACACACACACACACACACACACACACACACACACACACACACACACACACACACACACACACAGCTCACAACTTCACAGCTCAGTTTTCACTTCCCTCTGCAGAAACCAGCACCAGGATGAACACACACACACAGGAAGTGTTTAGACCTGGACCGGACTAACTCGTGTCTTTCTTATGAACTGTGTAACTACTGTACATGTGCAATAACATGCGATATGTTTTTAACTCTTAGTTTGTATGAATATATTTGTTATTGTTCTTTCAGCCTTGAATTGCACTTTATACTTTTTATATTTGATCTGTTTGCTTTTTTACTGCAGCTACATACTGTCAGTGCTACTGCTGAGGAAACCCGATTAATAATGTTCTATCTATCTATCTATCTATCTATCTATCTATCTATCTATCTATCTATCTATCTATCTATCTATCTATCTATCTATCTATCTATCTATCTATCTATATCTACGTATATCTATCTATCTATCTATCTATCTATCTATCTATCTATCTATCTATCTATCTATCTATCTATCTATATCTATCTATATCTACGTATATCTATCTATCTATCTATCTATCTATCTATCTATCTATATCTACGTATATCTATCTATCTATCTATCTATCTATATCTATGTATATCTATATCTACGTATATCTATCTATCTATCTATCTATCTATCTATCTATCTATCTATCTATCTATCTATATCTACGTATATCTATCTATCTATCTATCTATCTATCTATCTATCTATCTATATCTACGTATATCTATCTATGTATCTATCTATCTATCTATCTATCTATCTATCTATATCTACGTATATCTATCTATCTATCTATCTATCTATCTATCTATCTATCTATCTATCTATCTATCTATCTATATCTACGTATATCTATCTATGTATCTATCTATCTATCTATCTATCTATCTATCTATCTATCTATCTATCTATCTATCTATCTATCTATCTATCTATCTATCTATCTATCTATCTATCTATCTATCTATCTATCTATCACTGAATTGAAGTGGTCACTGTGACCGACCCTGTGCAGCAGCTGGACGATGACATCACACTGAGACCAACCAATCAACAATCAATAATGATCAGCATGAAGAGAGTCAATCAGTCTCACGCTCTGGAAACGCTGCACATGACCAACACACTTTGTTTTGGCCGACTGTACTACACTACACTACTACACTACACTACACAGTAGCCTACTCTACAGCAGGAGTGGCCAACCAGCCAGGGTCTAAGAGCCACATTGTTTACGGTGGTGCTGCAAAGAATATACAAATATGAACAGTTTACCATGTCACAAGTGTCACACTCCTCACTATGAAACAGGAGATTGTCAGAAATGGTCTTAACTCATCCCAACACTAAAGGCCGGCCTCTTTCAATACATTCACACATGTTGCTGAGCCAGATTCACATCACACTGCTGCTGTAGTCCTCTAACATCTGCAATAGCATCCAGAAAACAGAATATGTGAGAAAAGTTTTTTTTTGTTTTTTTTCCTACCTCATGTTTTTATTGTCTATGTTCATTATGCTTTTAAATGTACAAAGGACGTGTCAACAAAAAAGGAAGCATCCTCCCAGTCCTCAAGAAGTGTCCTGTTCTTCATATTTGCTTAGCTTTGCATTCAGCCATTCTGGTGAATGAATCACAGCTTGCCGTGGGAAAACAGTGCCGGTCGTTAACTGATTAATAACCATTAACTGAAAAGATCCGACGCCAGTGGCAACGCGGTCCTCTATGGGAGATTTCTATTTTATTACTATTTACTATTTACTATTATTTACTGGCACCTGATGAAGACCACACATGGTTCGAAAACGTTTGTGCTAAATAAATCACTGTGACCTCCTGTAAGAGTGTGCGGGCCGGGCAACCCTCTCTTTTTCTACGTTACTTTTTATTGCCCTGCACCTCAATAGCCTACAGCATGATGTGCGTATAAAAACCTCCTTTTTCCAGATTTCTATTTTATAAAACACACGAGCTGTGGAGCCGCGTCCACTGAGCTCTGTCTCAGCTGGAGGTTAGATCTTCACATGTTGAACTCTTTTCACACAAAGCAGCCAAACACCAGGCTCATGTTTTAATATGTGGAAAAGAGGCAGAATGTGTCTCCTTTAATGTGGATCTACTGATCTCAGCGTATTGTGAATGGATTTATTAGATGGTCCTAACACTCAGATCTGCACTGACACTGATCCACGGCTTTAAACTCACCGAGTTAAAGTTTATTACAGCGGCTGATCTCTGATCAGCTGAGACACCTGGACAGGAGTCAGGACGTGTCACAGCTGATCACTGGTCAGTCTGTGTGAAGCAGCCACACACACACACACACACACACACACACACACACACACACACACACACGCTTCATCCACACCGACGCTGACAGAGAACAACTGGCCCATATTAGGGCTGATCTGGAGTCAGGCTGCTGGTTATGTAACTGCTGCTGCTCTGCTCTCGCTGCTTTTCACTGTTCAACACTTATTTAAGCCGGTGCAGATTCTCATTTGTCCAGGTCATAGTGTTCCAAAGGAGGTTAAATGGAAAGCAACTGGACTTAGTTATTTGTCTAGGAAGACGTTTCACCTTCATCCAAGAGGCTTCATCAGTTCATGTAGCATCTGACCAGGCTGGGACTGGTCCAACTATCTGGTCTGGATCACTAGTAAGTGACTCCAACGACTGTCGTTATAACAACACAGGGCACTAACGAAGTCGAAACCAACTTTCCATCAAAGACAGTCATTTAAAGCAGAAGTAAGGTGAATGTTTGTGTTAATATAAGTCTTAAATAGTTGTATCTTCCGACAGCAATCACTTCTATAGAGTGTTTGGTCTGAAACACGGGTCTGTCAGTCACTCTGCTCTGCTCTGAGCCGAGGAGAAAACTTTCCTTGTATCCTACAAGTTTTATCCAATGAGGAGAGAGAACGGCATAAAGGGGCAGTCCTCTCTGTGTGTGCAGCCAAGGGATGCGCCTGAATGTGGTGACGTAGGGACGAGGACCAATAGATCCATGACGAGGGCGGGGGCTGCTAACTCCGTCGGCTGATAAGACGTTATGGTGCGTTCAAGGAAACTCGTAACTCGTGTTTTTCCAAACTGTGAAGTGGTACCAGTTCGATCTGGTACGAGTTCACGGGTCAGAAGTTACGAGTGGCCGTTATAGTGACTTTCACAGGTAAAACAGGTCGGAAAAACACGAGTGGGTTGCCTGAAACGCTACAAAGTCGTAAGTCGTGACTTGAAGCTGTAATTTACGGTTTCAAAAGCCGGCCTGGAACGCAGCATTAGCCCAAACGACTGGATCGCTTACTTCTGCTTTAAACGACTGTCGTTGGCACTTGGAGCACAAAAGGGAACCAGTGACATCATCACCCTTGTGAACGCCCACACAAGAGGTTAAATAGTGAGTCTCCACACCAGATAGTTGGACCAGTCCCAGCCTGGTCAGATGCTACATGAACTGATGAAGCCTCTTGGATGAAGGTGAAACGTCTTCCTAGACAAATAACTAAGTCCAGTTGCTTTACATTTAACCTCCTTTGATACACTTATTTAGTGTAATAGCCCTTTAAACACACAGCTGGTTGGTGTGTCCAGCTCCGACAGGTGACATCATCACTAACGACCGTGTGCTGCTGCTGCTGCTGCGTTATCACATCACTGCACACGGGAAAAACATGTGACACACGCACATGTTTGGTGCTTAGTGGACAGGTTACATGTGTGTTACATTACTACACACACACACACACACACACTGAAACAGATCTGTGCACCTGCTACAGCTTCTCACACACACACACAAACACACACACACGGTGAAACGCTGCAGCCTGACTCATCTCGACTGTGAAGACTTTTTTTTTTGTTTCCACACGTCTGATGCAACATTAAAAGAGAAAGTTGTAATTCACCCAGAAGACAAAGAGTTTCACCAGACTGAGACTGACACACAAAAGTTTATACACAACGTATTTAAAAAGTTAGTTTTAGTTTTATGTGTCCTGATCCAGCAGAATGAGTCACAGTGACCCACATTACAATATTGAGATTCACCACGCTATGAGATAATAACACAACGTTACCACACAGAGTTGTTTTAGAGGGAAATTCATGCAAAACCACTGATGCGCGTTGCCTTCAGGGACAGTTTTTCATCATCAGTCTCTGCATTTCCCTCTAAAACAACTCTGTGTGGTAACGTTGTGTTATTATCTCATAGCGTGGTGAATGTGCAGCTCACAACTTGTCCACCAGAGCGTTGTGGAGTTGTTGGATTGTGTATTTGATGAGTTTGATGAGGGAAACCAAGAAATCCCATAATGAGCCTCCGTAGCGTAGCTCTGAGCAACTCACGGCTCTGCTCCGCCGTTCTAAAAATAGCTTGCACCGACAATTAAAGGTAACAAACCTACTGCTATGACTATAGGGATTATGGTGATGGGACGATTTGCTAAAATGTTGAACTATCCCTTTAAATCAGTGAGTTGTAACTAGTTCCAGGGAGAATGGAGCGTCTCTTGGCTGAAAACCAAACCAACCTTGTAAGATCAGAGCCAGCTCTCGTCTCCATGGCGACACCGCCACACAAACGTAACGCGCTAACCCGTCACCCGTCACCTCTTGTTGATGACAGATAAGACTACACAGATATCACCATGGTAACATGGTAGATGCACTGCAACAACTCAAACTCTTACCAAGAATTTTTTTTTTTTTTTTTTTTTTTTTTTTTTTTTTTTTTTTTCAAAGGAGGTTAAATCGAAAGCAACTGAACTTAGTTATTTGTCTAGGAAGACGTTTCACCTCTCATCCAAGAGGCTTCATCAGTTCATGTACGCAGCTGACCAGGCTGGGACTGGTCCAACTATCTGGTGTGGAGACTCACTATTTAACCTCTTGTGTGGGCGTTTCACAAGGGTGATGATGTCACTGGTTCCCTTTTGTGCTCCAAGTGCCAACGACAGTAGTTGGAGTGACAGTCGTTGGTGGGAAGTTGGTTTCGACTTCGTTAGTGCCCTATTGTGTTCTAACGACAGTCGTTGGAGTCACTTGCCACTTGTGAACAGTAGTTGTTCTTTGAGGCTAGATTGTTGAGTCTCCTGGGAAGGGATGAAAGGGCAGCATTGTAAATTGGGGATAGGTGGTGTCTCAGACCTCCTCCCCTGTTGAGGGTTGGTTTTTCTACTTTTACAAAAATGGCTTCTTTAACTCCTCTTTCAAACCATCTGTCCTCTCTGTCTAGGATTTGGACATTGCTGTCCTCAAAGGAGTGGGCTTTCTCCTTGAGATGTAAATGAACAGCAGAGTCCAGTCCTGAGGAGTTTGCTCTCCTGTGTTGGGCCATGCGTTTATGCAGTGGTTGTTTTGTTTCTCCAATGTAGAGGTCTTTGCATTCCTCGTTGCATTGGACTGCATACACCAGATTGCTTTTGTGGGTGTGTGGTGTTCTGTCCTTGGGATGTACCAGTCTCTGTCTGAGTGTGTTGCTGGGTTTGAAATACACAGGGATACGGTGTTTGTTAAAGATCCTCCTGAGTTTTTCTGATACTCCAGACACATATGGAATGACTATGTTTTTTCTCTTGTTTTGTCTTTCTTTCTCAACCACTTTGCTGGTTTTCTTTCTGGAAGCAGCTGCAGTTTTCACAAAGGTCCAGTTAGGGTAACCACAAGTTGTGAGGGCGCCTCTCAGGTGCTTGTGTTCTGCCCCTTGGGCCTGTGAGCTGGTGGGCACGTTATCAGCTCTGTGTTGCAAAGTTCTGATAACACCAAGCTTATGTTCCAGAGGGTGGTGAGAGTCGAAAAGTAGATATTGGTCTGTATGTGTGGGTTTTCTGTATACCCCAATGTGGAGGCTCCTGTCCTTTTTCATATGGACGTCACAATCTAAGAAAGGCAGACTATTGTCCTTGACATCCTCTCTGGTGAACTTGATGTTTTTGTCCACTGAGTTAATGTGTTCGGTAAAAGCTTGCACTTCTTTGGTTTTGATTTTAACCCATGTGTCGTCCACATACCTGAACCAGTGGCTCGGTGTTGTTCCTTCAAAGGAGTTTAAAGCCTTGTTCTCTACCTCCTCCATGTACAGATTTGCCACAATAGGGGATACTGGTGAACCCATGGCACAGCCGTGTTTTTGTCTGTAAAATTTGCCGTTGAACTGGAAGTATGTGGTGTTCAGGCATAAATCTAGAAGCTGGCAAATATGTTCGGGTTTGAGTTTTGTTCGGTTTTGCAGGGAGTTGTCTTGTGTGAGTCTTTCCCTTACTGTGGCCGAAGCCTCCATAGTTGGAATACAGGTAAAGAGAGAAGTCACATCGTAGGATACCATAGTGTCATCTGGTTCCATTTGTATGTCCCGGACTTTACCCACAAAGTCTATAGAGTTTTGGATGTGGTGTGGGGTGTTCCCCACCAAAGGAGCCAAGATATTGGCTACGTGTTTGGCTATGTTGTAAGTGACCGAGTTTATGCTGCTGACGATGGGCCTGAGAGGGGACCCTTCTTTATGGATTTTGGGGAGTCCATATAGGCATGGGATTGAATCCTGGGGATAAAGCCGGTAGTATTGTGTTTTGTCAATGACCCCTTCTTTTTGTAATTGTTGTAGACATTCTATCACCTTCTTTTTATAGCCACTGGTCGGGTCTCGTTTCAGAGTTTCATAAGTGTTAGAGTCGCTGAGTAGTGTAGATATCTTAGCCTGGTAGTCAGTTGTATTGAGCACAACTGTGCATCTACCTTTGTCTGCTGGGAGGATTGTAATGTTTTGGTCTTTGCTCAATGCCGTCACTGCTTTCCTCTCCTCAAAGGTGAGGTTAGAGGGGGGGACCTTAGCCTCGGCCACCGCCGCTGACACTTTTAACCTTAGCTGATCTGCCTCAGTTCCGGTTAAGTTGTTTTTCCTTATAGCAGATTCTGTAGCTGTAATCAAATCCACTATAGGTAGCTCTTTCGGTGTCATGGCGAAGTTCAAGCCTTTGGCTAGGACCTCTTTCTCAGGTTGGGTGAGTTCTCTGTCAGACATATTCTTAACCCATCTGTTTTGTGTTTCTTTCTGTGCTGAGTGGTCAGTTTTTTGCCCCCATGTGAGTATTTCTGTGTTATTGTCAACATGTCTAGATTGTAAATTGCGGAATTTCTTGGTTTGTCTCTCTTTGCTTTTGTTATGTTGTGATAGTTGTGCCTTTTGGGTGAAATCCACAACTTTCTCCATGATGGAGCCAGGTAAGAGTGTTTTCAGTTTAAGCAGTGAGTGGTCAGTTTTCTCTTTTAGCCCCTCGATAGTGAAGTTGACCTGTCTTATTCGTTCGTTAAGGAGTTGGTTTTGAGCCTTTTCCATGATTTTCTCCACTCTATGCCCTCTCATAGTAGAATTCAAGCGTAGGCTAGTTGGTGTAAGCCTTTGTTGTCTGCATCTCAGACTGAACCGTAGGTGGTTCCTGTAATCTGCAATTTTCCGAGCCAACCTTTCATATTCCCGCACCATTCTAAGGGTAGCCACCCCAAATTGTTCTGCAATAAGCCGGTGCATATTCTCATTTGTCCAGGTCATAGTATTTCAAAGGAGGTTAAATCGAAAGCAACTGAACTTAGTTATTTGTCTAGGAAGACGTTTCACCTCTCATCCAAGAGGCTTCATCAGTTCATGTACGCAGCTGACCAGGCTGGGACTGGTCCAACTATCTGGTGTGGAGACTCACTATTTAACCTCTTGTGTGGGCGTTTCACAAGGGTGATGATGTCACTGGTTCCCTTTTGTGCTCCAAGTGCCAACGACAGTAGTTGGAGTGACAGTCGTTGGTGGGAAGTTGGTTTCGACTTCGTTAGTGCCCTATTGTGTTCTAACGACAGTCGTTGGAGTCACTTGCCACTTGTGAACAGTAGTTGTTCTTTGAGGCTAGATTGTTGAGTCTCCTGGGAAGGGATGAAAGGGCAGCATTGTAAATTGGGGATAGGTGGTGTCTCAGACCTCCTCCCCTGTTGAGGGTTGGTTTTTCTACTTTTACAAAAATGGCTTCTTTAACTCCTCTTTCAAACCATCTGTCCTCTCTGTCTAGGATTTGGACATTGCTGTCCTCAAAGGAGTGGGCTTTCTCCTTGAGATGTAAATGAACAGCAGAGTCCAGTCCTGAGGAGTTTGCTCTCCTGTGTTGGGCCATGCGTTTATGCAGTGGTTGTTTTGTTTCTCCAATGTAGAGGTCTTTGCATTCCTCGTTGCATTGGACTGCATACACCAGATTGCTTTTGTGGGTGTGTGGTGTTCTGTCCTTGGGATGTACCAGTCTCTGTCTGAGTGTGTTGCTGGGTTTGAAATACACAGGGATACGGTGTTTGTTAAAGATCCTCCTGAGTTTTTCTGATACTCCAGACACATATGGAATGACTATGTTTTTTCTCTTGTTTTGTCTTTCTTTCTCAACCACTTTGCTGGTTTTCTTTCTGGAAGCAGCTGCAGTTTTCACAAAGGTCCAGTTAGGGTAACCACAAGTTGTGAGGGCGCCTCTCAGGTGCTTGTGTTCTGCCCCTTGGGCCTGTGAGCTGGTGGGCACGTTATCAGCTCTGTGTTGCAAAGTTCTGATAACACCAAGCTTATGTTCCAGAGGGTGGTGAGAGTCGAAAAGTAGATATTGGTCTGTATGTGTGGATTTCACCCAAAAGGCACAACTATCACAACATAACAAAAGCAAAGAGAGACAAACCAAGAAATTCCGCAATTTACAATCTAGACATGTTGACAATAACACAGAAATACTCACATGGGGGCAAAAAACTGACCACTCAGCACAGAAAGAAACACAAAACAGATGGGTTAAGAATATGTCTGACAGAGAACTCACCCAACCTGAGAAAGAGGTCCTAGCCAAAGGCTTGAACTTCGCCATGACACCGAAAGAGCTACCTATAGTGGATTTGATTACAGCTACAGAATCTGCTATAAGGAAAAACAACTTAACCGGAACTGAGGCAGATCAGCTAAGGTTAAAAGTGTCAGCGGCGGTGGCCGAGGCTAAGGTCCCCCCCTCTAACCTCACCTTTGAGGAGAGGAAAGCAGTGACGGCATTGAGCAAAGACCAAAACATTACAATCCTCCCAGCAGACAAAGGTAGATGCACAGTTGTGCTCAATACAACTGACTACCAGGCTAAGATATCTACACTACTCAGCGACTCTAACACTTATGAAACTCTGAAACGAGACCCGACCAGTGGCTATAAAAAGAAGGTGATAGAATGTCTACAACAATTACAAAAAGAAGGGGTCATTGACAAAACACAATACTACCGGCTTTATCCCCAGGATTCAATCCCATGCCTATATGGACTCCCCAAAATCCATAAAGAAGGGTCCCCTCTCAGGCCCATCGTCAGCAGCATAAACTCGGTCACTTACAACATAGCCAAACACGTAGCCAATATCTTGGCTCCTTTGGTGGGGAACACCCCACACCACATCCAAAACTCTATAGACTTTGTGGGTAAAGTCCGGGACATACAAATGGAACCAGATGACACTATGGTATCCTACGATGTGACTTCTCTCTTTACCTGTATTCCAACTATGGAGGCTTCGGCCACAGTAAGGGAAAGACTCACACAAGACAACTCCCTGCAAAACCGAACAAAACTCAAACCCGAACATATTTGCCAGCTTCTAGATTTATGCCTGAACACCACATACTTCCAGTTCAACGGCAAATTTTACAGACAAAAACACGGCTGTGCCATGGGTTCACCAGTATCCCCTATTGTGGCAAATCTGTACATGGAGGAGGTAGAGAACAAGGCTTTAAACTCCTTTGAAGGAACAACACCGAGCCACTGGTTCAGGTATGTGGACGACACATGGGTTAAAATCAAAACCAAAGAAGTGCAAGCTTTTACCGAACACATTAACTCAGTGGACAAAAACATCAAGTTCACCAGAGAGGATGTCAAGGACAATAGTCTGCCTTTCTTAGATTGTGACGTCCATATGAAAAAGGACAGGAGCCTCCACATTGGGGTTTTCTGACACCACCTATCCCCAATTTACAATGCTGCCCTTTCATCCCTTCCCAGGAGACTCAACAATCTAGCCTCAAAGAACAACTACTGTTCACAAGTGGCAAGTGACTCCAACGACTGTCGTTAGAACACAATAGGGCACTAACGAAGTCGAAACCAACTTCCCACCAACGACTGTCACTCCAACTACTGTCGTTGGCACTTGGAGCACAAAAGGGAACCAGTGACATCATCACCCTTGTGAAACGCCCACACAAGAGGTTAAATAGTGAGTCTCCACACCAGATAGTTGGACCAGTCCCAGCCTGGTCAGCTGCGTACATGAACTGATGAAGCCTCTTGGATGAGAGGTGAAACGTCTTCCTAGACAAATAACTAAGTTCAGTTGCTTTCGATTTAACCTCCTTTGAAATACTATGACCTGGACAAATGAGAATATGCACCGGCTCTTACCAAGAATATTTGTCTTATTTCTAGTCAAAACAAATCTCATTCTACTTAAAATAAGACTCATCACATTAAAAAGCAGCTTGTTTTTAGACACTTTTTACTTCTTTCAAGTCTATTTTCACTTGAAATAAGTAGAAAAATCTGATTTTTTTTTCTTTCTTATTACAAGCACAAAAAACCTGCTTTCACTGGCAGATTTTTCTACTTATTTCAAGTGAAAATTAGTTTAAAACAAGTGAAAATGATCTAAAAATAAGATTATTTTTAGGTGATGAGTCTTATTTTAAGTGGAAAGAGATTCGTTTTGACTAGAAATGAGACAAATATTCTTGGAAAGATTTGGGGTTTTTGCAGTGTGATAAATAAACTTATCCACCGCTCCATGGATTGATTTCTCACCGGCTTCGTTGTTGGAAACAGATGATGCACATGGAGGAGAGGAGGGTTAGAGACACAGAGGAGGAGACACCACACAGAAAACTTTATTGCTCAGAGTTAAAAGCAATAAAGTTACATTAAAAAGGTGTTTAAATGATGTAGAGAATCCACCACAGACATAAACACAGAGGTGAGAGGGGGCGGGGCTTATGTGACTGAAGTCAACACGTCTGCAGCTCTCAGCTCCACTTCCTGTTGGCGCTCTGCTGCACCGATCGATGACATCACACACCACACGCCGGCGCGAGCAAACAGCGGCGACCTCGAGTCCCCGAGCAAACGGAACAAAGTGAACAAACTGAGCTGGTTTCAGTCGGACGCTCGTCACATCTGAGGAGGAACAGGAACCGACTGTTGAAACCACAGATCTGAGGTCGGAGCAGAGGAGGCGTGGCCGCTCTGCGTGTGTGTGTGTGTGTGTGTGTCTGTGTGTTTACACTGTGACTCCACCTGATCCTGCACTGCAAAAACTCAAATATCCCACCTTACTTATAAGAATATTTGTCTTATTTCGAGTCAAAATGTCATTTCTAGTCAAAACAAATCTCATTCTACTTAAAATAAGACTCATCACATTAAAAGCAGCTTGTTTTTAGACACTTTTTACTTCTTTCAAGCAGATTTTCACTTGAAATAAGTAGAAAAATCTGATAGTGGAGCAAGTTTTTCTCTCTTATTACAAACACAAAACAACTTGCTTTGATTGGCAGATTTTTCTACTTATTTCAAGTGAAAATTAGTTTGAAACAAGTGAAAATGATCTAAAAACAAGTTCATTTTTAGGTGATGAGTCTTATTTTAAGTGGAAAGAGGTTAGTTTTGACAACAAATAAGACAAATATTCTTAGAAAGATGTTGAGTTTTTGCAGTGCGGGCGTCAGCTCAGACTAAATGTCAGTTACGTTCCTGCAGGTTGTTCAGGAGTTACACACCGACCCCCCTTGACCCCCCTCTGCCCCCCCGACCCCCCCCCCCTCCCCCTCTCTGACCTCACCCACTCTCTGCCATGTAAACCGTCACATGCTGCTCGGCCTCACACTGCTCCTGTTCTCTGTCTGGACACTGGAGCCATGTGTTCCTGTTCACTTTCCCTCGCTCTCTCACCCTCAGCCCTCGGTCACACGTCACGCAGGGAAAGTGTGTGTGTGTGTGTGTGTGTGTGAGTGTGTGTGTGTGTGTGTATGTGTGTCATAAAGTGAACACACTCTGCCCCTCGGTTGTTCAGACTGCAGCTCAAACCTGACGTGGATCTGATCTCTGAGTCACAACGTTTACATGAGAAAACAGGGTTCCTACAGGTTCAATTCAAGTGTTTTTAAGACCTTTTATATCAAATATTAAAACCTATTTCATCCACAAACATATTAAAAATATACAGTATTTAATGTGAACATTCCATTAAAATGTGAAACTATGTTCTTGGGCAATATAATGTTTGAAACATGGAACATAAAAGATAAAAAACTGCTGACCATACTGTTGGCAGCTGGTAAGAAATGTGTCACTAGGAAATGGTTAAAAGTGGAACCTCCCACCTTCGACAAACGGATTTAAATTGTTTATGAGATTTATGTTATGGAGAAGATTTCTTTTTCCCTCAAAGTTGAGAAAGAAAATCTTTATAGGACCTGGACCAAATGGACTGAGAATGTAAAACCAATCAGATCTGATTATATCTGACTATACTTGTGCTTTGTGTGAACCTACCCTCTTTTATTCTTATTTTTTTGTGTGTGGTGTATTGATTACATGTAGGGGTGCGCTCCCCGGTTTTGTTGTTTTTGTGTTATTGCTTCCACCTGGAATGGTTTGGGTCCGTGGGAGAAAGCTCCAGAAGGGCAGTATTATATGTACAACATCATTGTATCCTTGACAAACTGAGTTAATGTATGTGTGAAGTGGTGTATGTGATGGAGGTCTGCCTTTCTGAATAAAAAAAGAATTTCAAAAAAAACAAAAACCTATTTCACGGCCCTACTGTGAAAAGAAAAATGATATCCTTGAATTTCAGAGCGTTTACTGTAGATCAACTGCATCATCCCACTATTTTTCTGCTCTTTCTTGTCTACGCAGCAATATCAAAATCTCACAACTCAAGCTAAGAGGTTTTGTTTGGATGGATTTGAAACAAAACTTATTCCACAGGCCTCGGCGTAATGTTCTTCCTGCAACTCGTTCCATTAAGTTATGCAAAGAAATTATACTCGAAAAATTAAATTTAGTTTGGATATGAAAAATCTATTTAATTCTTTACAAAGAAAAAGCATCAAAAAGGTCGAACCAACAACTCGGTCAAGAAACAACAACACACTTCCTGCTCGCCACAGCTGCACCAATTAGTGAGCAGCTTAAACGTCCTTTCACTCAGCTCACTCCTGCACCGCTGCAATGCATTGTGGGTGATTCCCCCCCGAGGGCGACTTGAGCCTCTGACCTGTGACTGAGCCTCTATCTGATCTGAGGTCAGACACAGCGCGGCTGAAGGAGCTGCAGCACAGATCAGTCAGATCAGACCTCAGACCAGTGTTGATGGACACTCAATAAAAACACTGAAGTGAGAGGAACGCAGTAAAGCACTTCAAGACTGTTGATCCAGCTGGTTTATGAATATGAATCTTGTAGCAGAAAGTAACTGACTAAGTAAACCGAGTCATAGTCTGTAATTCCTGGTGTGTTGTGCATCATAAATAAATAAATACATAAAGCTAGGCTCCTGTAAGCAAAAAAAAACTAAAAAAAGAAACTTTTAGACCGGTGTTGTCATGAGAAAACACAGACTCTCCACCAGGAAACGTCCACGTGCACAACAAAACAAACCAAAAGACCAAAATACAGGCAGGAGGAGACCCAGCCCCCACCACACAGGACTAGAAGCCCAGAGGTGATGATTAAGATGAATTTCATTTGTTTAAAGGGACAAGGAGGAGTTTTGTAAAAGCGAAGTGTCTTCACACTACATTTATGAGCCTCCGCACCGTGAAATTCTTTGACCGGTGCAAGACAGACTCATGTTTTCATTCATCAAGAATTAAAGTCAGAGGTTGGAAGACGATCACATACCGTCGTAGTTCCCACCATAAACGGAGATTCGGCGGCGTTATTCTCATGACTCGCCACGAAACCGAAAGTAAAGAAACGCTGGTCGGCTCGCCCAGCATTTCCACCACCACTAATAATAACAAAATAACCATAGAGACAAAACCATAGATTTATCTAAAATGGACCATTAACAAGTGGTAACGTAGATTCATCCACATTAATATCAGACTTTTTTATTGTCGCGGAATTTTTCGTTCTGCCGCTGGAGAAACTCCTGGTTGTCCCTTTAAGTCCAACGATTATTTTTGGGCACAAAACTCCAGACTCTACCTTTAAACTCTGTTGAAGCTCCGTGGAGATTAAAGATTAAAGACTAGAACAGTTGTTTATTAAAGGAGTGAATTAGAAGAACAAGAGTTTAGACTGTTGGATCTTTATGGTGGTGAGATGAGAATCATGTTAAACTCTCTGGTGTCGGTGTCGACGGCTGAGACCAGATCGGTCTGGACCTGGACCTGGTCTGGTCTGGTTTCAGGTTTCAGGTTTCAGCTCATGAGGAAAGTGATAAATATATAAACAAAACGATGAACACGATGTTTCAACAACAACAACAACAAGCAGAGTTTAGATGACGAGTCGACCTGAGAACAGACGTAAACACTGAACTGTAGATCAGAGAAGACAAATAACCAGCTGATTATTCTGTTGATTCAGACACACACACACACACACACACACACACACACACACACACACACACACACACACACACATCATGAACATTCAGGTCACCTCGTTTTTGAGCCACATGATGAAATAGGGCAAACACACACTCACCATGACGTGTGTCACTGGGTGTGTAAGTCACTGCTGTACCAACACACACACACACACACACACACACACACACACACACACACACACACACACACACACACACAAACACAGCAGGACGACAAGAAGAGCAACACAACAACAGATTAAAGTTCACACACTGTAAACGATCAGTGTGACTCCATATGAATGAAACTGGAAGTACTGCTTTCACTGTGTGTGTGTGTGTGTGTGTGTGTGTGTGTGTGTGTGTGTGTGTGTGTGTGTGTGTGTGTGTGTGTGTGTGTGTGTGTGTGTGTGTGTGTGTGTGTGTGTGTGTGTGTGCGTGGATCAAAGCTGTAGCCATGACAACAGACGATGCTGCAGGTTCAGAGAGATGAACTGTCAGTTACCACGGTGATGATGTCACAGCAGTGTGACCTTTGACCTTCACGGGTCACTGTCGTCCTGTTGGAGCTGCTCACGACTCCTCACGAGTTCTGAGCAGAAACATGTTCAGTGTTTCCGCTGGGATGTTATTAAAGGAATAGTTCACCAAAAAATGAAATTCATTCAGTCATCATTCCCTCCCCCTCATGCTGATGATGAATACTCTGGAGTAGTTTTTTATTCCTCAAAGGTCATCTGGAGACCCGTGAGGCCGGTTCCTAGTCCAACCAAAACTTTATATGAGAGTAATACTGTAGGGCCCGACACAAAAACCTCCATAAAATTACACAACAACCATTTAATATTCCTCCACACTGCTCGTCCACTGCAATCCAAGTGTCCTGAAGGGAGATAGTCCAGAGTTTGGACTGTTGAGGCTGTAAAAATGTCCTAAATGAGGTAGTTTCCAGTAAACTCTGGACTATCTCCCTTCAGGACACTTGGATTGCAGTGGACGAGCAGTGTGGAGGAATATTAAATGGTTGTTGTGTAGTTTTATGGACATTTTTGTGTCGGGCCCTATTACTCTCATATAAAGTTTTGCATATAAAGCATGAGGGGGAGTCACAAATGACTGAATTTCATTTTTTATTTGTCATTTCATGCAAAAAGGGGGCTGCCGCTTCACCCAGCTGGTTCTCTGCTAAGGTGCTGGAGGTATCAAAAGTGTCCAAACTGAAGAAAAAGATCTCCGCACACTTGGATCTATGCAATTTCACTTTATTGAAGGCTAAGCTTTCTGCCTCAGACAACCTTCATCAGAGCAATACACTGAGACAATGGACAGGCAGGTAGAAGAACACTGTCACAAAAAAAAATCCTATTCAGAAAAACTTTTTTTAGAGAAGAAAATCAGGATAGTAACTGGTAGATTATTATGGGGTGTCTGCCTCGATACTGCAGCAGTGGTGTTGTGACAGGCCGCCACAACAACATGCATGTAAGTGGAAACCCTGAGGTTGTGACCTTTGACCTCTGACCAGTGCCAGGACTCTGTGACATGTTTACAGAGCCAACAGACTTCAGGTTCCCTCCAGACCGGCCACGCCAGAGCTCATGACAACAAAATACACAACTACAGTCGGTGTCGTGGTCTAACTACTTTGACCTCCACCCCAATAACTTCAAATGTTAGAGTGCAAGCTGAATATTTAGGGCTGCACGCTGTAAACCGACCTGCAGAGCAAAGCAAAGCACGTTGGCCCGACACCCTGAGTCCAGATTCTCTGAGTCTCTGAGTCTCTGAGTCTCCCTCCACGTTTCACCAGGTCAAAACAAAGTGAAAGTAAATTCACTGGTTGCAGCTGAACAACTAGATGAACAGTTTACTTACACTGTCTCTGATTGTAGGGGTAAAATGTTTCAGTTTAGGAGCAAAATGTCTCAGTTTAGAAGCAAAATGTCTCAGTTTAGGAGCAAAATGTCTCAGTTTAGGAGTAAAATGTCTCCGTTTAGAGGCAAAATGTCTCAGTTTAGAGGCAAAATGTCTCCGTTTAGGAGCAAAATGCCTCAGTTTAGGGGCAAAATGTCGAGTTTAGGGGCAAAATGTCTCCGTTTAGGAGTAAAATGTCGAGTTTAGAGGCAAAATGTCTCCGTTTAGGGACAAACTGTCTCAGTTTAGGGGTAAAATGTCTGATTTTAGGGGTAAATGTCTCAGTTTAGGGGCAAAATGTCTCAGTTTAGAGGTAAGATGTCTCAGTTTAGGGGCAAAATGTCTCCGTTTAGGGGTAAAATGTCTCAGTTTAGGGGCAAAATGCCTCAGTTCAGGGGCAAAATGTCTCAGTTTAGGCGCAAAATGTCTCCGTTTAGAGGTAAAATATCTCAGTTTAGGAGCAAAATGTCTCAGTTTAGGAGCAAAATGTCTCAGTTTAGGGGCAAAATGTCTCAGTTTAGGGGCAAAATGTCTCGGTTTAGGAGCAAAATGTCTCAGTTTAGAGGTAAAATATCTCAGTTTAGGAGCAAAATGTCTCAGTTTAGGGGCAAAATGTCTCGGTTTAGGAGCAAAATGTCTCAGTTCAGGGGAAAAATCTCTCAGTTTAGAGGCAAAATGTCTCCGTTTAGAGGTAAAATATCTCAGTTTAGGGGAAAAACGTCTCACTTTAGGGTTCAAATGTCTGAGTTTAGGAGCAAAATGTCTCATTTTAGGGGCGTTTAGAGTCTGGAGCCCAAGGACGATTCAACATGCAGACAACAGGAGCGGGACAATGGAAATCGAACACCCACCGACACCGACCGAACGGTTAGCTCTGCCTCCTGAGACACAACTGAGGAGAAGGAGAAGAAAGAGAACTGTGTGTCCACCTAAACATGTGTTGGTGTTTTTGTCTGGAACAGAACTGTGAAAATGAATTTCCCCTCGGGGACAATAAATTATGAATCTTAATCTGAATCTAAACCAGACGGTGATAGTTGACCGAGGCCTCGTCATGTGCAGCAGCAGCATTAACAGCAGCAGCAGCAGCAGCAGCAGCAGAGACAACATGAGTCTAAATCTGACCTCAACACTGTGACATAAACAGACTCTGTCATGTTTTCCAGCAGAGAGAAAGATGAGCTTCTTCTTTATTAAAGCAGAAGTAAGTGATATATTTGTGTTAATATAAGTCTTAAATAGTTATATCTTCCGACAGCAATCACTTACATAGAGTGTTTGGTCTGAAACACGGGTCTCTCAGTCCCTCTGCTCTGCTCTGAGCTCAGGAGAAAACTTTCCTCGTATCCTACAGTTTTCATCCAATGAGGAGAGAGAACGGCATGCAGGGCTGTGTGTGCAGCCAAGGAACGCCGTGAATGTGGTGACGTAGGGACGAGGACTGTTATGGTGCGTTCAAGGCAACTCGTAACTCGTGTTTTTCCGACCTGTGAAGTGGTACCAGTTCGATCTGGTACGAGTTCACGGGTCAGAAGTTACGAGTGGCCGTTATAGTGACTTTCACCGGTAAAACAGGTCGGAGAAACACGAGTGGGTTGCCTGGAACGCTACAAAGTCGTAAGTTGTGACTTGAAGCTGTAATTTACGGTTTCAAAAGCCTGCCTGGAACGCAGCATTAGCCAAAACCACCGGATCACTCACTTCTGCTTTAAAGTCAGACAACAGAACGTAAACGTGCTGAACCAGGAACAAGCAGCAGCAGCCGCTCAGAGAAACAACGAGCGTCCGTTAGACTTCAGGACTGAACCGGTTCACTGAGCTCAGGTCAGAAACAGAAGTGGACTGTTCCTACAACCACCTGGACTGGAGCAGGAAGGTCG
The DNA here is from genome assembly GCF_905171665.1 of Trachurus trachurus. NCBI lineage: Eukaryota > Metazoa > Chordata > Actinopteri > Carangiformes > Carangidae > Trachurus > Trachurus trachurus. The sequence continues at coordinate 33,494,441 of NC_139901.1, read as the reverse complement.
TTCAAGGAGAGAAACACGGTCGGTGCTGGGGGGGAACATGGAGGAGGGGGGGGGGCATAGTGAGGCCTGTTTTATTTTAGCAGCACTCACAGGACAAGACGTCCCAGAGCTCAACACAACACACACACGGCCTCTAACACAAAGACACTGAGCACATTATACTGAGATATATTGCTGCTGCCCTTATATGTATATAAATCCTCTCAGTGGGGGGGGGGGGGGGGGGGGGGGCACTTTCCCACAGTATTAAAGGTATTACTGTAAATATATCACACAGAGAGCAGCTGAACAGGTTCATATATAAAGAGTCTGACCTTTAATTCTGTCTCAATGTCTCTGCTGTAATTCACCTCGTACTTTTCTTTCATTGATTTATAATTATTATAATTATAATAATCCAGCTGTGATAAACTATTACAAATAATGAATCAGTTCAGAACACTAGTATAGTAACACATGTTAGTGTTTAACTCATTAGGAAGTTTCATCTTAGAAAAACAATCTAATAATCTAATAATAATCAAATATCCAGTCGTCTAATTTTAACTTAATGAGCTGAGCTAATTTTAGCCTAATAAAGTGATTAACCAGCTGACTGCACAAGTCAAGACCTCACAGTCACTAGGAAAACAAAACACAACACGCTCACCCTACAAATATACATATAGTAGGGCTGGGACGATACGCTTTTCTCCCGATTTGATTCTTCTACGATTTTTTGGATGGTGATTCGATTTAAATTGTGATTCTACGATATTGCCGATTCTCTTGATTTTTAGTCTTTAGCATTTTTAACATTTATCTGCACACAAATACTGTAGGAGCCTATAAATTAACATACTCCATTATAAAGTGAACTTAAACCCTTTTTAAAACCTGGACTCTCTGTATGTAAAAAAGGCGAACAAATGCACATTGCACAATATTTAAAAAAAATAATAATAATTCAATTTTTTCCCCCCCAAAAAAATCGTTTTTTGAAAAAAAAAATTGATTTAAAAATCATCAAAAAAGATATCGCGATATTTATGTGAATCGATTTTTTCTCCCACCCCTAACATATATGCATATATATATGTTTTTGCACTCCAAACTCAAGTATTTTATTATGACACCAACCAAGGCTTCACACCTGATGATGATGTCATCATCAGTGACGGACTTTAACACAGACAGAGCAGACTGGACCAGAGACAGAGGAGGAGGGTGTGTGTGTGTGTGTGTGTGTGTGTGTGTGTGTGTGTGTGTGTGTGTGTGTGTGTGTGTGTGTGTGTGTGTGTGTGTGTGTGTGTGTGTGTGTGTGTGTCAGTAAAGCAGGTCAGCTCCTGGAGGAATCATCATCAATGAGGCCGTTGATGCTGCAGCTTCCTGAGCTGCTGCTGCTGCTGCTGCTGCTTCCAGCTCCAACAACAACCTCTTTTCTCCTTCTCTCACTTCACCACAGAGTCAAACATCCTCAAGACTCCTCAAGACCGTCACTGTCCAGGAAACACATCCACAAATGAACTCTAAACTCTTGAGTGCATAAGTGCGTTCACACTGAGCAGTGTGCGAAAATGGCCGGTTGCTATGGTTGCAATCAGAATTTAAAAAAATAGAAGAAGAAGCTGTCGAGTCATTTCCGGTCAGTGCACAGCAGCCGTGTTTGATTTGAGACGTTACTAGCCTGTCGAAATTAGTGCACTGCCTTCCTTACAGTGTACTGTAAGAGAAGTGTGCGATTTGAGACACACCGTGGCTGCGTTCCGATCCACAGTTTACTTGGACAGAGCCCCCTACTCCCTACTCCCTACTCCCTGCACAGGGAATCTGCCATAGGAAACTTCATTTAACCGATATTACACCAATCGGAACACCCTGCAACGTCACAGCTGTTTCCGGTCGAGTTTAAAAATAAAGTTTTTAAGTTTCAAAATGTTTCACGCCACTATCACCGTTTAGACAGATCTGAAATGATTGAAGAAACATTACTATTTCTGTGTGCACAAGCAAAGCAGTTTTGTGTTACAATGCGTGGTATTTATTCAGTTTGGGGCATCAGGGTGTGTAGAAAGCATCAGTGGCTCAGCTGACAGGGACAGCTAACGGCTGTTGCTAAGCTAACGGCTGTTGCTAAGCTAACGGCGGCAGCTAAGCTAACGTAGCTAAGCTAACAGGACGTCAGCTGTTAAAACCCTCCCGTTGTGGGACACGACATGAAACTACTCCAGTTAGCTCAATCATGTTGTAACTAAGATATTCGCCGGAAAAAATATTTTTTCATGGACCATTTATTGAGCCACTGAGTTATTAAAGTTCGACAAGTAACGATTAGCCCTGCCAATTTACGTAACGCACGTAAACGGACCGCAATGGCTGATGGGTAATATGGGTTGTCAACATCCGGTGAACTGGGCGAAGTGAGGAACCGTTGTTCACTCCCTCCCTGCACAGTTCACAGTTCCCTTCAAACTGCTCCCTGCGGTTTGGAACCACACTGAACATGGCGGAACACCCTGTGTAGTCCACTGCGCAGGGAACTTCAGGTCGATCGGAACGCACCCATGTGATTGGCTGCTGTTTCCATAGATGTGGCTGCTTTGTTTTGAATTGCACTCTAAGACAAAGACTGCCTCGGATGTTTATTGTGTTTCTATCTGTTATTTATTTACCAGACAGAGTTGTTTTAGAGGGAAATTCATGCAAAACCGCTGATGCACGTTGCCTTCAGGGACAGTTTTTCATCAAGCAGACTCTGTATTTACCTCTAAAACAACTCTTTTTTTTAAAGGGAACTATCCCTTTAATAGATTTTGTGTATATAACAAGTAATGTAAATATATTTTGACTATATTTGATTTTACACATTCATAGCTGTGAAATAAATGAACGCATAATAATCCTGATGATGATAATAGTGTGTGTGTGTGTGTGTGTGTGTGTGTGTGTGTGTGTGTGTGTGTGTGTGTGTGTGTGTGTGTGTGTGTGTGTGTGTGTGTGTGTGTGTGTGTGTGTGTGTGTGTGTGTGTCCCTCTGACCTGCTGAGGACAGAGACACTGGAGCTCATTGAAAACTTGTGACCACAGAGAAGGAAGAGGAGGAGGGGGGGGGGGGGGGGGGGGGTCTGTATGAATGAGTGAGTTTACAGCTTCTACACAGTCACCATGACTCTGTGAAATACACACAACACACAAACACACAACACACACACACAACACACACACTCAGCTGCAGTGTAATGAGTCTCACTACAAACATGTTCCCTGTAATCCTGAGAACAACCTTCACCCTTAATGTATGCACACACACACACACACACACACACACACACACACACACACACACACACACACAGAGGCAAAGCTCCTTCTTGCTGCAACATGTGCACTTGTGCGTGACCTTTGCATGCTCACACACACACACACACACACACACACACATGAAGGAACCGGCTCAGAGACACAAAGTTGCACAGATTTAATTAGTCAGTTTTTTGCCTCGTGGCCATGAGACTCGTTAGTCCTTAAGAGTCTGTGTACGTGAGTTTATAGACGCACACACAGACACACACACCCTTGTTTTCTCACAGCAAACAGCCACTTCACATGGAAATATAACTGTCAGTCACACACACACACACACAGACACACACACACACAACTCTTGATGCAACATGTAGAAACCTGCTGCAGCTTCGTCTCTGTGTTTATTATTGAGACGATTCATCAATGAATCTGATGCTTGTAGCTCTGATGATGATGATGATGATGATGATGAAGATGTCTGGGTGTAATGTGAGTAAATCTCATCAGCGTCACTGAGCCAATGAGCATGCAGCATGTTGGGACCATGTCTCAGTTTAGGGGCAAAATATCTCAGTTTAGGGGCAAAATGTCTCAGTTTAAGGATAAAATGTCGAGTTTAGGGGCAAAATGTCTCAGTTTAGGAGCAAAATGTCTCAGTTTAGGAGCAAAATGTCTGAATTTAGGGGTAAAATGTCTCAGTTTAGGAGCAAAATGTCTCAGTTTAGGAGCAAAATGTCTGAATTTAGGGGTAAAATGTCTCAGTTTAGGAGCAAAATGTCTCAGTTTAGGAGCAAAATGTCTCAGTTTAGGAGCAAAATGTCTCAGTTTAGGGATAAAATGTCTGATTTTAGGGGCAAAATGTCTGAGTTTAGGGGTAAAATGTCTCAGTTTAGGGATAAAATGTCAAATTTAGGGGCAAAATGTCTCAGTTTAGGGGCAAAATGTCTGAGTTTAGGAGCAAAATGTCTCAGTTTAGGGATAAAATGTCGAGTTTAGGGGCAAAATGTCTCAGTTTAGGGGTAAAATGTCTCAGTTTAGGCTGACTGTCTGGGTGTAATATGAGTAAATCTCATCAGCGTCACTGAGCCAATGAGCATGCAGCATGTTGGGACCAGGCTGTGATCCGGCTGCTGATTGGCTCTTCATGAACACATAAGGTCACATACACACACAGGTGTTTATTAAGGGTGTAATATGTAGGAATTCCCCCCATCTAGCGGTGCGGTTGCATATCTGAACGTATTCTTGATGTTGCATTCACGTGAAATGGGGCAGACGTCAGACAGACAACAGACGCTGCATGTAACAGGATAAACAAGCGTCTATGTTTTAGTTGTTGAGTTGTTTTAGAGGTAAATTTGCTGGAAAAACTGTCCCTGAAGGCAACGTGCATCAGCGGTTTTACATGAATTTCCCTCTAAAACAACTCTGTGTGGTAACGTTGTGTTATTATCTCATAGTGTGGTGAATGTGCAGCTCACAACTTGTCCACCAGAGCGTTGTGGAGTTGTTGGATTGTGTATTTGATGAGTTTGATGAGGGAAACCAAGAAATCCCATAATGAGCCTCCGTAGCGTAGCTCTGAGCAGCTCACGGCTCTGCTCTGCCGTTCTAAAAACAGCTTGCACCGACAATTAAAGGTAACGGACCTACTGCTATAACTATAGGGATTATGGCAATGGGCCAATTTGCCAAAATGTTCAACTATCCCTTTAAACTGTGACGAGCTGCATTTTTAAAAAAAAAGAAGAGTTCATTTTCAAAAGCAGATAACTCCGTTTTTTTTTTAATATTTGAACATTTTTAATTATTATTTACACCAGGTGATATCAGTCAAACCAAAGTTGAGTGGCTTTGACCAAGGAGATGAGATGTACAAAAACAGATGTAACTCAAAAAAATAAAGCTTTATTGAAAACAACACTATGTAAAGAATAATTCAAAAGCATCAGCTAATTTTTTCAAAATGGCACTTATGGGCTTTTGCAAATGAACTCTTCAAAACAACACTGTTAAAGTAGAAGATGAATATTTTCAGACAAACATCTGTGTCTGTTTGAGTCGTCAACTCCTAATCAGCAGCACACTTCCTGTCTCACACACACAGGACACGTCTGGTCTCTGCTGCAGGACACTTTACACATTAACCTCTGCACTGAGAGTTAAACCAACATGGCTGTGATTAATTAATAATAACAATAGGTGATGAAGGTCGAGTCATTAGTGCAGGTAGAGGACGAGTCAGCAGCTCCTCAGTGAACAAGTCCAGACAATAAAGATCAGCTAAACAGTTACAGGTTGTTGCTCAACGTCAAGAGTACAAGACGCCGTGGAATTAATAAGTGGACAGGTTGGATCTTAACGAGGAGACAGAGGGCCTGTGCCAATTCTCCCCCTAGCCCTAAATATTTGCCTATAACCCTATATTTTGCACGTTCTCGTGTAGGGGTAGGGTGTCCCATTACTCTAGGGAGCAAGGGGAAGTGCGATTTTGCCCTTAAAATCAGCCCTCAAAATGTAGTGAGGTCCGATGCTTAAAACGAAGTGGAAGCTGAAATTACCCGTTGTCACGCTCGATCACCGTTTAGACAAATCTGAAATGCTTGAAGAAACATTACTATTTCTCTGTTTGTGTTTTGTGTCGATATGTGTGGTATTTATTGGGGGAATCACGGTGTCACATCAGTGGCTGCAGCTGACAGGGACAGCTAACGGCGGTAGCTAAGCTAACGGCAGCAGCTAAGCTAACAGCGGTAGCTAAGCTAACACCACGTCAGCTGTTAAAACCCTCCCGTTGTGGGACACGACATGAAACTACTCCAGTTAGCTCAGTCATGTTGGAACTCAGATATCCGCTGGAGAAAATATTTTTTCATGGAGCGTTTATTGAGTCACTGAGTTATTAAAGTTAAACAGGTAGCTAACCGTTAGCCCGGCTAATCTATGATAACCATGACTAATTACAAAAATTGTTTAGACTGAGATAAACAAACACAGCCAACGCAACAGGCAACACAACAGCGGATCCGTCGGCATTTCTCCTGAATGAAAATAGTAGCACGCTCCACCGGTATAACTGTAAACATGTGACGTATGTTATCACGTTCGCTACGTTCACTACACTAGTGGTGTCCCGTTTCCATAGGGACAGATTTTCAGCCACTTTCCCTCAACGAGGGGAATTTAGAGTTGAGGGCACTCAAAACCAAGTGGAAGTTTTAAGGGGGAGAAAAGGGACAGGGCCAGAGTGTCGATAAAGCTTTAAATAAAAACAACAACACCTTCATTTACCTGAGGACTGACATCTACAGGAAGTCAACCTGTCAGTCCCTCACAGAGGACGACGTCCACCACGCTGAAGGACGTTCAACATGACACCAGGTAATAAACTACTGTTCCCACCGGTCACCCTGACGATCAGACACACACACACACACACACACGCACACACACACACAACACACACACACACACACACACACACAACACACACACACGCACACACACACACACACACACAACACACACACACACACACACACACTCTTATTAATAGACGACGAGCAGCTCTCTGGTTGTTTCAGGACAATGGCGGCAGCAGCACGTGTGGCGGTCGTGTGAGGTTTCAAAGAGACAAAACTCACTGAGCCTCATGTGCACAACAATAGATGTGACACACACACCGCTCACACACACACACACACCGTTGCACCACACACACATGCAGAGGGACACACACAGCTGCACCACACACACACAGCTGCAGCCTCAAGATCACCCACCTCCTCTGGCTCTATGTGTCTGTGTGTGAGTTTACATTAACAGTCACAGGGACACGGAATATATAACAAAAATAAAGAATAAAATAGTAAATAAACATAATAACAGCATTATAAAATAACTGTGTTACTAACAGCGATACTTTTTCCAGTAACAAGTAATCAATCATAAAAGTTACTGTTACTGACAATAAATACAATGCTCCATTACTTGACTCAAGAAATCCTGACACTAAATAATAATAATACACCTGTTAAAGTGTACGTTACCTAGGTTACACATTATTATTTTAGTCCATCAACTAGCTGGAAAAAAGCCGTTAGATAAACGGAGGTTAGAGGGATGAGTCCAAGTTATTTGACATATTTGAGCATTTTATTTTAAAAAGGCTACTTGTCCTGGTAATTAGTTACTTTTATAATGTAGTAATTCAGTTACTACGGTGCAGTGTTTTTCAACCTTGGGGTCGGGACCCCACGTGGGGCCGCCTGGCATGTCTAGTAATTGATAAAAACAAAATTACTGATAAAAATAACTAATTATGATTCTAAATTATGATTAAAAACACCACCTTAAACAACTGGATTCTATACTTTCACTTTCTCGCGGAGGTGCTGCAGGGGGGTCGTGGAATATTTGGTTGATTAGACAAAATTAGTTTCATATTTTTTAAGCTTCTGCATTTATGTTTCAAATAAAAACGTCATTTTTGAATGGCTTGTCTATGATGACCATGTCGGGACGGCTACTCTACTCACTGTATACACGTTTAGAAAAAACATGAATATATCAACCTGTGTTGAATGCACAATATCAAGCTACATTTATACGTACTGGGCCTAGTGCAACTTTTTAATATACAGTAGTAGGGACAGGGTCCCTGCTCCATGTCTGTCAGTTTGGGGGTCCCTGGCCTGAAAAACGTTGAAGATGCCTGTCCTAGAGAACACTAAAATATAGCCAGTAGCACACATAGGCAACAACAACATATACAACATAGTAACAAGAAATTTGACATACAGCAGTGACATAGCTACAACATGGCAATAAATGAACTGACAGGAAACAGCGACATAAGACGACCACAGCATATAAAAATATCTGAGCTGGTGCATCTTGATAAACGGCCAGAAATGTGTGATGTCAAAATGGGGTCACGAGCCAAAAAAGGTTTAGGAACTGACTAGTAACGCGCCAAACAACACTGGTGATGAGATGAGATGTGTAACTAACTAACATCCATCCATCTCTCTCTAATTAGCTCTAATGGTGGTGATGGGGGGGGCAGGGGTTCCCCTACTCGGCCCCCGGACCCTGCGGGGTGAGGGTCCGTCTCTGCCCAGAGAGCGGAGTGGGGTTCGGAGCTCGGATCGCGGGGCTCAGATGCGGTGGATGTAAAAGTAGCGGCTGCAGCATGAAGCCTCCAGGTCTCCGGGGAGCAGCAGCAGCCGCAGCCCGGGACAGAGAGGGGGACCCCGGCCACAGAGCAGAGGACGCACCGGGAGCAGCCGGAGCTCCGCAGCCGCTCATTCACAGCAGCAGCTCCGTTAACCGTTCACACATCCAGCAGCCTCCTCTTTGTCTCCTCCGCTCCTCACTTACCGCTTCGGTTCGGCTCTGCAGCTCCACAGGGTCCAGTTCAGTTCGGCTCAGTTCGGCTTAGTTCGGTTTGACTCGGTTCGGCTCGGTTCAGTCTGCGGGGTGACAGAGTCCCTGTGCCCTTGGTCGTGATAATGGCTCCACGTTGAAGAGCATTCACACACACACGCTCTCTCTCTGGTCTCTCTCTCTCTGTGACACACACACACTCACACACGCACACACCGCGCAGCTCCTGATGAGGGAGGCTCTGCAGCTCCGCGCATGCGCAGCAGCACTGGAGGAATCTGGGGGGCACGCGCAGCAGCAAACAGGCCACTGAGCAACTGTTTATGTAGGAGAAGACAAACAACAGCAACGTTTTTATTCAATAAATGTTCTAGAATTTTTATAGATTAAAGGGTCAAATCAATTCAATATTGTTTTAACTGTACGGAAGACAAACAACAGCAACGTTTTTAAAGTTTTTTTTAGAAATATTTTAATATTTTATGTTAATTAATATGATTCAAGGATCAAATCAATAAGATATTATTATAATTATATCAAACATCTTAAATACAGAAGACAAACAACAGCAATGCTTTTTTAAAGAAATATTTTAATATTTTGTGTTTATTATTGATGATTAATATGATTAAAAATTCGAATCAAATAAAAAATATTATTATAATGATATCAAACATCAAAAATATAATTATCATCTTTACTTTTGTAAAACGTAAACTTTTAATTTGAGGTAATATCTCATGATTACTTAGGAAATTAAAATAGTCAATATTTCAACACTATATAATTTATATTCTATTTTGTAAATAACGGTACTCTTAAAATTATTTGACACATAACTGTACAGATTGTCTCTCTCTCTTTTGTTTTGTATTTATATTTATATTTTTCTTTTTTCTTTCTTTCACCACAGCACTGTTGTCATGGTGACGTTTGTTGTGTGTGTGTGGACACTGTCAGAGACGCGAGGTCAGGACTCGGTGAGCTGGACTCGGTGCTGTGGCCCCTCGTGGCCCCTGAAGGCAGGAGCATTGCAACCTCACTGCAGCTGTTGCCTAGCAACCACGACAACTTTTGGTTTGAACACAGGTTTGTTTTATGTTGTCGTGACGTCGGCTGTTGAACTGAACTGAACCGAAACACAACATTTACATTTCTAAGTGTTTCTCTGCCACTGTTGTTTCATTAATGGCTCACAATGCATCATGGGAAATGTAGGAACATGAAGGACCTGCATGCACCTGTCCGGTCTGGTCCGGTCTGATCCGGTCTCCTCAGTCGGTCAATGAAGCAGCGTCTGAAGAACCAGAGTGAAGAACCAGCTGCAACAGGACGTGTCACCAGAAACAACAGGAAGGGTTTAGACCCGCCAAAATAAAACAGGAATATATCCACCACTTTCCGGAGAATGACGCTGGGTGTGGCCATGACGCTCCATTCCACATTTCTTGATAGACATTGGCCGTGATTATGACTTTATCATCACGTAATTTTAATGAGAACAATACAGACGAGGTTTTAGCTTTATGTCACATTTTCACGTCACTATATCACCGTTGTGACTACTCTATGAAGTAGAGACTGTTTATGAAGTCTATAAATCGAATTGTTGAACAAACATTTTAGATTAGCTGGGCTAACCGTTAGCTGTTAGCCGTTAGCAGTGTCAATAAACAATAACTCAATAAACGGCCCATGAAAAAAATCATTTTTTCCAGCGGATATCCTAGTTCCAACATGACTGAGCTAACTGGAGTAGTTTCATGTCGTGTCCCACAACGGGAGGGTTTTAACAGTCGACGTCCTGATGTTAGCTTAGCTGCTGCTGTTAGCTGTCAGCAGCAGCTAAGCTAACAACTACGATAACCATGACTAATTACAAAAACATGCACACAGAAATAGTAATGTTTGTTCAATAATTAGTTTTCTAGACTTAACAAACATCAGATTTAGTCAAAACGGTTTTGGCAGCCCGGAGCCCCCACATGTGGTACCTACACCGGTGGCTAACGCTACCAGTTAGCCGCTAACGCTACCAGTTAGCCGCTCGCTAGAATGCTACTAAAACCCACTTCTGTTGTGGTGTGACGCAATGGATCATGGGAAAATAAAGTGGTGGATAGGCCTAACATAACCCACAGTATCGTAACACACAAATACACAGTACTACAACATCATGAAATGATTACATTCTGTGTAAATGTTTAAAGGTGTGACTCATTCTCAGGATAAAAATAATGATAACAATCTTCATCATCATTTTTAAAGACAGCAGATAAATCGTGGACCCAAGTTAACGAGCTGCAACCAGAGACGTTACCTCCGTCCAGACCTGGACCAGAACCAGGAAACACACCAGCTCACTGGGGACTTTTCTTTATTTCATGTCAGGGGCTTTTTTTTATCAGATTTCATCACATCAGTTCCTCAGTTTTTACAGTTTTTACACCACACCCTGCTAGGAGAGGTCGCCGGGGTCAGACTGTTGAAATCCTGCTGCTGTTCTCTCTCTGTCTCTGTCCGTCTGGGGAAGAAGATGAGAAACTGTTGCCCAAACTCAGAGAAGAGAGAAGACGTGACTCACCTGATGGACTCGGCTGGTCGCACTGACACAACAGGACTGGTGTGAAAACTCCGTCTGTAACAACTCTCATCTCACCGACAGTCCCAGACTCTTCTACCAGACCCTTAAAGTATTCATAACAAACCAACCGTAGCCAAGTGCTTCAGTTTTGCAACTTTCACCAAAATGTTGCCCCAATAGGCTACTTTAGAAACACTTTTTCCTCCTTTTCTTCCACAATTTTTGCTTAAATGTCACTAAATTTGCTGCGACTGCATCTTCAGACCGTCCTCCACTTAAATCCCAGCCTGGTGTTTGATATTTGAAACACTGAGCCTCCAGTGCATGAAAGGTTTGACTTTCAACATTGAAAGTTTGGCAAATATCAGCATTTTATCTCAAAAACTTAATTTTCTAGAACATTTTGAATTCTGCTCTCATGGGACAACTGGAGCCTGTAAGAGGCTTTTTAAAATTGTATTATGTTTCCATGGTTTCAGTAGTTGTTAGTTAGTTGTTAGTTACGCATAGATTACGGCAGCTGATCAACGACAAGCGACTGACGGCCAGGGACTTGGGATTTCTCATCTCGTTCGGAGCCCCACCAATTTTTTGCCTAAGCAATTAATCGCTCAGTCGCTCGTTTGCATTGACTTGACAAAAATAAAAGGTCCGGTGTGATAACGCTTGGCGCTTTTATTTTGACGGAAAGGACCTGTCTCTCTCTGGCCCTGGTTCTAGTTGCTGACCAAAACAGCCACTAAAGACCCCGGACTAACTTATTGTTCCTCTCTCTCTCCTCTACCCCTACATTACATGTGGAGGCAGGTGAGTCTGGTTCTGCCTCTTTAAGGACTTTTATCCTGTTGCTTCTTCTTTATAATAAACGCTATGGGTCAAAGTTCCTTCAGGTAACTTCTGTAGTGAGTTACTGTTGTGTTATATAGATAAAACAGACTCATCTCATCAGGATCACACATGTGAACCTGGTCTGTGTTTGTGCTGCTCTCCCTCTCTCTCAGCAGCAGCAGCTCACACATGCAGCGACACTGAATTAACATTCCTGCCTCATGCTCCACTAAAAAAAGAAAGGAGTCACATGCTGTGAGGCCCGTAACCGTGGCCACGACGGGACCTGCTCCTGTGATTGTGAAGCCCTATAACACCACCAGCAGCAGCACCTTGTCGTCGCCACAGAGCCTCGAACTCTCTGCTCTCTGCTCGGGACCTCAGCTCGGCTCCACCTGGATAATGTGCTGATAATGTGCCGTTTGTTCGTCCGTCTTGTGTCGAATGTTTCCAGCTCACAGCGCGTGAGGATGCTCTTGGCTCGGAGATGTGACAGTCGCTAATTGGAATATTCAGCCTGTTTCTGCTAATGAGGAGGAGGAAGAAGAGAAGAGGAGAGAAGAGAAGAGGAGGAAGAAAGAAAGGGGAGTGAGTTCAGTCTGGATGAGAAGACGAGAAGAGGAAGAGGAAGAGGAGGAGATCAAAGATGGTCGTTGTTCCTTTTTAATATTGTCAAGTTTGTAATTGTAACTGTATTTTGAAATATGTCCCCCCACCCCAATTTCTCTGTGTAGAGGCACACCCACCCACACACACATTCCCCTCATGGACATCATGCACTTACACACACTGACACGCACAGACACACACACTCACTGCACTCACTAAAGGGACCACAATGGAAATAAGCCGATGACTTTTTTGTGTTTTTATCCCTTTGGCAGCAGTTGTGTTTGTTGATGTATGTTTTTCGTTTTTAAAACATTTCGTCTGTTGTCAATAAAGATGTCAAAGGAGGAAGAGGAGGATGTTTGATGTGTCTCTACACTGCAAAAGAATATTTGTCTTATTTCTTGTCAAAATGTCTCATTTCTAGTCAAAACTAATCTCTTTCCTCTTAAAATAAGACTCATCACCTAAAAATTAACTTGTTTTTAGATCATTTTCACTTGTTTCAAACTAATTTTCACTTGAAATAAGTAGAAAAATCTGCCAGTGAAAGCAAGTTTTTTGTGTTTGTAATAAGAAAGAAAAACTTGCTCCACTATCAGATTTTTCTACTTATTTCAAGTGAAAATCTGTTTGAAACAAGTGAAAATGATCTAAAAACAAGTAAATTTTTAGGTGATGTTTCTTATTTTAGGTAGAATGAGATTTGTTTTGACTAGAAATGAGACATTTTGACTAGAAATGAGACAAATGTTCTTGGTAAGATTTTGAGTTTTTGCAGTGTATCTCTCATCAGGACCAGGCCGATGAGAGAGATGGACTCGGTTTAGTTCCCAGCAGCTGGACCGAGTCCAAGCGGCAGCGAGTGTTGGTCTGGCCCGACCCCGAGCTGTTTGGCCAGCGGGCGGCTCTGTCTATTCACTGGGCTCAAGACAATAAACAGTTGGGGGACACACTCCGGGTTTTTGTTTCAGCCCAGACTTCAGAGCCAATGAAGGGAGGGGGAGGAGGGGGAGGAGAGGAGGAGGAGGAGGAGAGGAGGAGGAGAGAGGGGGAAAGGGGGAAAACACTGAGGGAACCACAGGAGAAAACCTGGGAAGGAGGAACAGCTTTCCCTGCAGCGGGGGATTGTGGGTGACTGTGCGTGCTGTGAGTTAAAACAGTGTGTTTGGCTGTTTTCATACTACCGTACTGCCTACTACATACTGCGTTAGTATCATTATGTACTGTATATACTGCATACTGAATGTAGGATTCAGTCTGCTACTTCAGCAGACCGACACCGTTCACACCACAGTATGCAGTATATACAAGTTTCCCAGAATGCATTTCACGGCAACAGGTAGCAGTAGCTGTAAAACAGGCAAAAAGCTGTTTTATTTCCCGCTTTAGCACTGTTATTATGTAACTTTATTAAAGGGACAACGAGGAGTTTTGTTAAAGCGAAGTGTTTCCCACTACATTTATGAGCCTCCGCACCGTGAAATTCTTTGACCGGCGCAAGACAGACTCATGTTTTCATTCATCAAGAATTAAAGTCAGAGGTTGGAAGACGATCACATACCGTCGTAGTTCCCACCATAAACGGAGATTCGGCGGCGTTATTCTCATGACTCGCCACGAAACCGAAAGTAAAGAAACGCTGGTCGGCTCGCCCAGCATTTCCACCACCACTAATAATAACAAAATAACCATAGAGACAAAACCATAGATTTATCTAAAATGGACCATTAACAAGTGGTAACGTAGATTCATCCACATTAATATGAGACTTTTTTATTGTCGCGGAATTTTTCGTTCTGCCGCTGGAGAAACTCCTCATTGTCCCTTTAAGTTTTAATATTTTTTCATGTGAGAAAGTAACTGTTGAGATCCCAAATATACGACCAGTTTATCCAAATGACGGCTGTTTAGAAGTTTGCTCCGATGTTTTTCAGAGAAGTGAAGCTCCGTAGCGACCGTGACATCACAGAGGCAGCAGCCGGTCTGCAGAGCTGCTCGGCCGGCCAACCTTCGTCGTCATCCCGGGGGAGAAAACGATCACTAATTAACTTACCCGCAGGTTTTTAGAGGTTTACCACCGGCTGGTTCAATTATTTTTAGGAGATAAATGTTGGTCTCATTGATGAAATCTAACAGCTGTATCAGTAGCATTAGTTAGTTTGAATGAAAAGTGAAGCTTCATGTGTGTATTGGACAGAAGAGCAGCGCTGCCTCGGGGATCTGGAGCCTACGGACAGAAACCACCACATTTACATAAATAAATAAATGTTTTACAATGAACCGATCAGTCAGCACTGCAAAAACTCAAAAATCTTACCAAGAACATTTGTCTTATTTCTAGTCAAAACAGATCACATTATACTTAAAATAAGACTCATCACATAACAAGTAGCTTGTTTTTAGACACTTTTTACTTCTTCCAAGCAGATTTTCACTTGAAATAAGTAGAAAAATCTGATAGTGGAGCAAGTTTTTCTTTCTTATTACAAGCACAAAAAACTTGCTTTCACTGGCAGATTTTTCTACTTATTTCAAGTGAAAATTAGTTTGAAACAAGTGAAAATGATCTAAAAACAAGTTAATTTTTGGGTGATGAATCAAAAGACTTTAGTTTTGACTAGAAATTAGACATTTTTACAAGAAATAAGACAAATATTGTTGGAAAGATTTTGGGTTTTTGCAGT
This sequence comes from Trachurus trachurus, assembly GCF_905171665.1. Lineage (NCBI taxonomy): Eukaryota > Metazoa > Chordata > Actinopteri > Carangiformes > Carangidae > Trachurus > Trachurus trachurus. The sequence goes on along the minus strand of NC_139901.1, from coordinate 33,479,061 downwards.
GTGCATTAAGTTTTATTTTATTTAGCTACTGTATATAACATGGTTACGGCACACGGCAAAAATACTTGACTCTAAACCATCTGTGGTTACGGTTAGACGTCAGGGACGCATTGCATTGTGGGATACAGTACACCATGTAGACTGGTCAGATACTGGAGATATTTTCCAAATCAGTACGACATCCGGGAATTTTTCGCATACTGCAGATTTTGCTTTTGTTTGCATACTGCACACTGCATTTTGGCCAAACCAGTACGTATTAGCAGTATAGTAAGTACTGTATGTGGTTTGGAGGATGTTTGTGCTTCTGCAGCTTCTCAGTGGTTCAACAGAAACAGTTCATTAATGACAGAGACACTTTGAGCCCATTAAACCATTAAAGCTGCTGCTGAGCAGAGTCCAGTCGCTCAGATAACACGTTTCCTCTCGTCCTCTCGTCCTTATCTGAGTCCAAACCATCCAACACTCACTCTCCTATTGTCTCCTAGTGTGTGAGTGTGGTTCACGCCCTGTCAGTCTACAGGTGGAGTGTGTGTTTGTTAAACCACTTCACTTTACCTCAGACACACACACATGAACACACATGAACACACACAGGACTCAGAGCTGCAGCTCCATCAGCCAGACTCTGACCCTGGTCTTCACTTGTTTCCCAACATGGTCTGTGTTTACTCTGAAGAGTTCCCAAGAAGTCCACACAAAACAGACACACACACACACACACACACACACACACACACACACACACACACACACACACACACACACACACATACAGGATACAGGATATCTTGCATGATCTAAATGATTCATTCATTCATCGGCTGCAGCAGTAAAAGCCCGACCAGCCTCTTACAGCCTCTCTGTGATGAACTAATAGCAACAATATAAATGGTTTTAATTGAACAGGCAGATAATCTTCCATCCCATAGAGAGAGAGAACACGGTGTAATAAACAGGTAGAGTTACTGTAACGTCAGCAGCTCTGGTGGAGCAGGTCTGAGTCCACAGGTCACTGAGTGTGTACAGAGTCATCAGACTGAGACCGTCAGTCAGGGTTCAGTCTGATCCACGACCGCCTGGTGCTGCAGCCGTCAACCTGGACACTACGCAACACTACACAACAGTACATAACAGTACGCAACACTACGCAACAGTACACAACAGTACACACTATGTACAGACTAGTATGTACAGACTATGTACAGACTACACCATCCTAACCTGACCTGCGTTATGAAAACCGTCCACTGCACCGTGTGTTTCAGGGTCCTGAGGCGACCAGGCGGTGCTGCAGTGACAGAGAAAGTCTCCTGTTCCTGCAGCGCTCAGATGTTTCAACAAACACTGTTCAGGTCAGATTTGGGTCAGACTAACCACTAACCCCTAACCCCTAACCCTTAACTCCTAACTCCTAACTCCTCACCCCTAACTCCTAACCCCCAACCCTAACCCCAAGGTCTTCAGCCGTATTGATCCAAATGCATCATGCTTTGTGCTGTTTGATCTTGTCCTACTTTTAGATTGTGTTACTGTGTTAGTTGTGTGTTTGTGCATCGTGTGTTGTGTTGTGGTTTTGCTGTCCAGTGTCTCTGTCGCTGTTTGCCTCGATGATTCTTTTTGTTTTTTGACCTGGTGGTAAATCAGTTATTTCCCCATGTGGGATTAATAAACCTAACCTAACCTATGTACACACACACACACACACACACACACACACACACACACACACACACACACACACACACACACACACACACACACACACACACACACACACACACACACACACACACACATACGTGAAGTATTCAGTCAACAGTCGTCCATGGTCCTTTGGTTTACCTTTACATTTACCTTTAATTTAGACTGGATTAGACTAGTTTTTTACTAGTTTATTCCAGTTTATACTGGAGTTTATGGAGTTAAAACTGGAGTTTTATCACCAGTTTATACTGGAATAAAATATCAACAAACAGCCAAGAAATAACGATGTCAGTGATGTGAAGTGATGTCATGTTTTCCATGAAGGCAAAAGATTACACACGCTTTTCATACTTTGAATTTTTTGGGAAAAGCCAGAATTTTTTTTTTCATTGACCGATATTTCTGACCTATTTCTTCACAATCAATTGTTATTACTTGATTATATTTCTCAACATTACTATGAAACTGACTGTTATTTCTGGGGTATTTCTAGACATTAACATTTCCATGTTTCCCACATTCTGTATCACAAACAATAAACTGTTTTCTTGTCTGTAACAACATCTCTGTCCCGTCTGTCCGTCCTGGGTGAGGGATCCCTCCTCTGTTGCTCACCCTGAGGTTTCTCCTGGTTTTCCCTGTTAAAAGGGTTTTCCATGGAGTTTTTCCTCAGTGGATGTGAGGGTCTAAGGACAGAGGATGTTGTTACGATGCCATGTAAAGCCCTTTGAGACAAACTGTTTGTAAAAACGGGCTATACAAATAAAATTGCCTTGCCATTATGACGTAATTAGTGGCCTGTAAATTAAAGGGTACCATTTATTCCAGATAAATTGGTTTATTCCAGTTAAAGTTGGTTTATTCTGGTTTATTCCAGTTCATACCATCAAACCATTTTTTAAGAGAAGACAGGGGGTTAATGCTTGTATGTATTTCATAAGTATTGTAAGTTTTGTGGCTTTGTTTTGATGCTGATGCATCAGTCTGAAGATTAGTCCCTTTGAGACAAACTGTTTGTAAAAACGGGCTATACTAATAAAATTGCCTTGCCATTTTGACGTAATTAGTGGCCTGTAAATTAAAGGGTACCATTTATTCCAGATAAATTGGTTTATTCCAGTTAAAACTAGTTTATTTTGGTTTATTCCAGTTCATACCATCAAACCATTTTTTAAGAGAAGAGGGGGGGTTAATGCTTGTATGTATTTCATAAGTATTGTGGCTTTGTTTTGATGCTGATGCATCAGTCTGAAGATTAGTCAGAGTTACATGGAGAACAACTTAGTCACAGACCGATCAGTCATCACTTTCTCCTCTATGCAACAACTGTCCGATCTGGTGGTGGCCACAGATAAACATTAGGATATGTGATATATATATATATTTAAGGGTTAATGCAGCGGTGACGACTGACCGACTTCCACCTGCAGATAAGAAGCCGGTGGATGTTTGTTGACGTCTGTCTGGACAAACATGGCCGCTCTGCTCTGACGTCGGTGCAGCGAACGGTCGGTTTGTTTCAGGTGAAGTTGAACCAGTTGAACCCCCGGTGTATTGATCTGTTGCCGTGCCGCCGACCTCTCTGTCCCCCTCACCTTTGTCCCACAGAGACAGAGAGTTCCTGTCCAACACCTTTGTCCCACTTCGCTCGCTTCACATTTAACCTACTTAGTTAAAGTCCAGCAGCAGCAGCAGCTTCACCTGAACCACCACGGCCATGTTGTTATTTATCTGACGTTGGCAAACGACAGGCGACGTCACTCTGATGCAAACAAACACAGATCAACAAACAGAGACAAGTTGGACCCATATTTACTCATACAGAATACAGCTTTACAGAAAACATCCCATTTAAACACCAGAGCTACTTTGAATTATGACATTTAATCACATTTATGTCAGAGATGATTAAAAACTGGGCGAGTTCTTGTGGTTGATAAATGATCGGATCGGTTTCAGTCATATAAATACCGGAGCGGCCGATCCGGTTCTAATTTGGCAGCAGAGCAGATTTTAAGGATTTATAAACAGATGCTTGAGATGTTTGGGAGGATGAAGATTAGATAATGATGAGAAAGTTACTGGAAGTTTTTCCTCCTTCAGTTGTTTCCAAATATATAAAAATGAAAAAAATTAAAGTACATATTTGGGAGAAGTTTATTTATATAATAGAAGAAGTGGAGTGTGATGAACTGCAGAAGATTCTGCCCCTGACAGTATAATAACTCAGATTTTAGATTAAAAGGGAAAATACTAAGTGTCTTGTTTGCAAATACACTGCAAAAACTCAAAATCTCTCCAAGAATATTTGTCCTTTTTCTTGTCAAAATGTCTCATTTCTAGTCAAAACGAATCTCTTTCCACTTAAAATAAGACTCATCACCTATAAATGAACTTGTTTTTATATAATTTCACTTGTTTAAAACTAATTTTCACCTGAAATAAGTAGAAAAATCTGCCAGTGAAAGCAAGTTTTTTGTGCTTGTAATAAGAAAGAAAAACTTGCTCCACTATCAGATTTTTCTACTTATTTCAAGTGAAAATCAGCTTGAAAGAAGTAAAAAAAAAAAAAAAAGTGTCTAAAAACAAGCTACTTTTTATGTGATGAGTCTTATTTTAAGTAGAATTAGATTTGTTTTGACTAGAAATAAGACAAATATTCTTGGTAAGATATTGAGTTTTTGCAGTGTATTATGGATGAGAATGAGCTGGTAGTTATTTCTGACTGAGGAATATAAATAAACTGCTCTTCATGTTAATAAACTCTATCTACTCTAGTCCAGATATATTTTTAGACTTATTACAACTGACTGTGTCTTTTCATAGATGCACAGTTATGGTACAAATGAGTGACGTGGCTGTGATATTAGTTACAGCTGCTGCCGGGGCAGTAGAGACACGGTGGACGTCCTCAACACTTCGTGTCCTCAGAGAAACTCCCCGGCTCTTTCTGGACGCTGCTTATTCAGGCGTGAAACCAAACCACACTGTCATCACTCACTGCACCAAACAAGGCAATGAGCCGTAGTTATATAGCACAACACAACACAACACAACACAAAACAACACAACACAAGGAGCGCTGCATTCCTCTGTTTGTCCTCACTGGAGCTGCAAAACACAAAACACATCACACTCGCTGCACCAGAGTTTTATCATCACAGTGGAACTACACTGTAAAAACTCAAAGTCTTACCAAGAATATTTGTCTTATTTCTAGTCAAAACAAATCTCATTCTACTTAAAATAAGACTCATCACATTAAAAAGCAGCTTGTTTTTAGACACTTTTTACTTCTTTCAAGCAGATTTTCACTTGAAATAAGTAGAAAAATCTGATAGTGGAGCAAGTTTTTCTTCCTTATTACAAACACAAAACAACTTGCTTTAACTGGCAGATTTTTCTACTTATTTCAAGTGAAAATTTGTTTGAAACAAGTGAAAATGATCTAAAAACAAGATCGATTTTATCAGTGTTCAACTGGTTCTTATACATGTCTAGTCATATGATGGTTTGTGTGTGTCATTTGAGACTAAAATAGCATTTTGAGAATAAATAACATTGAATGTAAAGTTTCATTTTGCAGGAGAAGTTAGGGGTTTTGCCCATTGTGTGTGTGTGTTTTTGGATTTGTGTGGAGAGTTCTGAGAGTATGAGGCATGCTTTCAGAAAATGTGTGTAAATAATCGAGGAAAACTGTATTAGAACAGCTGTATTACAAGCACAAAAAACTTGCTTTCACTGGCAGATTTTTTTTACTTATTTCAAGTGAAAAATAGTTTGAAACAAGTGAAAATGATCTAAAAACAAGTTCATTTTTAGGTGATGAGTCTTATTTTAAGTGGAAAGAGATTAGTTTTGACTAGAAATGAGACATTTAGACAAGAAATAAGACACATTTTTGCAGTGCACAGCTCATAAAACTGTATGAAATGTGTCACTGAAGAATCTCATCGTGTGTTGAAGCAGCAGCGAAGTGAAGACGGGGAGGGTTTAGAAAGTGGGAGAAAAGGGAGGAGTGGAGGAATGTGAGGGTTTCAAAACAAAGGGGGGGAGGGAGGGTGTGGGGGGGTCAGTGGGTGTGGGGGAGGAGGGGCGGGGGTGTGGGGGGGGGTTGTGAACTCTGAGTCCAGCTGCTGTTTGACACACGAGTAAAATGACATTTGTGTGGAATGAGACACGTGGACGGAGCTGGACGAGGCGGCGAGCGAGCGACCTGCAGCTCCGGGGTCACGGTCACTGGCCACCGTCAGGCTCATTGTCACGGCAACAGCAGCATCTGCACACACACCAACACACACACACACACACACACACACACACACACACACACCAACACACACACTATATCTGCAGAGGATGATGGTGATGTGATGAAGGCTGCAGTCGATCCGTGCAAAGCGATCATATAAAGCAGCATGGGGGCGCGGTGATTTACTGTAAACCGGCGCCATGGAGACGGATGGGCCGAGTCACGTGATTGGCTGCTGCTGCAGCTGCATCACAACAACAGCAACAACAAGTTAACGAATAACAGATAAAAACATAAACGAGTCCATATGAAGACGTGTTGTTGGTTATTCAGACGATGGAGCAACAGACGATCCAGCTCAGTTTCTCTCAGTCGCTTCGTTCAGTTTCTCACATTCTCACTATGAACATTTAGGCTACACAACAGTTACAGTTAGTTTATTAGTGCTTTTAACAAAACAATTAGTACAAACTGCATAACCTAGTGGATAACCTGCTCAGAATGGATCGTTCATTCCTCTTACTGTAAAGGGATAGTTAACCCAAAATTCAAATTTCCCTCATTATCTCCTCCCCCTCATGTGGACTAAGGGCTGGGAGAAGTTTCAGAGTCCTCCGTGGCTTCTCTGAGTTACAGGGGGTCTCGGCGTAGCAGTGCATGTCCATATGACGGTTGCAAATGGATACCAACTGTCTTTGTAACAAAAAGACACACCAAAAAACATCCAGATACCTCCATGCTGCTCGTATGTAATGTCCCTCTTGTATTGAAGCCCTGACACGAGAAATTGTCCCAAAAATATTAAATAAATCTATATTTCAAGCTTGTTTTGTAGCGGAAGCTTCTCGAAGCTCCTCTTCCCAGTTCAATACAAGAGGGACATTACATACGAGCAGCATGGAGGTATTTGGATGTTTTTTGGTGTGTCTTTTTATTATGAAGACAGTTGGTATCTATTTGCAACCGTCATATGGACATGCACTGCTACGTCGAGACCCCCTGTAACTCAGAGAAGCCACGGAGGACTCTGAAACTTCTCCCAGCCCTTAGTCCACATGAGGGGGAGGAGATCATGAGGGAAATTTGGATTTTGGGTGAACTATCCCATTAAAGCAGATATTCATGTCAATGAAACCGTCCTGACACCATCGTTTACGATCATAAACAAAACATAAACCCATAGTGTACGATAACTAAGGTGGCCCTGAGGTGCAAAACACAACGGCAAATCAGAAAACACAACAGCAAATTACTTTTGATTTGCCGTTGTGTTTTCTCTTTTCCCGTTGTGTTTTCTGATTTGTCGTTGTGTTTTGTCTTTTTGTGTTGTGTTTTCTCTTTTGCCGTTGTGTTTTGCACCTCAGGGCCACCGTACATAATGGAGCTTCCCACTTGTAAACTGCTGCGGTACAGTACCGTACTGTAAATATGGCAGATCTTATACAGTAGATCTGTACTGTAGTAAAGTCTAAATGTAAAAAGTTCTTGTCCCACTGCTTCATGCATTTCACATAATGACAGTAGTGTAGTGCAGATTGTTTAGTGCTGAATTACTGTCCAACACTTTACATACATGTTCTCCCTGAAATGTTTCAATAATTGAATTCACAGTGGTTCTCCCAACATTTACAATTAGTTTGACAGATTTTGACAACTAGTTCAACTAGTTTTATAGGAAAGGACTATTCAGCGTTCATAAGTACAGTTCATTTTGACTGACATGACATATAATAAGCAAGTGATAATGTTATACAGTAAAACAGCAGAGAATTGTATGAAAGCAACTGATACATGTCCAGAAGTATTTGCAGTTTGTTCAGAGGAAGGAGAAACTGCTGCTATGATGTGAACTAAATGACTACATGTTGTGGAGGTTGAACTAATAGTTTCAGTTGTAAAGTTTTAATTCTGATCTGAGGAAAGGACCAAAGTGACTGAGAAGAACTGAAAACATCCACGAGGACACACAACATCTCCACATCTGCCTTCTGGTTCCTCCAAACCAGGTCCAGCTGCAGCTCCCAGTCATGTCGGTCTCTCCTCCAATCAGAGCAGAGGTGGAGCAGGGACATACCACGCCCCCTGCTGGGAAACACAACACAAACACACACACATGTAGCAGAGAAAAACACACATGAACACATGACGGCCCTGACATGCAGCTCCATGTGAACACAGCTGCTGTTAAAGCTGCTGCTGCTGCAGGTGGAGCAGTCACTGACAGACCTGGGATCAGCTGTTACATCTGCAGCTTCATCATCATCATCATCTAATCATTTCCTTCATCTAGTCTTGATTGCTTTTTAAAGGGACATTGTGTAGGAATTCCTCCATCTAGCGTTGTGGTTGTATATCTCAAGCAACTCAATCGTATTTTTCATGCTGCATTCACCTGAAATTGGGCAGACAGCAGACGGACGACAGCCGCTGCACGTAACGGCAGAAACAAGCTTCTATGTAAACAAGTGGTCCGTCAGCACGAGGCAAAACAATACACGTGACAATATGTTGTCATGGTGATGTGGTATTGTTTTACCAGCTTTCTCTGGACTTCTGTGACTAAAATGGCATCTGGTTTGTTACACTGCAAAAACTCAAAATCTTACCAAGAATATTTGTCCTATTTCTAGTCAAAACAAATCTCATTCTACTTAAAATAAGACTCATCACATTAAAAAGTAGCTTGTTTTTAGACACTTTTTACTTCTTTCAAGCAGATTTTCACTTAAAAAATCTGATAATGGAGCAAGTTTTTCTTTCTCATTAGCACGAAAAAGCACAAAAAACTTGCTTTCACTGGCAGATTTTTCTACTTATTTCAAGTGAAAATTTGTTTAAAACAAGATCGATTTTAGGTGATGAGTCTTATTTTAAGTGGAAAGAGATTAGTTTAGACTAGAAATTAGACATTTTGACAAGAAAAAGGACAAATATTCTTGGAAAGATTTTGAGTTTTTGCAGCATACCTACGGCCGTCTGCCCGACTGCAGGTGAATGCAGCATCAGTGTAACGCTCCATTCCTCCTCACTGCGTTACCACGGTGACTTTTCACAGACGCCACCTCCACCTGAGCCAACAGCTCCAGTGTCTCCGCTGAGTTTCCGTGGTTTCAGCTCAGTTGGATCTGGATTCTAGACCCAGAGTGATCTAAATGTTTCCTAACTGACCCCATGGTCTGGCCGTTTAAAGACATTTTAAAAAGCGAATACACAGTAGCTACATTAGTAAAATACATTGTGAATATTTCCCCATGTGTTCGAATTTGAACTTCAAATTTAAAATTTCATTAAAATATCCAGTAGTTGGGGAATAATAATCAAAAGTTAAAGGGACAGTTCAACATTTTGTCAAATTGGCCCATTGCCATAATCACTGTAGTCATAGTAGTAGGTTCGTTATCTTCACATTCACGTTCACCACGCTATGAGATAATAACACAACGTTACCAGACAGAGTTGTTTTAGAGGGAAATACAGAGACTGATGATGAAAAACTGTCCCTGAAGGCAACGTGCATCAGCGGTTTTGCATGAATTTCCCTCTAAAACAACTCTGTGTGGTAGCGTTGTGTTATTATCTCATAGCGTGGTGAATGTGCAGCTCACAACTTGTCCACCAGAGCGTTGTGGAGTTGTGGGATTGTGTATTTGATGAGTTTGATGAGGGAAACCAAGAAATCCCATAATGAGCCTCCGTAGCGTAGCTCTGAGCAGCTCACGGCTCTGCTCCGCCGTTCTAAAAATAGCTTGCACCAACAATTAAAGGTAACAAACCTACTGCTATGACTATAGGGATTATGGTGATGGGACAATTTGACAAAATGTTGAACTATCCCTTTAACTTTAATCACTCTATGGTTTAAAAATCAGGTGCAAAATATAAATCAATAAATGTTTATATAAAACAACAGTTTGAAGATGTTTTAATTTAGTGTAATGAATTCTCATGCTTAACCCTCATTAGGTTCAAGATAATCGCATTTATCTATATCTGTTATCTATAGTGTTGTAGTCAAGACCACCTAACCAGAGGCCGAGTCCAAGACCACCACTGTGTTCAGTCCCAGTCCTCATAATAATCATATCATGTGTCTTGATATTTACATTATTCCTCCTCAGCTAAAAAGAAAAGATGGTTTGATCAGAGACCAGCAGCTCGACGGAGACCGAGACAAGACCAAGACCGTGAAGACGTGGACTCAGGACCGGTCTGCGGACCACAACACGAAGTTACAGTAATAAATATGTTAAATCAAAGTTTTCTTGGGGAATAGATAAGTCAGTACAGCCACATTAATTTCTAACAGAAGCCACTGGACCAATCTGATGAGACTGAGCTGAGATCAGCTGATAGTTGTTTATTAGAGGAGGAGCAGCGCCGCCTGGTGGACAGAGGCTGCAACACACTCACTCTTTATTCTACATGTTTCCTGTCCATTATAAACCAACTCAATGTGCTGGTGTTGAAACCTGCTGTGATCAGCTGATATTTATATGATGATGTTATTTATTACACATTCACATTTATCTTTTCACGTCGAGCTCTTTTAAAGAACTTTAAATCCTAATCTTGGATTTGCACTGTAAGTCCTCTTAACTGTTTGAATACAAATCAATCTTTCCTGCTGCAAACTCATAATTACTGTAATGCTCTAGTCAAGTTTTTATTTTATTTCATTTTTTCTCCACTTTCTTTAGGCTATTCTTTTTTCTTGCTTATAAGTTCATTTTAATTTTTACCTGTTGGTCTGTGGCAGCTGCAGGAGTCGATGCTCAGAAACAGGAGAACGACACGATGGAGTGTGATCTGTCTGTGTGTGTGTGTGTGTGTGTGTGTGTGTGTGTGTGTGTGTGTGTGTGTGTGTGTGTGTGTGTGTGTGTGTGTGTGTGTGTGTGTGTGAACAGAGCTGCTGTGTCTCAGCTACATACCACAGCTACATACTACATACCAGCTCTGAGTGGGGTCTTACAGTAACATGTGCTGCGTTCACGTGGCGCTGGATATAACAGTGACTGTACATACACTCTACGTACTGTTTACTGTTTACCCACAATGCAATGCACAAGGGAGACGCAGGAAGAGCTGCAGGTCACAGCTTCAAATAACCAGTGAAAGTCAAACCAACAGTCACATGACCAGTGATGACGACCGACACAGTTCAGAGCTCCAACATCAACACCAACAGACCAGAGTTGGTCTGTAGGTGACAGAAAACAGAAACACAGCGGCCTCTTATGGAGAGGAGATAATAATAAATAAAAACATTGTAAACTCCACACCTCCGACTGAAGAAAATTACTTTTTTAGTAATTGTATCAATGTGTCAATGTGTAATGTATGTTAATAATAATAATAATAATAAACTTTATTTGTATTGCACCTTTCTTAACAAGGTTACAAAGTGCATAGACAGGCATAAAATACAGTAACAATAGAACAACGGCAAAAGGACAATATTAGACATTAACAAACAACAATAAAATGAGTCGATAAATACAAGAGAGAAATAAGAGCATAGATGGATCATACTGCTGCCTTCTGGGATTTAAAAGCTTTTTTATAAAAGTAGGTTTTTAAAAGAGATTTAAAATTCATTAGTGAGCTGGCAGCTTTGATGTCCTCAGGGAGGTCGTTCCATAGTTTAGGAGCATAGATGGCAAAAGCTCTGTCACCTTTGGTCACCAGCCTAGACCTGGGTACAACCAAAAGAGACAAGTTTGAGGACCTGAGGTTACCAGCTGGTTTGTATAAAATTAAAAGCTCGGTGATGTAGCTAGGAGCAAGGCCATGAAGAGCTTTAAAAGTTAGCAATAAAATTTTAAAATCAATTCTTAGTTTGACGGGCAGCCAGTGAAGAGAAGCTAGAACTGGTGTTATATGCTCAAATCTTCTAGTTCCTGTAATAAGTCTAGCCGCAGCATTCTGCACCAACTGCAGGCGGTGGAGATAACTTTGGCTGAGACCAGTGTACAAGGCATTACAGTAATCTAAACGGGAGGAAACGAGGGCATTTACCACTTTGTTGAGGTCGTTGAAAGATAAGATTCAAATTAAATTAGGGCCAGTGGCATGAATTTGGGGAAATATTGTTGAAAAATTTCTGGAAAAAATACTTCTTTTTTTTTTTTTTTTTTTTTTTTTTTTTGAAAAAAGTGATATTAAAAAAAAAAAAAGTTTAAAAAAAAATTCTAGTAAAAAGTGGTAAGAATTCAAAAAAAAAAAAAAGTAAAATATTTTCTCAAAAAAAAAGGTAACATTTTCAAAAAGGTTTAAAAAAATTCTAGAAAAAAATGGTAAAAGTTCTCAAAAAAAGGTTTAAAGAATAAAAAAAATCTAGAAAAAGTGGTTACATTTCTAAAAAAAAGTAAAATATTTTCTAGAAAACGTGGTAAAATTTCTCCAAAAAGAAATGTTTAATGAAAAATCTATAAATGGTGGTTACATTTATAAAAATAATAATAAAAAAGTAAAGAAACTAATAAAATTTAAAAAAAAAAAGTGGTAAAATTTTAAGAAAAAGTGTTCCAGGGAGACACCACACCTGGAGAGCTCAGAGTTAAAGACAAATAATTAGGTCAAGGACACAAACACTCCAGTCCACCTTAAAAAGGGCCACCTTAAAAAGGCCAAAGAGCTCAAAGATAAATGTCTGTGCTGTGTCAGAAAATGTGTGAACAGGGCGTCAGCATCTACACAACTAAATATAGACACACACACAGATAGATATAGATGCTGTCGCCATCTGGTGGCACAGTAACAACATTACATCAGTAGTTGTCACTGCGCCACCTGCTGGACTGAAAGTATAACGTTGTAACAACCATGTGTAAATAATGAACAGTGAATTGTTTGTAATCAATGATCAATATCTGTAAAATCCCTCATCAGGGAGGTATAAGACTCTTTTATTACCTGAGCTCAGTTTTATCTTCTAAACATTTCCTGTCAGCTGCTTTTCACAATAAGAGTCACGTCACAAACACAATCCTGTCTAAATGAAATACAACAAACACACATTAACACGGTGGGTCACAACTCCTCTAACAACACAGCTGTGTGTGTCTGTGTGTGTCCGCGGCCCCGCGTGACTCCTCAGATGACTGGGACTTATTTATAGTCCCACTTTATAGCTTCATTCAGATCACTGCGCACACGCACTATTTTATTAAAAGTAGTTAAAAACTAGATCAAATCAAATCAAACCAAATCAAATAAACTTTATTTGTCCCGAAAGGGGAATTTATATGCGCAAGTGGCGTCTTAACAGCTGCTTTGTGCAATACATACATACACAATACATACACTACAGTAGTAACAATGGCACACATATCCAAGAAAGAAAAGAGAAAAAAAAAAGAAAGTGCAGAGAGTGCAATAAATCTAGTTTAAAATACTTATAATACAAGTTCAAATAAAAACATACTAAAAATCTAAAAAAGAACAAGACCAACATTTATATAGCAGAATCAATGATATGATATGATATTATATTATATTATATTATACAGTTAGAGGCCTACTGAGATCTTGCTGTGTAGTGGTTTATCCGTTCGGCGGAGCAGCACTAGCAGCAGCTCTGTGTGTCTGTGCTCAGGTGTTGAGGACCTGGCGGAGGGATACGAGTCTCCCAGCCAGAGCGGAGGATTACAGCCTCACCACCTGTGTACCTGTCAGCTGTAGGCAGAGCTGTAGCTACCTACCTGTCTACCTGTCAGCTGTAGCTACCTACCTGTCTACCTACCTGTCTACCTGTCAGCTGTAGGCCAGAGCTGTAGCTACCTACCTGTACCTGTCAGCTGTAGGCAGAGCTGTAGCTACCTACCTGTACCTGTCAGCTGTAGGCAGAGCTGTAGCTACCTACCTGTACCTGTCAGCTGTAGGCCAGAGCTGTAGCTACCTACCTGTACCTGTCAGCTGTAGGCCAGAGCTGTAGCTACCTACCTGTACCTGTCAGCTGTAGGCAGAGCTGTAGCTACCTACCTGTACCTGTCTACCTGTCAGCTGTACGCCAGAGCTGTAGCTACCTACCTGTCTACCTGTCAGCTGTAGCTACCTACCTGTCTACCTACCTGTCTACCTGTCAGCTGTAGCTACCTACCTGTCTACCTGTCAGCTGTAGGCCAGAGCTGTAGCTACCTACCTGTACCTGTCAGCTGTAGCTACCTACCTGTCTACCTGTCAGCTGTAGGCCAGAGCTGTAGCTACCTACCTGTACCTGTCAGCTGTAGCTACCTACCTGTCTACCTACCTGTCTACCTGTCAGCTGTAGGCCAGAGCTGTAGCTACCTACCTGTACCTGTCAGCTGTAGCTACCTACCTGTCTACCTGTCAGCTGTAGGCCAGAGCTGTAGCTACCTACCTGTACCTGTCAGCTGTAGCTACCTACCTGTCTACCTACCTGTCTACCTGTCAGCTGTAGGCCAGAGCTGTAGCTACCTACCTGTACCTGTCTGGACCTGGCGCTGACGCAGCGGTGACGTCACCATGACGCTTCAGTCTGCAGCTTCTTGTTGAGACAGAGACAGGCGGAGTGAGTCAGAGAGACACCTGGAGGAGGACACACCTGTTCCCGCGAGCTCCCACCTTCATCATCATCATCATCATCACCACCACCACCACCACCTGGACAGGTAACAGCCTAGCCTGTATGCTCTAGGCCGTAAAGTATACCCCCGCAGCCCCCGCATGCCGTGGGGGCCCCGCCCCCGCCCGTTAAGCCGGGTTTCCACCGAAACAACCTTTTTTTTTTTTTTACACCCAACATATGGTTCACGTCATGATAACTTCTGTATTATGGCCATTGAAGCTTCCACAGTCATAGTTCTCCTCTTTGATATTTCAAGAGACTTCCTAACCATGGATAGCTCCTAGGCAGGATTGCTCTGCTGTGTTGTCGCCCCGCCGCCGTCACCCGGAAGAGTTATTTTAGTAAGTTAATTAAGAGTTTGTTCAGTTAGTTAATTAAGAGTTATTTTAGTAAGTTAATTAAGAGTTTGTTCAGTTAGTTAATTAAGAGTTAGTTCATTAAGAGTTAGTTCAGTTAGTTCATTAAGAGTTAGTTTAGTAAGTTAATTAAGAGTTAGTTCAGTTAGTTCATTAAGAGTTAGTTCAGTTAGTTCATTAAGAGTTAGTTTAATTAGTTCATTAAGAGTTAGTTCAGTTAGTTCATTAAGAGTTAGTTTAATTAGTTCATTAAGAGTTAGTTCAGTTAGTTCATTAAGAGTTAGTTTAATTAGTTCATTAAGAGTTAGTTCAGTTAGTTCATTAAGAGTTAGTTTAATTAGTTCATTAAGAGTTAGTTCAGTTAGTTCATTGAGAGTTAGTTCAGTTAGTTCATTAAGAGTTAGTTCAGTTAGTTCATTAAGAGTTAGTTTAATTAATTCATTAAGAGTTAGTTCAGTTAGTTTATTGAGAGTTAGTTCAGTTAGTTCATTAAGAGTTAGTTCAGTTAGTTCATTAAGAGTTAGTTTAATTAGTTCATTAAGAGTTAGTTCAGTTAGTTTATTGAGAGTTAGTTCAGTTAGTTCATTAAGAGTTAGTTCAGTTAGTTCATTAAGAGTTAGTTTAATTAGTTCATTAAGAGTTAGTTCAGTTAGTTCATTAAGAGTTAGTTTAATTAGTTCATTAAGAGTTAGTTCAGTTAGTTCATTAAGAGTTAGTTTAATTAGTTCATTAAGAGTTAGTTCAGTTAGTTCATTAAGAGTTAGTTTAATTAGTTCATTAAGAGTTAGTTCAGTTAGTTCATTAAGAGTTAGTTTAATTAGTTCATTAAGAGTTAGTTCAGTTAGTTCATTAAGAGTTAGTTCAGTTAGTTCATTAAGAGTTGGTTTAATTAGTTCATTAAGAGTTAGTTCAGTTAGTTCATTAAGAGTTAGTTTAATTAGTTCATTAAGAGTTAGTTCAGTTAGTTCATTAAGAGTTAGTTCAGTTAGTTCATTAAGAGTTAGTTTAATTAGTTCATTAAGAGTTAGTTCAGTTAGTTTATTGAGAGTTAGTTCAGTTAGTTCATTAAGAGTTAGTTCAGTTAGTTCATTAAGAGTTAGTTTAATTAGTTCATTAAGAGTTAGTTCAGTTAGTTCATTAAGAGTTAGTTTAATTAGTTCATTAAGAGTTAGTTCAGTTAGTTCATTTAGAGTTAGTTTAATTAGTTCATTAAGAGTTAGTTCAGTTAGTTCATTAAGAGTTAGTTTAATTAGTTCATTAAGAGTTAGTTCAGTTAGTTCATTAAGAGTTAGTTTAATTAGTTCATTAAGAGTTAGTTCAGTTAGTTCATTAAGAGTTAGTTTAATTAGTTCATTAAGAGTTAGTTCAGTTAGTTCATTAAGAGTTAGTTTAATTAGTTCATTAAGAGTTAGTTCAGTTAGTTCATTGAGAGTTAGTTTAATTAGTTCATTAAGAGTTAGTTCAGTTAGTTCATTAAGAGTTAGTTCAGTTAGTTCATTAAGAGTTAGTTGAATTAGTTCATTAAGAGTTAGTTCAGTTAGTTCATTAAGAGTTAGTTTAATTAGTTCATTAAGAGTTAGTTCAGTTAGTTCAATAAGAGTTAGTTGAATTAGTTCATTAAGAGTTAGTTCAGTTAGTTCATTAAGAGTTAGTTGAATTAGTTCATTAAGAGTTAGTTCAGTTAGTTCATTAAGAGTTAGTTTAATTAGTTCATTAAGAGTTAGTTCAGTTAGTTCATTAAGAGTTAGTTTAATTAGTTCATTAAGAGTTAGTTCAGTTAGTTCATTAAGAGTTAGTTTAATTAGTTCATTAAGAGTTAGTTCAGTTAGTTCATTAAGAGTTAGTTTAATTAGTTCATTAAGAGTTAGTTCAGTTAGTTCATTAAGAGTTAGTTTAATTAGTTCATTAAGAGTTAGTTCAGTTAGTTCATTAAGAGTTAGTTTAATTAGTTCATTAAGAGTTAGTTCAGTTAGTTCATTAAGAGTTAGTTCAGTTAGTTCATTAAGAGTTAGTTTAATTAGTTCATTAAGAGTTAGTTCAGTTAGTTTATTGAGAGTTAGTTCAGTTAGTTCATTAAGAGTTAGTTCAGTTAGTTCATTAAGAGTTAGTTTAATTAGTTCATTAAGAGTTAGTTCAGTTAGTTCATTAAGAGTTAGTTTAATTAGTTCATTAAGAGTTAGTTCAGTTAGTTCATTTAGAGTTAGTTTAATTAGTTTATTAAGAGTTAGTTCAGTTAGTTCATTAAGAGTTAGTTTAATTAGTTCATTAAGAGTTAGTTCAGTTAGTTCATTAAGAGTTAGTTTAATTAGTTCATTAAGAGTTAGTTCAGTTAGTTCATTAAGAGTTAGTTTAATTAGTTCATTAAGAGTTAGTTCAGTTAGTTCATTAAGAGTTAGTTTAATTAGTTCATTAAGAGTTAGTTCAGTTAGTTCATTGAGAGTTAGTTTAATTAGTTCATTAAGAGTTAGTTCAGTTAGTTCATTAAGAGTTAGTTCAGTTAGTTCATTAAGAGTTAGTTGAATTAGTTCATTAAGAGTTAGTTCAGTTAGTTCATTAAGAGTTAGTTTAATTAGTTCATTAAGAGTTAGTTCAGTTAGTTCAATAAGAGTTAGTTGAATTAGTTCATTAAGAGTTAGTTCAGTTAGTTCATTAAGAGTTAGTTGAATTAGTTCATTAAGAGTTAGTTCAGTTAGTTCATTAAGAGTTAGTTTAATTAGTTCATTAAGAGTTAGTTCAGTTAGTTCATTAAGAGTTAGTTCAGTTAGTTCATTAAGAGTTAGTTTAATTAGTTCATTAACAGTTAGTTTAATTAGTTCATTAAGAGTTAGTTCAGTTAGTTCATTAAGAGTTAGTTCAGTTAGTTCATTAAGAGTTAGTTTAATTAGTTCATTAAGAGTTAGTTCAGTTAGTTCATTAAGAGTTAGTTCAATTAGTTCATTAAGAGTTAGTTCAGTTAGTTCATTAAGAGTTAGTTTAATTAGTTCATTAAGAGTTAGTTCAGTTAGTTCATTAAGAGTTAGTTTAATTAGTTCATTAAGAGTTAGTTCAGTTAGTTCATTAAGAGTTAGTTTAATTAGTTCATTAAGAGTTAGTTCAGTTGGTTCATTAAGAGTTAGTTCAGTTAGTTCATTAAGAGTTAGTTTAATTAGTTCATTGAGAGTTAGTTCAGTTAGTTCATTAAGAGTTAGTTTAATTAGTTCATTAAGAGTTAGTTCAGTTAGTTCATTAAGAGTTAGTTTAGTTAGTTCATTAAGAGTTAGTTTAATTAGTTCATTAAGAGTTAGTTCAGTTAGTTCATTAAGAGTTAGTTTAGTTAGTTCATTAAGAGTTAGTTTAATTAGTTAATTAAGAGTTAGTTTAGTTAGTTTTTGATAATAATAAACATAACCAGAGTTGTCTGAGCAGCTGTCAGGTGATCAACTCTCTTCATGTTGTAGAGTTGAAAATGAGTTCACGTCAGTTCTTTGTTTCTCTGATAATCATCATGAACAAGGAGCAGAGAGCAGCCAGACTGGACAGATTACTACTAGATTACTAGATTACCAGATTACTAGATTACTACTGCAGATAACCAGAGTTACTATCTGGAGGGTTGTGAGGGATGATGTCATCATGGTGTCATGTGAGTCACAGGTGTCTTCAGCAGGTTATTATCTCACACAGGTGTGACGGACCAGTCTGCACTCGCTCTGCGGTGGTGTGTGTGTGTGTGTGTGTGTGTGTGTGTGTGTGTGTGTGTGTGTGTGTGTGTGTGTGTGTGTGTGTGTGTGTGTGTGTGTGTGTGTGTGTGTGTGTGTGTCAAGACATTTTAACATTTAAAAGCCAGACTGGATGTGTGTTGCAGATATCTGATATCTGTAATTCAGTTTTGCCTCTAGTCAAAAAGAATATTTCTGATATCTGCAACTACATTCTACCTAGGACAAATTACGTCACTGTAACCATTCATGTGTATGGGGTTTGTCATTACAGATATCTACAATTCAGTTGCAGATATCCACTATGTGAATTACAGATATCTGTAACTGAATTATGACTAGTACTAATTCCAGTTTGAGATATCTACAATTAGATTCTGACTAGTCATAATTCCAGTTCTAGATATCTTTAATTCACCTCAATTAAAGATATCTACATGTCCCTGTTCAGATATCTGTAATTAAGTTTTGATTATAGGCGAAATGACGTTGTAGATATGTCAAACTGGAGTTACTACTAGTCGTAATTCAGTTACAGATATCTGTAATTCACATAGCGGATATCTGCAACTGAATTGTAGATATCTGTAATGACAAACCCCATACACATGAATGGTTAAAGTGACGTCATTTGTCTGAGGAAGAACGTAGTTGTGGATATATGAAATGTTCTTTTTGACAAGAGGCAAAACTGAATTACAGATATCTGGAATGAAAAATCCAACTATTCAAAATGTAATTACGACCAGTCAGAAAGACGTTGTTGATATCTACAATGTTAATTCTGGAGAGTCAAACTTAGCTTTTAAAATGTTAAATCCACTCGCCATAGTGTGTGTGTGTGTGTGTGTAGATGACTGTCTGTGTGGGTCATACAGTGTGTGTGTGTGTGTGTGTGTGTGTGTGTGTGTGTGTGTGTGTGTGTGTGTGTGTGTGTGTGTGTGTGTGTGATGCAACAGACCATTGTCTCCATGACTGATTATTACGACCATGACAGGAAACAGGGGAGTTTCCTGTCGTCTCTTATCTGACCACAATAATTGAAAACATATTAATTTTATATTAACTTATAACCTCCTGCAGTGAGAGTGGAGTGTGTAACCCCCACACACACACACACACACACACTCACACACTCACACTCTGTCCCATTGTTTCTCTGCCGACGTCTTCAACAGGAAGGAAAAGAGAAAGTGAGTTCAGATGAAGTGGTGACGACCGTAAACAGCTCAGGTGAAAATGAAATGAAACCTTTTTAAGCCTTTAACCTTGAATTTCCCAGGAACAATGAGGGTGTGTGTGTGTGTGTGTGTGTGTGTGTGTGTGTGTGTGTGTGTGTGTGTGTGTGTGTGTGTGTGTGTGTGTGTGGTGTTTGGAGTTTCCATCAGAGAACAGACAGTTTGGGATCATGTGGAGAGTTCATTGTGTTCACATGCATGAAAACAGAAAACTGAAGGTTTGATACTGAAACAATCAGTGGTTTAATCTGTGAATGAGAATCAGGATCAGAAAAAAACTTTATTGTCCATTGCAAAAAAAAAAAGAAAAGCAGTGGTAATTTGTCTTTGACGATATTTAAAGGGATAGTTCAACGTTTTGTCAAATTGTCCCATTGCCATAATCCCTATAGTCATAGCAGTAGGTTCGTTACCTTTAATTGTCGGTGCAAGCTGTTTTTAGAACGGCGGAGCAGAGCCGTGAGCTGCTCAGAGCTACGCTACGGAGGCTCATTATGGGATTTCTTGGTTTCCCTCATCAAACTCATCAAATACACAATCCAACAACTCCACAACGCTCTGGTGGACAAGTTGTGAGCTGCACATTCACCACGCTATGAGATAATAACACAACGTTACCACACAGAGTTGTTTTAGAGGGAAATTCATGTAAAACCGCTGATGCACGTTGCCTTCAGGGACAGTTTTTCATCAACAGTCTCTGCATTTCCCTCTAAAACAACTCTGTCTGGTAATGTTGTGTTATTATCTCATAGCGTGGTGAATGTGCAGCTCACAACTTGTCCACCAGAGCGTTGTGGAGTTGTTGGATTGTGTATTTGATGAGTTTGATGAGGGAAACCAAGAAATCCCATAATGAGCCTCCGTAGCGTAGCTCTGAGCAGCTCACGGCTCTGCTCCACCGTTCTAAAAATAGCTTGCACCGACAATTAAAGGTAACAAACCTACTGCTATGACTATAGCGATTATGGTGATGGGCCAAGTTGACAAAATGTTGAACTATCCCTTTAAAGAAAGACACGGTTAAACACAACACAGCTACATTAGGATGTGTTGATCATATTGACAGCTGTGGGAACCTGAATGTTCTGGTTTGACTCGTCTTAAAGATGTGGAGGCAGCGATCAGATGTGAAGATCAGATACCGACAAACACAGAGCGACGAGCCTGATGCCTTCGCTGTCGTCACGGTTACCGGTTATTAACTCAACAGTGGTGTTGGATCCGTATCGGGTATTGATCGATACACTAAACCCAGGTATCGGTATCAGTATTGGGACTAAAATAAGCCGGATCGGTTCCATCGCTATAGTGAAAATGTAAAAATCTGAATCATCAATTCTCTGTAAAGAGAAAACTGACCTGAGACCAGCAGCTGCAGAGTTTATTCAGTCTGGATGAGGACGAGGTTCAGGCTGCAGGTGAAGTGTCAGGTGTTGCTGTTGTTGTTGTTGTTGTTGTAAAGGTAGTCATGTGAAGCTGCTGTGATTCATGTCTCATTCTCAGCTCATGTTGGTGACAGGACAGAGACTCATCGTCAGGAAACCGGTTCAGTCTGTCAGCTACACACTCACAGACACACACTCACAGACACACACACACACACACAGACACTCACAGACAAGAGGTGAGGAAAAACACTGAGAAAAAACATTTAAAAACTTTATTTAACAGAATCTGTAGCCCTGGATCTGCTGCACTCCAAAGTGTCTGTGAAAGAATATGGAAACTATTCCTTTATTATATTAAAGGACAATTCCGGGCATCTGCACCCTAGCAGCAGCAGATCTCTTTGCTCCGTAGGTGGGTCTAGAAACGAGCCATAGGAACTTTTTGAGTCTCGAACACCGTTTGTGTTGACCAATCACAGCGCTCTATCTGTTTAGAGAGTCGTTGGGCGGCTTAACGCCATGACGACATACATTTTAATTGTCTTGTCAGGCTATAACGTCATCCTGCTCTTTGCTCTGATTGGTCGTAGCGCTACCCTATTGGTGCAGAGGCAGTTTGAAAGACAGCCTTCATCCCGCCCCCTGGATTGAGCCGAGGTCTACCGCTCGTTGCCACACTAGACATGTTAATGATGTAGTCTGGATGGTCAGGCTAGCTCGGGGCTGCATCCTAACATTTTAGGTCTAAAAGAAGGAATCTGAAGATTTTCAGTTTAATTGCTCCTGTTTTGCGGTAGTTGTGTCTGTCCCATAGACTGTATAAAGAATGGACGTAGCACCGTGACGTCACCCATTGGTTTGGGGGAGTCTGTTTTGTGCCGCTACTACGGGGGTTTGAACTGCACCATCTTGGATTTTAGGTGGAGTCTACTTTCCATATTTGGAGAGGTGCGAGCGGCGGTTAGCCGGCTGAGAACCCGCCCACTGAACTCAAAGCAGCCAATTAACAGCCAGTAAACTCTCTGAACCTGTCACTCAAGGTAATTTATGCACGAATTTGAAAAAACAATACAGTAAACAAACAATACAGTGTTCACGGAGGTAGAAACTATCGGTTGAGACCAAAAAAATTAAATGTACCAGGCTGTAAATATGTTTTTTTAAGCTGTAAAGTCGGCTATTTTAACATGGGGCTCAATTGGAGTTGCTCCCTTCTGGTACCAGCCCCCAGAGGCCGGACGGGGAACAGCTTTGAGGGATGGAAACAGCCTAAGCAGCAGAACTTCAATCCGCTCCCATTCATCGTTGCCGCAAAACAGGACACATTAAACTGAAAACCTTCAGATTCCTTCTGTTAGACCTAAAATGTTAGGAACATACAGCCCCCGAGGTGAATTTGCCCGGAATTGTCCTTTAATGTAAGCATTTCTGATATTATGACAAGAACTTTTATAGCACATTTAGCCTATATAAAAAACAGTTTTCTTTGTCTTTTTTCAGCTCCACTGTATTTCAACGTCGGTTTCCTCTCACGTTCACCTGAACTGATCTTTCTGTTTGTGTTTTTGGTTTTTGTGTTTGTTTTTGTTGTGTCCTGTCTTTTGTGCGTCCGTCTGAATCATAACACAACCAACATTTTACATTATATATGAACCACTGATTGTGACGCCGATATGAAACTGAACAGAGGAGAAAACTGGAACAAGAGAAAATGTTTGTTTTTATTTATTTTCTTTTTTTTTTTTTAAAAAAAGACTGAAACAATGTAGAGAAGAACTTGTTCCATTTTCTTATCTGCACTTGGTTACAGTGATGTCATTTACATGCTGCTGCTGCTCTCTCTACATTGAAACCCCTGGATGCACTTTATCACTCCTCTCTTCGTTTTATTACTGGAGATGTGTTCCCAACCCATCACTGTGTTCTTTATAACAAGGTTGGCTGACCATCCCTAAGTGTGAGGAGGGAACAACATTGCATGGTTTTTATTTACAAAGCTTTACTTGAAATTTTACCTGTTTATCTCACCAGCTTAATCTCACTTAGAATCTGTAACTTACACACTCGTTCACAGGAGGACACCTTGGTTTTACAAACTCCCAGTATCAGGACAGAATTGGGGAAGACTGCCTTTCAGTTTTATGCCCCCCAGAAGTGGAATAACCTACAAAACTGTCTGAAACTGGATCATCTTATTTCCTTAGATAGTTTTAAAAACTTATCATCGAATGTTTTACAACCTGTATGTAATTGTGGATCATGACCTTGTAAATTGTATAATTGTGTTTTTGTAATCAGGGCGTCGGTGAAAAAGAGAGCTCGCTCTCAATTGACCTTCCCTGAATAAATAAAGGAGAAATGAAAATGAAAAATGAAATGAAAATGAAAACAATCTGTTGATTATTAGTTGATGATGTAATCGGCTGGTGATGATGATGTCATCGGCTGATGATGATGATGTCATCGGCTGGTGGTTATTTCTTGGGAAGAGGAACGACGACAAGAGGAGGGAGATTATTATTCCTGGTTTTAAGAGAGAAAGTGAAACAAAACTCAACTTTATCTTTAAAAACACTCGTCCTCCTTTATCTTTCCCCTCTTTCTTTTCTCTCGCTTTCCCTTCCTCTCTTTCTTTCCTCTCTTTCTCTCTCTTTCCTCCTTTTCTCTCACTTTCCTCTCTCTCCCCCTCTTTCCTTTCCCTTCCTCTCTTTCTTTTCTCTCTTTCCTCTTTTCTCTCGCTTTCCTCTCTTCCCTTCTTTCCTCTCTTTCTTTTCTCTCCCTTCCTCTCTTTCTTTTCTCTCTTTCCTCTTTTCTCTCACTTTCCTCTCTTCCTTTTCTCTCCCTTTCTCTCTTTCTTTTCTCTCTTTCCTCTCTCTTCCCCTCTTTCCTTTCCCTTCCTCGCTTTCTTTCCCCTCTTCCTCAACTTTATCTTTAAAAACACTCGTCCTCCTTTATCTTTCCCCTCTTTCTTTCCTCTCCCTTCCTCTCTTTCTTTTCTCTCACTTTCCTCTCTCCCCCTCTTTCCTCTTTTTCTCTCTTTCTTTCCTTTCTTTCCTCTCCTCCTCCTCCTCCTCCTCCTCCTCCTCCTCCTCCTCTTTGCTTCGTCAGGATCAGACTGACTCACATCCTCTCCCCCTTTGACCCTGTAGTTCACTCACTTTACAGGAATCCACTGTGGGAACCCCCCGGCTCCTCCTGCTCCTCCTCTTCCTCCCTCCTCCCTCCTCTCTCCCTGCTGCTGATTGGTCGGTGTTGGTTTTACCTACCAGGTGGATGTGGAGCATGCTGCGTCGCCATTGGACGAGAGGAGCCGAGGCCCCGCCCCCCTCGTCCTGTGAAAAGCAGCTGAGGAGAAAAAGGAGCAGGAAGAGTTTGTAGAGCAGCAGAGAGACGACACCGACACACAAGACACAACAGGTAGGAGCTACACACACACACACACACACACACACACACACAGACTCACACACACAGACAGGTGGTTAACGTGTGTGTGTGTCTATGTGTGTGTCTGTGTGCGTGTATGTGCGTGTGTGTGTGTGTGTGTGTGTGTGTGAACTCTGAACCAGGCTTTTGCATAGACGGCTCCAGTTTTACATGCTGCTTTGTTTGCACCAACACAGCTGTGATGCTGAGTGTGAGTGTGAACTGGGAGTGTGTGTGTGTGTCAGTAACTGCTGAGTGAGTACCTCCTAACTGTGTTGTGTTGTTGTGTTGTTGTGTTGTGTTGATCTGGATCTGCTGCTGCTTTCTGTTCCGATCTTCAGATCAGGAGTTCTCATGGTCCATTGTGTGTGTGTGTGTGTGTGTGTGTGTGTGTGTGTGTGTGTGTGTGTGTGTGTGTGTGTGTGTGTGTGTGTGTGTGTGTGTGTGTGTGTGTGTGTGTGTGTGTGTGTGTGTGTGTGTGTGTGTGTGTGTGTGTGTGTGTGTGTGTGTGTGTGTGTGTGTGTGTGTGTGTGTGTGTGTGTGTGTGTGTGTGTGTGTGTGTGTGTGTGTGTGTGTGTGTGTGTGTGTGTGTGTGTGTGTGTGTGTGTGTGTGTGTGTGTGTGTGTGTGTGTGTGTGTGTCAGTCACATGAGGCGACTAAATATACCAAAGTGTGTGTCAGGTTTTGTGCTGCTCTTTGATCTGAAGCCAAAAGTCCAGAGACACAGAGAGAGGATGTCTTCAGTTGGACGAGACGGTTTCAGACTGAAAGAGCTGAGCTGGTTCTGTTTGACTCAACATTGTCCTCTGTCTTTCTCTCTGTCCTCATCTCTCCTCCTCCTCTCTCTGTCCTCATCTCTCCTCCTCCTCTCTCTGTCCTCATCTCTCTGTCCTCCTCTCAGACTTGTCCTCTTTTAGACACAGACACACAGACAGCTCAGACAGCTCAGACCAACATGGCGTCCCTCGCTCCCTTCAGTCGGAGACAGTGGTCGTCTCAGTCCCTCAGGGTCACGGCCAAGGAGATGTCCATCGTCTCGGCCCGCGGGAAGAACAACGCCATCGCAGAGAGATTCTCCAAGTACGACTCTGTCTCTGTCTTTGTTTTTGTTAATTTCAATTTCAGTTTCAAAGCTTTACACTGCAAAAACTCAAAGTCTTTCCAAGAATATTTGTCTTCTTTCTTGTCAAAATGTCTCATTTCTACTCAATACTAACCTCTTTCCACTTAAAATAAGACTCATCACCTAAAAAATATCTTATTTTTTAGATCATTTTCACTTGTTTCAAACAAAATTTCACTTAAAATAAATAGAAAAATCTATAGAAAAATTTTTGTGCTTGTAATAAGAAAGAAAAACTTGCTCCACTATCAGATTTTTCTACTCATTTCAAGTGAAAATCAGCTTGAAAGAAGTAAAAAGTGTCTAAAACAAGCTACTTTTTAATGTGATGAGTCTTATTTTAAGTGGAATGAGATTTGTTTTGACTAAAAATGACATTTTGACTAGAAATAAGACAAATATTCTTGGTAAGATTTTGTAGTTTTGTAGTAGTAGCAGTGTATCACATTATGACATTTTCAAAACATTTGTTCCAAAGCTTCAACATTTAGAAACAAATAAAATAGATTAAAAATACCAACCAATAAACAGTAGAAGTATAAACAGGATGGACAGTGAGGACCTCTGTGTCTCAGTCTCTCTCAGCAGACGAGGACGAGGACATCATGTCCCTCACACTTTCACACATTTTCTCTCTGCTCAGCTGTTTCCAGTTTCCTCTTTTTCTTTTTTTTTATAAAACAGAAGACACGACCACATCATCATCAGTCCACTCCTTCACAAACACGTTCACAGACCTAAAACCACGACCTAAATGTTTCCTCACACTTAGATCAAGGTCGTCAGTAAATAGAACATATTAGAGTTACATTTAAATGTTTAAACCAATAAAACAAACCAGAGTTAAATGTAAAATCTAAAAATATTATGTGTTATATAAATGATTAAAGTCTTTAAATAAAAAATAAAACCTGCCAAGTCCTTCATGTCTCCTCCATGTCTCCTCCCCCTCAGGTATCAGATGGCAGCGGAGGAGAGCAGCGGAGAGAAGAAGATGGTCAGTAGCTCGTCCACCATGACACCTGTCCTCACTAACAGAACGTGATGATGAGAGCGTCAAAGTGAAACTGCTATGTAACGTTTACTGTCGTCACATTCATTTCATGTGTGACAAAGAAAAGCAGCAAAACCAAAAAAAAGTTTGACAAATGTGGACTTTTTTTTTGAAAATTACAGTTAAAATTGGTGCAGCCAATCAGATGCTCCACAGGGGTTATGACATCATTTGTGAGTCCCATGGGGCCAATGCCTGGAGCACTATTGTTATTGTGTGGATTTCTTCAAACTAAGTAAAATACATTTTTGCATTGAAGTGAATGGGACAAGCCAAAAAAAAAAAAGTAATTATTGGAGTTTTCCAAACGTCTACCACTCTGGCATACTTTCACTTAGAGACTCCATTTAAACTTTAAAATGTAGACACAAGTCTTGTCTGTTGGTGTGTTAATCCACGTTTTGATAGGTATTATAGTCTTTGATCAATCCCTGTTCAATGAATATGATCATATTTGGAGAAGTGTTGAGATTATAATGGGTGTGTATTGCACGGAATGTTCCCGCTATCATCAGCTAGAGTGGGAGAAGTTGTCTGAAACGGTCTGAAACTTTTCTCTTTCCACGTTGCTCCTGGACACAAATTACACTCTAGACACGTGATTTTTTCCACAGTTGTAGACAAACTTGTCCTCTCTCTAACAATGTGTTCAACAAAGCAGAGAGACTTACAGGATTTAAACTGTGAGCTCTTAGTGTGGCAATGACTCTCTCTGCTCCTCACTGACTCTAATACAAAGATTTTCTGAGAGAAGCAGAAGGGACCTCGGTTTATAACTCGCAAGCATTTCCAAAATCTACTGTTTATTTAACAGCAAAATCATATGAAATCGTTCAGGAAGTCCTTACGATGACCACGGTCTGCTTCTTCTTCTGATTGGAGCTACCGCTTTGTCAGAATCAGCCCAAATCTGAGACCAGCGCAGAGGCAGAAAATCACCCTTTTTCTTAACGTTTCTGTCTGCCTGAGCCTGAGGGGCCTCTATTGTCGTGGCAACCTGTATACATGTCCCGTGGGTTTCTCCATGACTCCGCCCCCTTTAGGGGACCAGCAGACCATGACTCCGCCCCCTTTA
Source organism: Trachurus trachurus (assembly GCF_905171665.1). Classification (NCBI taxonomy): domain Eukaryota; kingdom Metazoa; phylum Chordata; class Actinopteri; order Carangiformes; family Carangidae; genus Trachurus; species Trachurus trachurus. The sequence continues at coordinate 33,451,154 of NC_139901.1, read as the reverse complement.
GGGGACCAGCAGACCGTGACTCCGCTCCCTTTAGGGGACCAGCAGACCGTGACTCCGCCCCCTTTAGGAGACCAACAGACCGTGACTCCGCCCCCTTTAGGAGACCAACAGACCGTGACTCCGCCCCCTTTAGGAGACCGGCAGACCGTGACTCCGCCCCCTTTAGGAGACCGGCAGACCTGACTCCGCCCCCTTTAGGAGACAGGCAGACGTGACTCCGCCCCCTTTAGGAGACCGGCAGACCGTGACTCCGCCCCCTTTAGGAGACCAGCAGACCGTGACTCCGCCCCCTTTAGGGGACCAGCAGCAGCAGCAGCAGGTCTTGAGTCTATTGACTCCAATGGGAGAAATGAACATGAGCTCGGATTATGGACACATGAGGAGAAAATTAACTTTGTTCCAGCAGGCCTTTTCTCTGTCTCAACAACACATTCAACAACGCAAGATTTGGCACAGATTAGGCAACGTCAAACAAATGTCTGCCAACTCCTGCGCTAATTATTTTAATAATGTTCTTAAAGGGATAGTTCACCCAAAATTCAAATTTCACTCATTATCTACTCACCCTCATGTCAACTAAGGGCTGGGAGAAGTTTTCTGTGCCTTCTCTGAGTTACGGGGGGGTACGCGCAGCAGTATTTGTCCATATAATGGTTGTGAATGGATACCACTTTTCTTCGTCCAAAAAGACACACCAAAAAACATCCAAATACCTCCATGCTGCTCGTCTGTAATGTCCCTCTTGTATTGAAGCCCCTACATGAGAAATTGTTCCGCCGGTGGACACAAAAAGAGCAGTGAACTGAGACACTGGGAGCTTCTGCTACAAACAAGCTTAAAATATAGACATATTTAATTTTTTTCGGAACAATTTCTCATGTTGGGGCTTCAATACAAGAGGGACATTACAGACGAGCACTATGGAGGTATTTGGATGTTTTTTGGTGTGTCTTTTTGGACGAAGAAAGTTGGTATCCATTCACAACCATTATATGGACAAATACTGCTGCACGGAGACCCCCCGTAACTCAGAGAAGCCACGGAGGACTCTGAAACTTCTCACAGCTCTTAGTCCACATGAGGGTGAGTAGATAATGAGTGCAATTTCAATTTTGGGTGAACTATCGCTTTAAATATGACTGTTAGCTGTGTAAATATTTAATGTTATCATAAGAAAATATAAATATCTCACTTTTCCTCTACCGACAAAATTCATTGGCCCTAATTTGAATGTAGAGTATCTTTGGTAGAACTGATCCAGGTCCAGTCTGTGAGCTCTGAGCTGCTCTCAGGTTCCACTTTTTACCTTCACCTCATTTCCTGGATTTATTTTCCCCCCGTCGCCTCTGCTTCTGATTTTCTCTCTCTCTCTCTCTGTGTGTGTCTGTCTCTATGTCTCTCCCTCTCTCTCTCTCTGCTGTAGGGGGTGGGCGTCTCTTTGCTTCATGCTGCAGCTCTGATCACTTCTCAAGCCGCTCACATCTGGAGCTGACACACACAGACACACAGACACACACACCTTCACACAAACAAACACCAACAAACACACACACACACACACATCGTGACTGGACGGGCCGGGCCTCTTCCTCCTCCTCCTCCTCCTCCTCCTCTCAGGTTTTGACAGAGTTTCTTACTTTCCTGAGTTTCTGCAGCTCTTTGTCTTTGTTGCTCTCGTTTTCTGTTTTACTTTTTTTCTTCTTCCTCTGTCTCTATACTTCCTCCTCCTCTTCTCTTCGTCTCCTCTTCTCTCAGCTGGACGTGACGTGTGGTGGCTCGGTTTCCTGTTAACGTTCACTTTGACTCGTACGTCGTGTTTAGTTTGTCTCAGCGGTTTGAGTGTGAAACCGCAGAGAAGATCAAACCTGCAGCAGCTTGAGAGTTTTTACAGGTCGGAAACTCTGACTCTGTCTGTTTATATCTGAACTGTCCTAATTATTTTAACAACTTAACAGAGAATTTTTATCTTTCGCTCTAACTTTAAATGTGATTTGTTTTGTGTCGTGACATTTTATGAGTATTGGTCCTTTTTTTTAACTTAATATTCCCTGAAACAGATACAAAAGTCATGTTGGAAGACGTCACTTTGACTTTTCTCATTTTCTTGCTTGTTGTATTTTTTTTTTATTTAATGCTTCAAGACGATTTAGAGCTGAAACGCTGTCGATAATTATCCATTTGTTTCTCAGAGATAGATACTGTAAACTATTGATGAATTTAACCAGAAGAGTGATGAATGAGTCTCTGTGTCGGTTGTATTTTATATTTTTACACTGCAAAAACTCAAAGTCTTCCTAAGAATATTTGTCTTATTTCTTGTCAAATGTCTCAATTTTAGTCTAACTAAACTAACTAATCTCTTTCCACTTAAAATAAGACTCATCACCTAAAAATTAAGTTGTTTTTAGATCATTTTCACTTGTTTCAAACACATTTTCACTTGACATAAGTAGAAAAATCTGCCAGTGAAAGCAAGTTTTTTGTGTTTGTAATAAGAAAGAAAAACTTGCTCCACTGTCAGATTTTTACTTTTACTTATTTCAAGTGAAAATCTGATTAAAATAAGTAAAAAGTTTCTTAAAAACAAGCTACTTTTTAATGTGGTGAGTCTTATTTATTTTAAGTACAATGAGATTTGTTTTCACTAGAAATAAGACAAATGTTCTTGGTAAGATTTTGAGTTTTTGCAGTGTAATCTTGAGCTTCAGTTAATTTACTGTATGAATCTGACCTGAGAACAGATGTGGACAGGAAGTCACAGCAGCAGTAGTAGTTGTTTTTACAGTGTGAGTCTCTCTCTGACTGACTGAATGGATCTTTGTGTTTCTCCTCCTCAGGTCACGGAGGAGCCTCCTCTTCGCTCGGGGAATCTGAGCGTTTTAAAGAAACGCTGGGAACAACCAGATCAACAGGCCACGCCCACCGCCGCCGACCCCCCCAACACACACACCCACACACACACCCACAGCAGTCCATCAGCCCGGCCTCAGACCTCGGAGCAGCAGCTGCAGCCGCATCCAGCTCGGGCCCAGACCGCCGACATGGAGACTGATCCAGAGGGAGCGGGCGGAGAAACCAAGACCGACGTGTCCGTGTCCGAGTGTGAGAAGCCGAGCGTCCCCATGACGAGCCTGAAGAAGATGTTTGAGAGAGGAGAGACGGACACGGTGAGTCTGCAAACATCTTCTTCCTGTCAGAGTCGACTCGGGTTCCACTGCACTGCAAAAACTCAATATCTCACCAAGAATATTTGTCTTATTTCTAGTTAAAATGTCATTTCTAGTCAAAACAAATCTCATTCTACTTAAAATAAGACTCATCACATTAAAAAGCAGCTTGTTTTTAGACACTTTTTACTTCTTTCAAGCTGATTTTCACTTGAAATAAGTAGAAAAATCTGATAGTGGAGCAAGTTTTTCTTCCTTATTACAAACACAAAAAACTTGTTTCACTGGCAGATTTTTCTACTTATTTCAAGTGAAAATTAGTTTGAAACAAGTGAAAATTATCTGAAAACAAGTAAATTTTTAGGTGATGAGTCTTATTTTAAGTGGAAAGAGATTAGTTTTGACTAGAAATGAGACATTTTGACAAGAAATAAGATGAATATTCTGGGAAAGATGTTGAGTTTTTGCTGTGTGTTGGATTGTTTCAGTCAGATACTGTTTTAGAGACATTTTATGTTGAAAGGACTAAAGTGTCAGTAATGATGATTCCAGTATTTAATATTCTAAAGGACGTTGATACGGAGGCTCGGAGAGGTCAAAAAACACAAGACATCAACAATTACACAACACATACACCATAAAAATCCAAATACAACTTTTACTTCACTTAGTTTTACAACAACAACACACAGTCTCTATCATTAGTTCCCTTCACAGACTGATCCATATTCTCAGCTTTACACGTTTCCTTTACAACTCAACAGGTTTTGTTCCATTGTGATTGTTCATTTAATTCCTTTGTCTATTATAATTATTATATCAACTTCAAAGTTAAATCAAAGACCTTTTACTCCAGATCTGCTCACATTTAGACTGAAGACTAAGTCCAGTTGACTTGATTCAGTTGCCTCAAGGCCTTTGACCTGGACAGATGAGGATTTGCACAGACACTCCTTAGTATTTCATCACACACTGCAAAAACAAAATCTTTCCAAGAATATTTGTCCTTTTTCTTGTCAAAATGTCTCATTTCTAGTCAAAACTAATCTCTTTCCACTTAAAATAAGACTCATCGCCTAAAATGAACTTGTTTTTAGATCATTTTCACTTGTTTCAAACAAATTTTCACTTGTTTCAAACAAATTTTCACTTGAAATAAGTAGAAAAATCTGCCAGTGAAAGCAAGTTTTTTGCACTTGTAATAAGGAAGAAAAACTTGCTCCACTATCAGATTTTTCTACTTATTTCAAGTGAAAATCTGCTTGAAAGAAGTAAAAAGTGTCTAAAAACAAGCTGCTTTTAATGTGATGAGTCTTATTTTAAGTAGAATGAGATTAGTTTTAACTAGAAATGACATTTTGACTAGAAATGAGACATTTTGACAAGAAATAAGACAAATATTCTTGGTAAGATTTTGAGTTTTTGCAGTGCAGCAGCTTTAGAGTGTTTAGTTTTACTGTTCGTGGTGTTTGGTGCCGATGAGCTGAGAGACGGTGATGGGTGGTTGGTTTCTGAGGCGGTAACCTGACTGACTGACAGCGGAGGTTTGATGTGTTTCTGAGCGGCGGCGGCGGCGGCTCGTCTTAACGAGGTTAACGAGCTGCGATAGTCAGTTCACAGACAAACAGGATCCACATTAGTCTCAGTTGGAGGAGAGAAACAGTGTGTTTGTTCTCAGAGGTCAGATCCCTGCAGAGCGTCAGGCTGCAGTCACATGGTCACACACACACACACACACACACACACACACACACACACACACACACACTCTCAGCTGACTGGCTCATCCTCTCATGGTCTCGCTGTAAACGTACAGATCTGTGTGTAACAGCAGCAGCTCATCATCACCATCATTAGGCCTGGGGCTGCAGCAGGAAACTGATCCCAGAGCAGCTGAACACAGACTCACATGTGTCTGATGATGATGATGATGATGATGATGTGTTGTTCACAAACTGCTGAACATTGAACAGTCTCAGTGGTTGTGAAGGGATTTATTCATCAGCAGCAGCAGCAGCAGCTCTACAGTATTTAGTTTGTTCACTGTCTAAAGGATCTACACAGGCAAATTGGCCCATTGCCATAATCCCTATAGTCGTAGCAGTAGGTTCGTTACCTTTAATTGTCGGTGCAAGCTGTTTTTAGAACGGCGGAGCAGAGCCGTGAGCTGCTCAGAGCTACGCTACGGAGGCTCATTATGGGATTTCCTGGTTTCCCTCTTCAAACTCATCAAATACACAATCCAACAACTCCACAACGCTCTGGTGGACAAGTTGTGAGCTGCACATTCACCACGCTATGAGATAATAACACAACGTTACCACACAGAGTTGTTTTAGAGGGAAATTCATGTAAAACCGTTGATGCGCGTTGCCTTCAGGGACAGTTTTTCATCAACAGTCTCTGTATTTCCCTCTAAAACAACTCTGTGTGGTAACGTTGTGTTATTTATCTCATAGCGTGGTGAATGTGCAGCTCACAACTTGTCCACCAGAGCGTTGTGGAGTTGTTGGATTGTGTATTTGATGAGTTTGATGAGGGAAACCAAGAAATCCCATTAACTCCGTAGCGTAGCTCTGAGCAGCTCACGGCTCTGCTCCGCCGTTCTAAAAATAGCTTGCACCGACAATGGGCTTTATGCACAGCTCCTGATTAATCCAGGTGTGCCTGACCATTGTTGTGAGGTCAGACACACCTGGATTAATCAGTTGGTCCAATAATGTAAGACAGGAAATAAAGGAACTGGCTTATTTTTTATTTTTTATTTTTGGGCTTTTAGGTTCCCTTTAACATCTGGCCAGGGACAACGGACGAAAACTAGCCTTGTTGGCTAACTCTGGCCCACTTACAGTTTTTCTTTTAACTCTGTTGATTAGTGGTGCACTGTCCCTATGAAATAAACTAATAAATGAAATGAAAATGAAATTTCAGGAAGTAGTGGAGCTGTGCATAAAGCCCATTAAAGGTAACAAACCTTCTGCTAAAACTATATAGGGATTATGGCAATGGGCCAATTTGCCAAAATGTTGAACTATCCCTTTAAACAGTGACTCAGACTGAGTCATGTGTTGGTCTCCTGAGAGGAGGAGGAGGAGGAGGAGGAGGAGGAGGAGGAGGAGGAGGAGGAGGTCTGACCTGAACAGTTTCCTCCTGTTCCTGTAGCTGGAGGAGGAACAGCCTGTTAGCCTGTTAGCATGATGTTAGCCTGTTAGCTCAGTGAGTTGTTTAAAGGGTTAATCCTGAGAGTTTATACAACTGGCTCCAGGTGATGATGTCATGGTGTGATGATGTCATGGTGCAGTCTCATGACAGCAGATGATGTGACCCCCCCCCAACCCCCCCCCCCCCCCTCCTCCCTCAGGCCTCCTCTCACCCTCTGACCCCCTCATCCATCATCTGTTGTTCATCTCTCCGTCCGTCCAGCTGTTTTCTCTCTCTCCACCTCTCCTCCTCCTCTCTTCCACCTCTCCTCCTCCACACTTCTTTTTCTCTTTCTCTTTCTTCTTTTTCTCTCCTTATTTTCCTCTTTCTCCTCCTTGTCTCTTCTTCGTCTTCTCTTTCTCCTCTTCTTCCTCTTCCTCCACTAACACAGGTCATTAATTAACACACAACCAGTTCCTAATAAACCGTTGATAACCAATAATCAATAATAAGAACCATGCAGAGCTGAGCTGCTTTGTCTCTCCTTGGATTAATCTACAGATTTTATTAAATTAACCCCCAGCAGCCCCACCCTCCCCTCTTTACTCCCCCTCTCCTCCTCCTCCCTGCACCAGCTGCTCCTCCTCTCCCTCCGTCTGCTGCTTCACTCTGAGGCTGCAGCTCATTCACCCCCCCTCCCCCCCCCCCCCCCCCCTCCCTCGTGTTAATACAGCTCTGGAAAAAATCAAGAGGCCAATAAGTCCAAAATGTTGTTAATAAATCGGCTTCTCTCCATGTGCCGGCCGTTGGACTCAGTGTCTATTATTTAACTCCAACACGAGGATCAACACATCTTATTCTAATGAAGATTATAAAAACCACTGTTGAGATTTAAAAAATTAAGATTATTCCACCAACGCTGATTTCTGAAATCTTTCTAAAGTAAAAACATCAGTGTTGTGTTTTTTTTTTAATGACCATGAATTTGTTTTCTTTGCATTTTTATTCAAGGTCTAAATTAAAACACTGGAACTTTTTAAAATCATTTTGACCAGTTGTTATTTTCTGCAAATAAATGCTCTTGATGAGTTGTTTAGGTTCCGGGTAGAAAACCAGCATGAGAACAATAGTGACGGGACGAGAGTTTCACTATCTCATTTTTCATGTTACTATTTAGACTAATCTGATGTTTGTAAAGTTTATAAAACCAATGATTGGACAAACATTAGCCTACTATTTCTGTGTGCACATTTTTGTAATTAGTCATGGTTATCCTAGATTAGCCGGGCTAACGGTTAGCTACCTGTTTAACTTTACAGTTTTTTTCAATTGCTAACAAGCAGTGGTCGAAACTGAAGTCACATTTTCAAAACTCTTAACACAGTTTGCAAAACACAAGTCCATGTGGACCAAACTGTGAAGCACTTTTCATTGCTTTCACACTAAATGCATTCAGTGACCACTGTCACCAAAATTCATGGACTCTTTTCTCAGTTACTAGTTCACCACCTGCAAAACACTAGACTTTTACAGCACATGTTTCAAATGCTAACACACTTTGTTCAAAACAGTTAAAAACACAATCAAAACAGAATGATGGGAGGGAGGGAGGGAGGGAGGGAGGGGATGGGGGGGCGTGGGGAATTTCTGTTGCAGGGACATTGAAATATATAAAATGTCAAATCAAAAATATTTTATTGAATAACATAAATAAAAATATTACTGCAACTCCAAACACAGGTGAGGTTAGTTTCCAGCTCAAAATCCAGGTGATCTGTGTTTGGCCTCATTAGAAACCATATAAAAAGTGTGTGTGAGGGGGGGCTTCTGGTTGTTTTTTCTTTGGAAATATGGATCACATGGTTTACAGTAAACTTTTTATTTTTTGTAAGGTCCCTTAGTACCTATGCAAGGGCACAGAGAAAATACATTTTCTTGACGTAAATTGCTGCATTCCTGATTCATTCTTGTTGCAATATATTATCTAGATTCTAGAACACTCAAAGTGCAAAGATATTGCAGTATTTATTTTTATAATAAAACTGATTTACTGATTTTGAAAAAAAATCATTCAAACTTCAAAGATCAAATTAATTTGAAGTAATGTTCTTTGTTGTTAGTGTTTTGTAGTTCAGTGTGCTATGAGTGACAGTGTTTGTTTCCACAGTGATACTATGTGCTAGTGTTGTGGTTGAATGAGCTTATTTTGAGACATACGTGTTTTGTTGGTGAGGCACCGTTTTGGGGAAGAGATGAACTGTTTAGCTGAGATGCCTGATGGAAACGCTGGCTGTGTTAAGAGTTTTGAACATGTGACTTCAGTTTCGACCACTGCTTGTTAGCAATCGAAAAAAACTGTAATAACTCAGTGACTCAATAAACGCTCCATGAAAAAATATTTTCTCCAGCGGATATCTGAGTTCCAACATGACTGAGCTAACTGGAGTAGTTTCATGTCGTGTCTTTTGTTTTAACAGCTGACGTCCTGCTGTTAGCTTAGCTACCGCCGTTAGCTTAGCTACCACCGTTAGCTTAGCTACTTCTGTTAGTTTAGCTACCGCCGTTAGCTTAGCTGCCGTTAGCTTAGCTACTGTTAGCTTAGCTACCGTCGTTAGCTTAGCTACCGTTAGCTTAGCTACCGTCGTTAGCTTAGCTACCGTTAGCTTAGCTACCGTTAGCTGTCCCTGTCAGCTGAGCCACTGATGCTTTCTAGACACTGTGATTCCCCCAAACTGAATAAATACAACACATAGCAACACGAAACACACACACAGAAATAGTAATGTTTCTTCAATCATTTCGGGCATGAAAAATATGATGTATAGCTAAACTCTCGTTCGTTACTATTGATCTCATTCAAATTAAGTTTCAAGTTTCAATAGGCCATGTCAACAACATTGTTGATTGGGATTTGTTTCAGTGGGCTTCACACACTGACATAAAAACACAACATACAGCCAGTACAGTACATGATAAAAACAGAGTAAAGTGCACAAAGTATAGATAATCAATAAATCAATAGATAAATATAAATATGGCACATTAAAACAATACCCTGTCCCTCTAAATGGACCATGGTAGGCCTATTACATGCTGGTTTTCTACCCGGAAGTAGAATGTAAACAACAAGGCGATTCGGTCTATAAAAACTAAAACCAGAGGAACGGATCATTTTGAACTGGTCTCTTCATGTTTTCCAGAGCTGAGTGTGTGTGTGTGTGTGTGTGTGTGTGTGTGTGTGTGTGTGTGTTAATGTGAGGAGGGATTCCCCATATGTGACATCACCCCCCCCCCCCCCCCCCCCCCCCCCCAGGAGGAACACCTGCTCCCTGTCTCCTCTCTGGTCCCTCCCAGTCTCTATCCTCCTCCTCCCCCCTAAACCCTAAACCTAGACCCCTCCCCAGAGACCCAGCGACCCCCCCCCCCCTCCCCCTGCCCCCCCCCCCTCTCTGCCTCAGTGATAATAATCCAGACTCAGTCAGTCTGTTTCTCTGGAGCTGCTTCAGTCCACATCCACTCAGACCTGGTTCCTCTGGTTCCTCTGGACTCTCTCTCTCTCTGCCCCCCCTCACCCCCTCACAGGAGGTAGGCCTGGCTATGGCTCATTCATTCATTCATTCATTCATTCATTCATTCATGTGTTTATGTGTGTGTGTTGTTTCCTGTGTCTTTGTTTAACCTCAGTTCATCTGGAGCGTCGTCACTGAGCTCTTTAGTGTGTGTGTGTGTGTGTGTCTGTGTGTTTCGTGTGTGTGTGTGTTGTGTCTGTGTGTGTGTGTGTGTGTTGTGTCTTTGTTCTGGTTGGAACTGGCTGTAGTAGTATTGGGTTAAGTGTGTGTGTGTACGTGTGTGTGTACGTGTGTGTGTGTACGTGTGTGTGAGCTTTAACAGTATCAGGATTTAGCAGCAGAGTCTTTGTCTGGTTGTTGATCCTCCTGAGACTCTGTCCTCATCTGACCCCCCCCACACACACACATACACACACACACACATACACACACACGCACACACACACACACACACACACACACACTCCCCCGGTGTTTACTGTGATGATGATGATGATGAAGATGGCGTCCTTTGTAGTGATGTATCTCTATCTCTTTGAAGTTCATTCACAGTTACAGTTGAGATGTGTGTGGTGTTGTGTTATTGATGATTGACAGGTGGCCAATCAGCTGTCTGACTGTCAGTGTTTAGCCCCGCCCCCCCACATGATGACATCATCTTTTAGGATTCAGGTCCAGTTCTGGGTCCTATAAGGTTTAACCCTTTAATAATAATAATAATAATACATTTTATTTGTAAAGCACTTTTCATAAAGTAATCTCAAAGTGCTACAGAAACCAAAAAACTAAATAAACAAAAGACTAAGAGAAAAATCAGACACGATTAAAAGCAGACACGATTAAAATCAGCAGAAGGAAGAATAGCTAAAGGAGGAGAAGAAAGTGCAGAAAGAGAATAAAAACATCTAGGAACGACCTAGGAAAGCCTGTCTGAACAGAAAAGTTTTAAGCCCTTTTTTAAAGGCATCGACAGACTGGGGTTGTCGTAGGTGTTCAGGGAGGGAGTTCCAGATGTGGGGGGCAGTGGAGCAGAAGGCTCGGTCTCCCATGGTGCGGAGTCGTGTGCGGGGCTGATGGAGGAGGTTGGTACTTTGGGACCGGAGGTTACGGGTGGATGACTGAGGGGTAAGGAGGTCTTTGAGGTATTGCGGGGCGTTGCTGTAGATGCAAAGGTGGGTGATGAGGGCGATTTTGTATTGGATTCTTGAGGTTATGGGAAGCCAGTGTAGGTTCTGAAGAATGGGGGTGATGTGGTCGTATTTGCGGGTTTTCATCAGAGTTCGGGCAGCACAGTTCTGAATGAATTGAAGTTTCTGAAGGTGTTTGTTGGGTATACCGATGAGCAGGCTGTTACAGTAATCAAGCCTGGAGGAGATCAGGGCGTGGACGAGTTTTTCAGCATCAGAGAAGGTGAGGAATGGGCGGAGTTTAGAAATGTTCTTGATATGGAAAAAGCAGGTTTTGTACAGATGTTTGATGTGGTTTACAAAGGTAAGTTGTGGGTCCAGCTTCACACCGAGGTTGGTAACTGAGGTAGAGAGGGGGATGTCTTGACCAGAGAAGGAGATGGTGGTTATGGGTGATGACTGGACCTGATGAGGGGTACCAATTTGTATGGCTTCGGTTTTGGAGCTGTTCAGCTGGAGGAAGTTGTGACTCATCCACTCCCTGATCTCCTCCAGGCAGTTGGAGAGGGCTAGAGTAGGTGATGATGAGTGGACCGGGGTTGAACGTAGGTTGGGGTCAGTTCGGAGGTACAACTGAGTGTCATCGGCGTAGCAGTGAAAAGAGATGCCGTGCCGGCTGATGACACGACCCAGTGGCAGCATGTACAGGATAAAGAGGAGGGGTCCTAGGACAGATCCTTGGGGGACACCGCATGTAACAGGGGCTGTTTGGGACCTGGCAGAGCCCAGGCTGATGTACTCTGTCCTGTTGGCGAGGTAAGAGGTGAACCAGTCCAGTGTGGAATGATGGAGACCAATGTCAGTGTGGAGGCGGCTTAGGAGGATATGGTGGTCGACAGTGTCAAAAGCCGCTGAAAGGTCCAGAAGGATGAGCAGGGAGGGGGATCCAGAATCGGCAGAGATGAGAAGGTCGTTGGTAACTCTCAACAATGCTGTCTCTGTACTATGGGCAGTGCGGAAACCAGATTGGAATATTTCAAACAGTGAGTGGAGTTGTAGATGTTCCTGTAGCTGTGCGGCAACAGCTTTTTCAAGCACTTTAGACAGGAATGGAAGATGGGAAATGGGCCGGTAGTTTGAGAGACATTCTGGGTCGAGGTTGGGTTTCTTCAGGAGAGGCTTGATAACGGCAGTTTTGAGTGAGGGCGGGACATGGCCGGAGTTTAACGAGTGGTTTATTATTTGTGTGATAAGAGGGCTTATGACAGACAGGTTAGATTTGATGAGTGTTGTAGGGATGGGGTCCAGGGGGGAGGTGGAAGGCTTCATCTTTTTGATGAAACCCTCAACTTCGGTCTGTGTGACTGTAGCAAAGGTGCTGAAAAGTGCAGGTTGAGGGCAGGCAGATGGCAGAAGTGGAGCTGGGGAGCCTGAGAGCTGGGACCGGATGGAATTTATCTTGTCTTTGAAAAATGCAAGAAACCTGTTGCAGTGTTCTACTGTGGGTTCTGTATGGGTTTGGTTTTTGGGATTAAGGAGATAGTTTATGGTGGAAAACAGCTGTTTTGAATTTCCTGGACTGTTATTGATGATGTTGGAGTAATAGATGGACCGGGCTTCTTTAAGGGCTGCTGCATAGGCCTTCTTTAGTAGACAGACCTCTGTTGTGGTTTCTGCTGTAACTCTGAGTCTGTAACTGTGTTGTTGGTGTCAGAGCTGCAGAGGTAAAGCTGGAAACTAACTCTGTCTTAACCCTTAGTTATGAGTGTTTCTGTTGCAGCTGGTCTCAGTCAGTCAGAGGTTGTGAAGTTTTAGTGTTTAAAGCTCCAAACGAACCAGACGGACTGAGGACTGAGGACTGGTCCACTGCTGCTGCTCTAGATCTGGTTTTAATGTCCGTTTCCTCCCTGAGGTTTCTCAGATTTTTCCCTGTTAAAAGGGTTTTTCCATGGAGTTTTTCCTCAGTCGATGTGAGGGTCTAAGGACAGAGGATGTTGTTACGATGTCATGTAAAGCCCTTTGAGACAAACTGTTTGTAAAAACGGGCTATACAAATAAAATTGCCTTGCCTTGCCTTGCCCTGGACCAGTCAACAGTCACGACACACCTTCTCCCTCAGTGGTTTTTACGTTTAAGGGGTGAGGAGGCACTCCGGATACGTAAATACACATACTAAAGCAATGAAAAAGTGAGTTTTGCATAATATGTCCCCTTTAACTGAAGAATCAAAACTATGAAGCTTCACGTATGGAGTTATGTAGTAGACACACAAGTGTGTCGAGGTGACGACCTCATGAAGCTGATGACTGAATCTAAAGTGTGAGAAAAGTTGCCATCAAAGCAGAAGGTGGAGACTGCTTTATTTAACACTTTGGTATTTACTACAAACCCACAGGGTCCTTCATTCAAGATTCAACAAGTTGTCAACAAGTTGATAGGAAGACAGATACAGTAGACTACAGTACAACTATATACACCAAGTTCAAGGGGGTTTCCAACTTTTTCTTAAAATTTTACCAATTTTTTTTTTCTAGAATTTTATCCCAAAATTTCACCACTTTTTCTAGAATAAAAAAAAAACTTTTGGGAGAAATTTTTACAATTTTTTTTATTTTTTTTATTTTTTATTTTTAGAAATTCTTACCACTTTTTCTCGAATTTTTTTTAAAACTTTATTTTTTTTTTCCAGAAATTTTTACAATTTTTTTTTCCAGAAATGTTTAAACATTTTTGGAAAAACTGCACAACATTGAACCTAATTTGAACGTACATTGACTAAAGAAGTAATGTTCTTCAGTCTCAGAACAAATATTTGTGTATTGTTATTTTGTCTTGTGTGAGGATGTGACTCTGTCGAGACGTCAGAGGGCGTGTAGCCGTGTACACGTTCAATTTGTTAAAGTTAAGTGAGCCCATGGGTGGATCCTGTGTATCTACTTAAAGCAGAAGTAAGTGATATATTTGTGTTAATAAGTCTTAAATAGTTATATCTTCCGACAGCAATCACTTACATAGAGTGTTTGGTCTGAAACACGGGTCTCTCAGTCCCTCTGCTCTGCTCTGAGCCGAAGAGAAAACATTTATCGTATCCTACAGTTTTTATCCAATGAGGAGAGAGAACGGCATGCAGGGCTGTGTGTGCAGCCAAGGAACGCCGTGAATGTGGCGACGTAGGGACGAGGACTGTTATGGTGCGTTCAAGGAAACTCGTATTTTTCCGACCGTGAAGTGGTACCAGTTCGATCTGGTACGAGTTCACGGGTCAGAAGTTACGAGTGGCCGTTATAGTGACTTTCACCGGGAAAACAGGTCGGAAAAACACGAGTGGGTTGCCTGGAACGCTACAAAGTCGTAAGTTGTGACTTGAAGCTGTAATTTACGATTTCAAAAGCCTACCTGGAATGCAGCATTAGCGAAAACGACCGGATCACTCACTTCTGCTTTAATGAACACCTGAAAGTATTTGTCTTAATTGACCTGATGAAGAGCACACTGCTCGAAATGTTGTCCTTTTTATAGTCCTCTAATACATTTCTGTATATTTGGGAGCTCCTACAGTGTTGCGAGTCCTTTCTTGTTAAAGTTAAGTGAACTAAAATGTTGTTTTTTGTGCATAATGAAGATTTCTTGGTTTCCTTTACACAAAAGAGGAATAAACAACAGAGAAGCAACATGAGGCTACCAGCACCGGCCAAACTGTGACTTTAAACATCGGTGTCATCAGCAAAGAAGTTCACAATCGATGCATCGCCGTAGTGACGCTGTGAAGCTGTGATGATGATGATGATGATGATGATGATGATGATGATGATGAGTCTCAGGCTGAGTCTCTGACCTGCTGTGTAATCTCCTGCACCTGAGCTGAGTCTGAGCTGTGATTGGCCGGACCGGCGGCTGGTGGGCGGAGCCTCATGACGCCGTCGCTGCACTGACCTCAGATCAGTTTCATTCAATATAACATTTAATAACAAACGTCTCATCATGCACAGAGAGAAGAAGCCGATCTGTGGAGTTAATAGAGTTTATGTTTATTTATTATAATAATAATAAAACTAATAATAAATATATTTATTGAAGAGTTTAAATGTTTTAAAACCGGCGGCGGAGAAACGATCGGTTTGTTTTGTGGCCGAGGACCAGACGTCTCAGTCTGAGTCTCTGAGCTCATAAGGGGATTAAAGTGGTTTGGACTGCTCACACACACACACACACACACACACACACACACACACACACACACACACACACACACACACACACACACACACACACACACACACCAACACACACACACACACACACACACACACACACACACACTCCAACACACACACACACACACTCCAACACACACACACACACACACACCGCTACCTTTGTCTGTGTTGTGTTCATCCCTCGACACTGTGATGGTCCTGATGGACAGTCTGCTGTTTGCTGCTCAGGCTGAAACATGTGAGCACCGTGTGTGTGTCTGTTTGTGTGTTTGTGTTTTGACTGCTGTTTTATTGCCTTGTGTGTTAACTGTTTTGTGTGTGTCTGTGTGTGTGTGTGTTTGCAGGCGTCCAGAGAGCAGCCGAGCAGCAGAAGCAGCAGCTCTGCCAGCAGCATGGAGCAGCTACTAGGAGGTAAATGTTTCTGTCTCTTTATTGGAGCGACGACGGGACGGAGAGACTTACAGCTGAAGAAGATTATCAGCGCTGTTGTTGTTGTTGTTGTTGTTACTATTATTGAATGTGGACAAACAGACGTAAGCAGCAGCTCTAACACCAACAGGAAGCTGCTGTAGCTGCAGCTCATCGTGTTGTTTCTATGAACTCTGTTCAGCAGCAGGTTGAACACGTTTCAGCTTAAAACCACTGATTTTCTCTGAATGAGTCGGTGTTGATGTTGCTCTGTGAGGAAAGAAGGAAATATTATACAGTTCATCAGTGATATTTATATTTACCAATGACTGTTAAAGCAGATATCAGTGGAATGTTTTTGTTAATATAAGTCCTAAATAGTCCTATTTTCCGTCAGCAATCACTTACATGAAGTATTTCAGCCTAAACACGAGTCTCTCCGTCACTCTGCTCTGCTGTAACCCGAGGAGAAAATTTTCCTTGTGGGATACAAGTGTTATCCAATGAGGAGAGAGAACGGCATGAAGGGCTGTGTGTGCAGCCAAGGGATGCGCGTGAATGTGGTGACGTAGCACGAGGACCAATTGATGCCTGACAAGGGCGGGGGCTGC
This sequence comes from Trachurus trachurus, assembly GCF_905171665.1. Lineage (NCBI taxonomy): Eukaryota > Metazoa > Chordata > Actinopteri > Carangiformes > Carangidae > Trachurus > Trachurus trachurus. The sequence continues at coordinate 33,434,914 of NC_139901.1, read as the reverse complement.
TAACTCATGGTGCGTTCAAAGAAACTCGTACTTTGTGTTTTTCCTTCCTGTGAAGTCATACCAGTTCGATCTGGTACGAGTTCACGGGTCGGAAGTTACGAGTGGCCGTTATAGGGAACTTTCACAGACAACAGGATGGTAAAAACACGAGCTACGGGTTACCTGGAACGCTACCAAGTCGTAGTTGTGACTTGAAGCTGTAACTTACGGTTTCAAAAGCCTGCCTTGAACGCAGCATTAGCCGAAACGGCCGTGAAGCTGATATCTGCTTTAACTAAAATATATAGACTAAGTGAATTTAAAGGACAATTCCGGGCAAATTCAACTTGGGAACATTTTAGGTCTAAAAGAAGGAATCTGAAGCAAGTCCAGAGTTGATATTCCTGTGTTTATGACAAAAACGGGAGCTTCCCACTGCACCTGAACACACCGAGCGTCAACTTGGGTCTCGACTCCGCCAGACTTTGAATTAGATCTAGTTTTACAAACATGTCCTCTTGCTTGAAGTAAATAAACTTCTGGCTGCATGTTTGAGTCTCCATCTGACGCTGTCTGTGGCTTTGAGGGATGGAAACAGCCTAAGCAGCAGAACTTCAATCCGCTCCCATTCATCGCTGCCGTGGCGACGCGGGGACAGACACATCTACCGCACAACAACAATTCAACTGAAAATCTTCAGATTCCTTCTTTTAGACCTAAAATGTTAGGAACATACAGCCCTGAGGTGAATTTGCCCGGAATTGTCCTTTAAGTGATTGTTTTAAAGGGATAGTTCAACATTTTGGCAAATTGGCCCATTGCCATAATAATCCCTATAGTCATAGCCAATGTTCCCTCTAATTTTCAAAACTCCTGAGCAGAAATTCAACTCCCCTGATGACCTGCTTGAGTGACTGTGAGCGACAGCTCAAGCATAGTACGTCCACATGCTGGTGCTATGGCCTCACCTCTCCAACTCCAAATATCATGATTAATGTGTGTGTATACGTGTATATGTGTATATATATATATATGGTATAATATAATGATTAATAACAGATTATTTTGACAACATTACTACTCCAGTTACAGTTAATGATAACAAAATACAATATTGTTTTGGCAAAATAGATTTTGCATTTATTGCCATATGAACAATTATGTCAAAAAATAACTAACATGTCATCAACTCTTGGCACTAGCATTCTTGATATGAACAGTAAAAATAATTTTAAAGCAAAATCTTAAATTGTAGTTGCACTTTACACACCCGTGTGTGTGTGTGTGTGTGTGTGTGTGTGTGTGTGAGCTTGCAAAATTGTAATGAACTGTAACTGTTATTTCACCGCTCCATGTATTGATTTTAGGCAGCTTCTTGTAAACAAATGCACATGGCCATATATTGATTTTTCGCGGCTTCTTTGTAAACAGAAGCCCGTTCTAAAAATAGCTTGCACCAACAATTAAAGGTAACAAACCTACTGCTATGACTATAGGGATTATGGCGATGGGCCAATTTGCCAAAATGTTGAACTATCCCTTTAACAGAAACTGCTTCATCAACCTCCTTTAGTTTTAAAGTCGTTGAGTGGTTTTCTCTCCTCCGGTGACTCACATCGTTCCCAGAAACGAGACGCTGAGAAGTGACGACAGGAAGAGAGAGAGAGAGAGAGTCCTGTTTCCTTCTGGCTGCTCCGACCTCTGACCTCAGGAAGCAGCAGCACATTCACCAAGAAATTAATTAATACTGACGTCGTGTAAAACTGAATTAGTTTTTAGTTTAAACTAGTGAAGAAACTGCACAAAGTGAAGAAGAGGGAACTGTCATGATGAAGTCAAAACGCGTTGATTATCTTTACGTCGTCACCCCAGAATTCCTTTTACTTTGAAACTGGATCTGCACTAGTAGCCTACACTGCAAAAACTCAACATCTTTCCAAGAATATTTGTCTTATTTCTTGTCAAAATGTCTCATTTCTAGTCAAAACTAATCTCTTTCCACTTAAAATAAGACTCATCACCTAAAAATTTACTTATTTTTAGATAATTTTCACTTAAAATAAGTAGAAAAATCTGCCAGTGAAAGTGAAAGTTTTTTGTGTTTGTAATAAGAAAGAAAAACTTGCTCCACTATCAGATTTTTCTACTTATTTCAAGTGAAAATCTGCTTGAAAGAAGTAAAAAGTGTCTAAAAACAAGCTACTTTTTATGTGATGAGTCTTATTTTAAGTAGAATGAGATTTGTTTTGACTAGAAATAACACAAATATTCTTGGTAAGATTTAGAGTTTTTGCAGTGTAGGAGGTCATCATGCTTGTTTTTTATCTAGGAAAAAGGGTTATGTCATCATGATCCAGATCGTAATTATTTAAACACACTGAGCATCAGAGAGTGACATCGTGTGTGTGTTTGTGTGTGTGTGTGTGTTGCAGATGGAGGTCTTGCTGAGTCGACTCCTCTCCGGGACAGGATGGCTCTCTACCAAGCTGCCATCTCCAAACAGGAAGCTCCGCCCCCTTCGGTCAGTGTCACCGCTTGGTTTTTTGTTTTTGTTTAAAGGGATAGTTCACCCAAAATTGAAATTTCACTCATGATCTCCTCCCCCTCATGTGGACTAAGGGCTGGGAGAAGTTTCAGAGTCCTCCGTGGCTTCTCTGAGTTACAGGGGGTCTCGGCGTAGCAGTGCATGTCCATATGACGGTTGCAAATGGATACCAACTGTCTTCGTAACAAAAAGACACACCAAAAAACATCCAAATACCTCCATGCTGCTCGTATGTAATGTCCCTCTTGTATTGAAGCCCCGAAATGCGAAATTGTCCCGAAAAAAATTAAATAAGTCTATATTTCAAGCTTGTTTTGTAGCATAAGCTTCTCGAAGCTCCTCTTCCTGGTTCATCCAAATCTCTTAATTTCGCATTTTGGGGCTTCAATACAAGAGGGACATTACATACGAGCAGCATGGAGGTATTGGATGTTTTTTGGTGTGTCTTTTTGTTACGAAGACAGTTGGTATCCATTTGCAACCGTCATATGGACATGCACTGCTACGCCGAGACCCCCTGTAACTCAGAGAAGCTACGGAGGACTCTGAAACTTCTCCCAGCCCTTAGTCCACATGAGGGGAAATTTCAATTTTGGGTGTTAAACTATCCCTTTAAATGTCTTGACCATAGAGAGAGAGGAGAGGAAGTGAGAGGGAGGTGGGTGAGTCAGAGCAGGAAAACACCTCGGTGAGCAGCAGAGGAGACCAGATGTGACTCTGTGGTGTAAATGCAAAGTGAAGCTGGTTCCTCAACACTGCTGCTCTGTCTCTGCTCCTATTGGCTGCTGCTCTGAATGGCTCTTTGTTTAGTTTTATTATATTTAGTGTATTTACATGACGCAGGCAGACGGCTGCTCTGACGCTGCTAAAGTTTATTCTCTGATCTGAACCAGACCTGGCAACCCTTCACTCTCAAATCTTGAGTTTATTACATCAAAATTAAAATGTGGATTTTTTAAAGCTCAAAGATCCGTAAAGAGGTGCAGGTTTGATGCCGAGTCTCCAAATATAAACATCTAAATACGTCTGAATAGTTGAACTCCTCTCTAATCCAGTCAGCCACACTGACCCGGGATCAGCTCCGGACTGACCCGGGATCAGCTGCAGACTGACCCGGGATCAGCTGCAGACTGACCCGGTACAGCTCCTCCAGACTGACCCGGGATCAGCTGCAGTGTCTCATTGTGTCTGTGTTTTGTCTCTCAGAGCGACCAGCTGGACAAGCAGAAGGAGAACGTCCCTCCGTCTGTGGACATGGTGAGGAAGCTGTCCTCTGGGGTCACGTCTCTGTTCATGATGAAGAATCAATCAATAAATATATTAAATATAATAATATAATATAATATCTGTTGTTGTTGTTGTTGTTGTTGTTGTTGCAGAGTCCAGAGTCGGAGTCAAACAGCAGGAAAAGTTTCAGCACAGAGAGTTCAGGTAACAACTCACTCACAATAATAATAATAATATTATTCATTATTAATAATTATTATAATTCATTATTATTATTATATATATATATAGCGTTCAGCTGCTTTCAGCATTCACACGCATTTTCTGCAGGAAATGCTATCTTTTTCTAGTTAATTATTATAATTCATTATTATTATAGATCTACTTATTGTTTAAGAAGAGCAGGAGTCACGTTAACCCTCTATGGTGCTTTATGATTGGGGGGGGGGGGGTGTTTTTATGTCTCAAAATAGACTAAATAAACATAATCTAAAGACGTTTTTTTTTTAGAAATGATTATTTTTTGAAGTTTTTGGGATTTGTTGCCCGTAGGTAATATTGTACCATAACGGTGCATAAGTGAAGAAGCAAGTTTTTTTTTTTAATTCAATTGGATCATCATTTATTTCATAAACATATGAAAAATATTAAATATCTTAAACTGGTTACAATACGTGCTATTTGAATTTTAAAGCCTTATAAAATGAAATCTTTTAGAGGGTTTCTTGTCTGAATGTTGTCTGCTGGCAACACTGTACCACTGTGGAACGACCCATTGAAATTAATGACTCAAAGAGTCGAAGCGTATTGTTTGAAGAATAATTAATTATAATTACAGTAAATTCTATCTTATACTATTCTAGAAATACCAGTCTCTGTAAAGGTTCACCTCCACTGGCCTCATCCCAATTCTCACTCTCATCTTCCTCATCATCATCCTCATCATCATAATAGCCTGAAGTTTACTTTACTGAAACCAAAATCAAATTTATTGTAAGGATCAAAACAAAATTATGATGAATGGTATGTTTTTGAACATTATATTTACACCTAAACACACTCAACCATAATCTCATGCTGCAATGTTGATTCCATAATGCTTCACTGCAACAGGTGCAACAGGTGCATTTTAACAAGTTTCCATTATTTAATAAGCAAATAAATTGCATGGAACTATTAAAAATTAAACTTTACTAATCTATTAGTTTAAATATATATTTTTCCAGATGAAAAAGGACCAGGAAGTTACTGTCTGTTTTCAGACCGTTTTAGTGGAGCAAAATGGCAAACCTGTTTCCTTTGTAAAGATCTGCAAAAAAGTGTTTCAGTGGCTTCCTGAAGGTCATGTGATTAATTAAAGCCTTGTGATTGGTTCTCTAAGGTCTTCTCTCTTTGTTAAAGTATTATATCATTAAAAGCATCGTGCATGGTGGAGATGTGACAGGTTGGCTGAGGGCAACACGGCACCATAGAGGCTGCACAGCCACAGACGTGACAACAGCTCCCTCTAGTGTTCACACTGTGTCACTGTTGCCTTTTCTCACCATCCCATAATGTGACCCCACAGGTTCTGGTCCTGGTCCTGGTCCTGGTACTCCGGCTTCCTCCAACAACAAAGACTCGTCTCAGCCCAAAACTCCCCGAGTGAGTGAGAGAAGTGAAGATTCACTACAACACACGGTCACGGTTCATGTGACTGGATGAGTGGGTTAACTCTGTGTGTGTGTGTGTCTGTGTGTGTCTGTGTGTGTCTGTGTGTTGTCTGTGTGTGCGTGTGCATGTGTGTGTGCAGAGCTTCCGGCTGCCGGTCCGGGAGTCGTGTGTGTCGTGTCAGAAGACGGTGTATCCTCTGGAGAGGCTGGTGGCCAATCAGCACGTTTACCACAGCTCCTGTTTCCGCTGCTCGCACTGCAACACCAAGCTGAGGTCAGACTCAACACACACACACACACACACACACACACACACACACACACACACACACACACACACACACACACACACACACACACACACACACACACACACACACACACACACACACACACACACACACACAGCTCCTACACATTTGAAATGTCCAAATTACTTTTTCCAGACCCTAATTTCCAGACTTCTCGGTAAAAAAATTCAAATTATTTGTGATATTTGAGTAAATAGATGTGAATGATATAAAAAAAAGCCTGGAATTTATCATTTGTTTTCATTATTCTGAATGTGTATGCCATTATGTCACCAAATCATTTCCTGGAGATTGTAGCTGGGTATAATAGCGCATACAAAATGATTAACCCAAATAACTTCAGATGAGACCAAACCCAGATAAGTGTTTAGATAAATATATTTCCATACAATAGTTTCCATTTTCCATACTTTTCCAGACCTGGAAATGTACAAAATCAACCCTGCACACACTAACACACACACACATACGCACACAAATAGACATTCAATGGAGCGTTTGAGCTTTCATTTGTGTGCATATTCCAGAACAGAAATCTGAACAATGGATAAAGCTACTTTGTTTTATTTAGTTGACATATTAGAGTCTTTAGTTTTTCCAGAGGAGGATTGTGGATATCTCTTTTTATCACTCTGTAAATGAGAAAATACTGTCACCAGCCCTTTAAAACATCTAATGTCTCCATGTTTTTAGTAATAAAATGTTGTATAAATGAGGCTGTGAATGATATATCAACAATCCCCTCTGTAAAAACCTTCAGAATATAGAAAGGGATCAAAGTGGAAGGTTTGGTGTCTGTAAGTGCTGCTGAAGTGGAGATTTCTAGCTCAGAGTCTGAGTCTGAAAAACTCTTTCTGAGGAAACGGCCTTTAAAGACTTGGACTGTAAAATTACAGAGATTGTTAATGTAAATCATACTTTTACGATTTGTTGCTGATACAAAGGAAATGACAGACTAACTTTTGGTGAATTTAGGGGAAATTTACAGACGAAATGAAGTAAAATAAATAAAAACCTCCATGTGGATTTTCTACCATTCCTTCCACTGTTCTGTAAGAACACATGTTAAGGAAGAATGAAAGCCCAAAATCTCAAAAACCAATGTTTTTGCCTGTGGTGTCTCACCTTAAAGGGATAGTTCACCCAAAATTCAAATTTCGATGTGGACTAAGGGCTGGGAGAAGTTTCAGAGTCCTCCATGGCTTCTCTGAGCTGCAGCGGGGTCTCGGTGTAGCAGTGCATGTCCATATAACGGTTGAGAACGGAGCTCACTTTTCAAATCTCGCAGGATTTGCACTGACAATTTCTCATGTTGGGGCTTCAATACCAGAGGGACATTACATACGAGCAGCATGGAGGTATTTGGATGTTTTTTGGTGTGTCTTTTTGGACAAAGAAAAGTGAGCTCCGTTCTCAACCGTCATATGGACATGCAGTGCTGCACGGAGCCCTGCTGTAACTCAGAGAAGCCACGGAGGACATTTGAATTTTGGGTGAACTATCCCTTTAAACATCATTGGATGTTTTGATCCAAGAAACCTGGAGAAACTCAGAGAAACCTGCTCATTCATGATCTATAGTGTTGTTATATAGCCTATAGCCTATATATAATATGATCACAACCAGGAAACTCAAGTCCATGTAAACACACTGAGGATGATGATGAGGATGTTTCTGCAGGAGAAAGGTGGTCTAACGTCCTCTCCTCTTCCTTCCCTGTTCTCTCCTCCTCCTCCTCCTCCTCCCCCTCCTCCTCCTCCTCCAGTCTGGCCAACTACGCCTCCCTTCACAACAGCGTGTACTGTAAACCTCACTTCTGTCAGCTCTTCAAGGCCAAAGGAAACTACGACGAAGGCTTCGGTCACCGTCCTCACAAGGAGCTGTGGGAGGGGAAGGCCGAGTGTGACGCCTCCTCCTCCTCCTCCTGCTCCTCCTCGCCTCAGACCGCCGCTCAGACCGCCAGCCCGGCCCTGGCTCTGGCTCCAGCGGCGGCCTCGGCGTCCTCGGAGCTGTGCAGCCCCAGCGTGGAGGACTCGCCGCTCGCCAAGGTGACGGTGCTTACAGAGCTCTGGGCTACCACTCTTATAATTCCAGATACAGGCTGACTTATTATAACTTTCTTCATCAAACCTATCTTAGGCCACAGAAATTACATAAATATAAACCTGAGATATCCAACCTGTGCTTTAGATGTAGTAAAGAAGAGGGTTCATTCCTACACTGCACTTGGTTATGCACAAAACTTAAAGGGATAGTTCACCCTAGAATGATATTTCGCTCATTATCTACTCACCCTCATGTGGACTAAGGGCTGGAAGAATTTTCAGAGTCCACCGTCCCCTCTCTGAGTTACAGGGGGTCTCGGCGTAGCAGTGCATTTCAATGCAACGGTTGCAAAGGGACACCGGAGCTCTTCGTAAAAAACACACACAAAAAAACATCCAAATACCTCCATGCTGCTCGTATGTAATGTCCGTCTTGTGCTGAAGCCCCAAATTGCGTAATTGTCCCGAAAAAAATTAAATAAGTCTATATTTTAAGCTTGTTTGTAGCGGAAGCTTCTCGAAGCTCCTCTTCCTGGTCCGTCCAAATCTCGCGTGATTCGCAGTAACCGCACTGACGCCGGCGCAAATCACGCGAGATTTGGACGGACCAGGAAGAGGAGCTTCGAGAAGCTTCCGCTACAAACAAGCTTAAAATATAGACTTTTTTTTTTTTCGGGACAATTACGCAATTTGGGGCTTCAGCACAAGACGGACATTACATACGAGCAGCATGGAGGTATTTGGATGTTTTTTTGTGTGTGTTTTTTTACGAAGAGCTCCGGTGTCCCTTTGCAACCGTTGCATTGAAATTCACTGCTACACCGAGACCCCCTGTAACTCAGAGAAGGGACGGTGGACTCTGAAAATTCTTCCAGCCCTTAGTCAACATGAGGGTGAGTAGATAATGAGCGAAATATCATTCTAGGGTGAACTATCCCTTTAAACTTTAAACTTAAAGTGTGGTTGTATGATCTACAAATAGCCCCTAAGTACTTTAATTGCAGTAGAAGACTCTCTGCACTCCTCCCGTTAGCAACGCCAGCCCATAATAGCCCTGCCCAGAGATTTACAACATACAGTGTTGTGAACAGACCCAAAGAAACGGCCTATTTTCACGGCCTAAAAGAGGTTTTACCTGAAAAAAAATACACAGTTCCATTGTTCGCTATAATATAATTTTTTCCAGCCCTTCAAAGTGCAGGAAAAACACAGTTTTTATTTGGACCTAACCAACTCACGTATCCCTCCGCCCAGGGTTAGCGCCCGCCGATCAGCAGTTGTAATGTAATTTCAAGTAGAAAACAAATGTAAAAATAAGGAGGTGGTGCAAACCATACTGAAAGTGGTGACAAGAAGAATAATAATTCAGGTATCCACAGCAGCAATAAACCAGTGTGTTTTCATGTATAACTTGGAATTGAAAACTGAAAAATAAAATATTCTTTAAAAAAAACAGGTGACGGTGCTGACGGCGACCATGGAGGCTCTGGGTCAGAGCTCGGCCGAGAGGAGCGACCGGCCCACCGAGACCCGCCGCCTCAAGATCTCCTGGCCGCCGGCGCGCAGCGAGACGCAGGATGGAGCCGCCACGACCGCTGCTGCCGTCGCCGAGGGCAACGGAGCCGCCGGGAAACCAATCAGAGCCAAGTGGCCGCCGGAGGAGGAGGACTCCTCTGACTCGACCAGAGAGGTGTCCAGCGTCCGGCGCAGTCTGCCCTTCACCTCGCCACCACAGATCTCCACTGCTCCTAGAGCTGAGGAGGAGGAGCAGGAGGAGCAGCAGGAGGAGCAGCAGGAGGAGGAGGAGGAGGAGCAGCAGGAGGAGGAGGAGGAGCAGGAGGAGCAGCTGAGCCCTGACGCCTCCTCCTCCATGGATCTGCAGCCCGAAGGTCAGAGGTCGGAGACGCCCACGGAGGAGACGGAGGACAGCTGTGTAGACGTCCACAGCAGCTCCGCAGAGGAGGAGCAGGAGGAGCAGGAGGAGGAGCAGGAGGAGCAGGAGGAGGAGCAGGTAGGGATGTCACAATGACTTGTTTTCACAATTAATATTGGCAGTATTAAACGCCACAATTAATTGATCGTAGATCAATTTATTTAGATTCCTAAATACCGTCACTTTCCGAAAAAGATTATGTCGATACCATATCGGCAGATGTGCGCCAAAGTAAAGGTAAATGCACAGATACTGGTCCATTTAAAGGGATAGTATCATTTTTTTAAGTGGGGTTGTATGATCTACAAATAGCCCCTAAGTACTTTAATTGCAGTAGAAGACTCTCTGCACTCCTCCCGTTAGCAACGCCAGCCCATAATAGCCCTGCCCAGAGATTTACAACATACAGTGTTGTGAACAGACCCAAAGAAACGGCCTATTTTCACGTTTTTCAGGTAAAACCTCTTTTAGGCCGTGAAAATAGGCCGTTTCTTTGGGTCTGTTCACAACACTGTATGTTGTAAATCTCCCGAGTCCATGACCAGCAGATAGACACCATCCTTTCCACTGTGCGTGCAGTAACAAGGGAGATAGAGCCGTATCGCCCGTAATTAGCTTAGCTCAAACACTGGAAGTGTATGGGTAGTGTTAGCCTGCCTCCCACCTAAAGTCGCTAATTAGCTTAGCTCAAACACTGGAAGTGTATGGGTAGCGTTAGCCTGCCTCCACCTAAAGTCGCTAATTAGCTTAGCTCAAACGCTGGAAGTGTATGGGTAGTGTTAGCCTGCCTCCACCTAAAGTCGCTAATTAGCTTAGCTCAAACACTGGAAGTGTATGGGTAGTGTTAGCCTGCCTCCTACCCGAGCCGAAATCAGCAGTCAGAAGCTGATTTCATTTTAGCTCTAAACTCTGTAAATATATCACTTTATCGACATTTCAAACATGTTTAGGTGAGAAAGTAGCCGTTTAGATCAGCAGTGTGTCGTTAATTTGTCTAAATACCAGCTGTTTACAATTTTGTTGGGTCGAATTCGGCGCTACTCATGCTAGCCGTTGTGACCAACGCACTTCCGGTTACTTTCACAAAATAAAACACCCGTTGCCCTTTACACACAGAAAACCATGACGATAGAATTAGTGCTTTTACTTTGAAATAGGAAGCTAACCTACCCTCGATGTAGCTAGCTTGAACCAAAATAAAGCGTCTTTGCTTGAACCCTCCGTTTTGGCCGATCTCGTCCCGTTGACCGCTCAAGATGCCTTACCGGAGAGTTTTGTCAGCTCTGAGACGAAGATCGGCCCGCCGGTTTCCCTTTAGAGTTGCTGAAGAGTTTCTCTGATGACTTTAGGTGGAGGCAGGCTAACACTACCCATACACTTCCAGTGTTTGAGCTAAGCTAATTAGCGACTTTAGGTGGAGGCAGGCTAACACTACACTTCCAGCGTTTGAGCTAAGCTAATTAGCGACTTTAGGTGGAGGCAGGCTAACACTACACTTCCAGCGTTTGAGCTAAGCTAATTAGCGACTTTAGGTGGAGGCAGGCTAACACTACCCATACACTTCCAGCATTTGAGCTAAGCTAATTAGTGACTTTAGGTGGAGGCAGGCTAACACTACACTTCCAGCGTTTGAGCTAAGCTAATTAGCGACTTTAGGTGGAGGCAGGCTAACACTACCCATACACTTCCAGCGTTTGAGCTAAGCTAATTAGCGACTTTAGGTGGAGGCAGGCTAACACTACCCATACACTTCCAGCGTTTGAGCTAAGCTAATTAGCGACTTTAGGTGGAGGCAGGCTAACACTACCCATACACTTCCAGCGTTTGAGCTAAGCTAATTAGCGACTTTAGGTGGAGGCAGGCTAACACTACCTATACACTTCCAGCGTTTGAGTTAAGCTAATTAGCGACTTTAGGTGGAGGCAGGCTAACACTACCTATACACTTCCAGCGTTTGAGTTAAGCTAATTAGCGATTTTAGGTGGAGACAGGCTAACACTACCTATACACTTCCAGTGTTTGAGCTAAGCTAATTAGCGACTTTAGGTGGAGGCAGGCTAACACTACCTATACACTTCCAGCGTTTGAGTTAAGCTAATTAGCGATTTTAGGTGGAGGCAGGCTAACACTACCTATACACTTCCAGCGTTTGAGTTAAGCTAATTAGCGACTTTAGGTGGAGGCAGGCTAACACTACCTATACACTTCCAGCGTTTGAGTTAAGCTAATTAGCGATTTTAGGTGGAGACAGGCTAACACTACCTATACACTTCCAGTGTTTGAGCTAAGCTAATTAGCGACTTTAGGTGGGAGGCAGGCTAACACTACCCCAAAAAAATGTTGGTGTATCCCTTTAAGAGATTAGTAATGTAATTATATTGTGACTAGCCTATATTTGATTTTGCACATTCATAGTGTTGTGAAATTTATTGATGCATAATAATCGTGATAATCATAACATCCCTAGGTGGAGGAGGAGAAGGAGGAGTGTGATGGAGAGATGAAGAGCGAAGAGATGATGGAGCATCAGGAGGAGGAGCGAGCTCCAGAAGGCCAGACTGAACCTGAGGAGGAGAAGATGGAGGAGGAGGAGGAGGAGGATGGAGGCGTGGTGGAGGAGATGCCCACAGCCGTTTCCTCCCCTGAGGAGGAGGTGGAGCTCAGCCGCTCGTCTCAGGACGTCGGCTTCTGGGACAGCGAGGAGGTGGAGGAGGAGAAGGAGGAGAAGGAGGAGAAGGGGGAGAAGGAGGAGGAGGAGCTGACGGTGGAGGAGATGATCAAACGAAACCGATACTATGAAGACGAAGAGGAGGAGCAGCAGGAGGTGAAGGAGGAGGAGAACATCTGAACGCCTCCAACAACTCCTCCTCCTCTTCTGTCAACGTCCTCCTCCTCTTCTTGTTTTTCTCTTTGTGCCTCAACAGAAACATTTCAGTCCGTTTCCTACGTCGTAGTTTTTACACAACGGTTGTTTTTACAGGTCCACTATGTTTTTAAATGTAAACCAGGTTCATGTCTTTAATATGTTTTTTTTTTTAGAGGAGAAACGTCAGAACAGTTTGTGACGTAGAAACAAACCTTTAACTTCTGTTCCATCTGTAGTTTGGTCTTAGAACTGTCTATTCCTGTCTTCTTTCACCTCTTTAATAAATAATAAAAAAAGTCATGTACGCAGGAAAAAACAATCACTTCTTCGTTCTGTTTCTGTTTCGTCGACTTGTATCTGGATCTGAATGATGATGTTGTTGTTGTTTTTAAACCAGGGACCAAATATCTTTGATTACTACTGTTTAAATAAATTGTTATAAACTTAAACGTGTTGTTGTGTCGACTCAGTTACTGTTGAGTTTATGTTCACCTGTGGAAGGAGGCGGAGTCATGTGGATGTGGATTTTTTTTTTTTTTTTAACTCATTGAGTGCCAACCACGTAATTTCTCGTTTTTCGTTCCCATGCGTTGAGTGCCAAAAAGGAGATTTTTCGTTTTTTGCTTTTTTTTTATATTATGAAAATAGACACTTTAATACACATTATATGTAAATTTGGGGACTCTACGACGAGGAGAACTGAAATAGATGACGATCAAAGTCACATGACAGCTCATGATCTGGAAGTTTTTATCATAACTCGGCTTCTGCAAACGGAGTTCTGCATGCAGATGCAGCAGCTGCTCTGCTCTCACCCGCGCTGCTGCAGCAGCTCGGAGCTGAACCAGGAAGCTCTCAGCCGACAGTCCCGCCCGGTCTTCACCTCGAGCAACACCGTGTCCTCCCCAGAGTCCTCCCGCGGTAAAATCTGATGGTCTCTGGGCCAAAGCAGACCGGTACCACCGACCCGTACCACAGCAGGACCGCGACCACCGGCGAGACCGGTCTTCCCGAGCCGCGGTGGCCGACAGACCCTCACGCTCCGCGGGGAGAAGCTGTGACACTGCACGGTGCGTCTGTGTTATTGTTGTTTAGTGGCGCCCCCCCCGCCCCCGCTGGTGGATTTGTGAATAGAACAACCAGTGTTGTATATATTTATCTTATACGAGCCCTTTGATCCAGAAATGCGAGTGTCAGAAGAGCGACAGACACAAACAGCGCACCTTTCATAAAAGACGCTCTATCTCCTTTTCTAGAAAAAAAGGAGGGATTTTGGTGAAACCCAGCCATGTTTAGCTTGACTTTTCTCAGGAACGGAGGCACGTAGAAACAAACGGTTTGTGGTCATTTGAAGCATTAAGTTAAACCTTTCAATTGAGCTACAGTATGTGTTGGTGGCAATAATATAGAATACACTATGGCTCTACATAAAAAGTCAAAAATGGTCTAAATTGCCGGTACACTTGACTAAAACTTTGGAAAGGAGCGCGGCACTCAATGAGTTAAGTAGGCTACATGATTAAAATTATCCGTGATTTTAAGTATGCTGCATCATAACTGCATAAAAAATCAAACCGTTTGGAAATCGGACAAAAACTGAGCAAGTTGTGGTCATAGCAGAACATGCGCCATAGGCTTAAAGGGATAGTTCACCCAAAATTGAAATTTCACTCATTATCTCCCCCCCCCTCATGTGGACTAAGGGCTGGGAGAAGTTTCAGAGTCCTCCGTGGCTTCTCTGAGTTACAGGGAATACCTCCATAGTGCTCGTCTGTAATGTCCCTCTTGTATTGAAGCCCCAACATGAGAAATTGTTCCGAAAAAAATCTATATATATTATAAGAAATAAAAAATTAAATAAGTCTATGTTTTAAGCTTGTTTGTAGCGGAAGCTCCCAGTGTCTCAGTTCACCGCTTTGCCTATCGCGCGAGATTCCGGCAGAGCAACACTGGCAGCTTCCGCTACAAACAAGCTTAAAACATAGACTTATTTCATTTTTTTCGGAACAATTTCTCATGTTGGGGCTTCAATACAAGAGGGACATTACAGACGAGCAGCATGGAGGTATTTGGATGTTTTTTGGTGTGTCTTTTTTTTGACGAAGAAAAGTGAGCTCCGTTCTCAACCGTCATATGGACATGCACTGCTGCACGGAGCCCGGAGAAGCCACGGAGGACTCTGAAACTTCTCCCAGCCCTTAGTCCACATGAGGGGGAGTACACTTGTTCCTCACTGTCAGCTGACACATTGAGCCACTGGAGGTCAGCAAAAACAAGACTTCAGTCAGTATTGATCAAGTTCTCACCAGCTTCCTTCTTCTTCTTCTTCTTCTTCTTCTTCCTTTTAAAGAACAAATAAATAGAAAACAAATGTTTGCTTAAATCACGTGGAACTGTAATCCACAAATATGTAAATTTAGATTGAACACAAATACATTTATCATTCATCATAAATCAATATTTCCTGCTATTATCTGCATGGAATCTGTCTTTATTGATAAGTTGAAACTTGATAAACCCATTTCACTCTTTTAAAACTCTACTTCACACCACAGTACCGAGTGACAGGACTTGTTCTTGCTTTATTTAATCTGTTGACTATTATGTTTCAATTAGTATTACCTTGCCTCATACCTGTGTAATCACTGTATTGTATTGCTGTTTTGTAATCTCTGTGTTTGGAGCTACAGATGAACCAACCCTGTCAAAAATAAAGGTTAAATGAAAAAATGAAAAGTGAATGTCAACACTTCCCTGTGAAGAGAAGGTTTGGTCTTGACTCCTCAGCTCTTTACTTGATGCTAGAGACATAATACATTATATATAACAAGAAAAATCTATAATAATTGATGTTTTCTGCCTCAACATGTGGACGTTTTCTAAACTTTCACCCAGAGACCTGAGCCCCCTAATCCACAGTGTGTGTGTGTGTGTGTGTGTGTGTGTGTGTGTGTGTGTGTGTGTGTGTGTGTGTGTGTGTGTGTGTGTGTGTGTGTGTGTGTGTGTGTGTGTGTGTGTGTGTGTGTGTGTGTGTGTGTGTGAATGCAACATCTGAACAGAGGATATAAACATGCTAATTACAGTATACCAGTGTGATTGTCCCTGAGTTGTGCAGCGGTGAGCCGCAGCTTCATCTGCTCAACGCACAGAAAAGATCCTCCGGTGTGATTCCACAAAGGATCATGCTTCCTCCTTCGGTTTCTGCAAGGCCTTTTTCATATTATGCATGGACAAATGATGGGATATTCTATGCTGTTACCTTGGAAACAGGCATGTATCGAGTCCCCGTGTGCAGAAGAAGAGGGAGAGAATGATCCTTTATGTGCCTCGTAATGGCAGAAAAGCAGCGTGACTCTAATGTGCTCTAATGTGTCATTTCTGTTTCACCGCTGGCAAATGCTTCCCGTCGCTGCAGAGGAAGAGGAGTTTCTCCCAGAAGCAGCAAATGGACGAGAGCTTCAGTCCAGACCGAGCTCCTCTCATCAACAACATGCACACATGTAGTCACCTGAGCAGGTGATTCACAGGAACCTTCTCTCACTGAGGCCACTGTTGTTTCACACGTTGGAAACTCAAACCTGCTGCGTAAAACTAAGGATTCAAAGATCTCTGAGGGAGAACTGCTGCTGTCTGCCAGTTATCTCATTGTTTGACTCAATAAAAGATCTATAGAATAAAACCATCAAGGTCTTATCAACATTAAAAGATTTTAGTCTGCACAGAAAGTATCATCTTTGCAGATTGTTGAGGTATTAAGGTCGTGTGTCCCCAGGTTGTGGTGTTTTCCTAAAGTCAGTGACCTTGTCTTTAGTTTTTTGAACATTTAACTTGAGGAAATGGCATCACACCAGTCCACAAAGTCAGTCGTAACCATACACTGCAAAAACTCAAAATCTTACCAAGAATATTTGTCTTATTTCTAGTCAAAATGTCATTTCTAGTCAAAACAAATCTCATTCTACCTAAAATAAGACTCATTGCATTAAAAAGTAGCTTGTTTTTAGACACTTTTTACTTTTTTCAAGCAGATTTTCACTTGAAATAATCTGATAGTGGAGAAAGTTTTTCTTTCTTATTACAAGCACAAAAAACTTGCTTTCACTGGCAGATTTTTCTACTTATTTCAAGTGATAATTTGTTTGAAACGAGTGAAAATGATCTAAAAACAAGTTGATTTTTAGGTGATGAATCTTATTTTAAGTGGAAAGAGATTAGTTTTGACTAGAAATTAGACATTTTGACAAGAAATAAGACAAATATTCTTGGAAAGATTTTGAGTTTTTGCAGTGTAGACTGTAAAAAATATGGACGACGTAGTACCCGTGACGTCCCCCATTGGTTTTGGGGAGTCGTTTTTGTGACTCCAATATGGCGGCCTGAACGGCGCCATGTTGGATTGGCCGGCCGAGAACCCGCCCACTGGCCTCGAAGCAGCTGTCCACGGAGCTGCTCGGACCTGTCACTCAACGTTTCTGCGCCCTAATTGGCCAGAGTTTTAAAGCAGAACTATGCAGGATTTCGGCTGCAGTGTTGCCAACTTGGCGACTTTGTCGCTAAATCTGGCGACTTTCCAACCCCTCTTGGTGACTTTTTTTGTCAAAAGCGACTAGCGACAAATCTAGCGACTTTTTCCCGTGATATTACAAACGTTTCTGGACCTGAAATCACGTTATCACAGCTGTTTTCAACGAGCAGCGGCGCTGCCGCGGGCACTCACAGGTATTCAGCCTACACAGTAGTGTCACGGAGCTGCCTCCGCTGCATTCAGGGACGCTCTGCTCCACGCCACAGACATGAAGAGCGCCGCCGCCGCTGACAACCGGCAACCCGCCGACAACCGCCCCCCGCCCCCCCCCCCCCCCGAGATAATGACGTCATTTAGCGACTTTTAGCGACTTTTACAACAGCCAATAGCGACTTTGCTTACTGAGGAGTTGGCAACATTGTTCGGCTGTAATTATTGTGGCTCAGAGTCACTGTGATGGTAGAGTGACCTGTTATGAGGTGAATGGGGTCTAGGCCAATGCGCCCCCCCCCCCCCCCCCCCCCCCACTGGCTGAAAACCGCACTTGCAAGATCAGTCGTCCGTCTCGGTGTCCCAAATCTCATCAATGGATAGAACTATCGCGAGAAACTGCCTTAAGGCAGTACGAGATAAGAACGCAGATGACGTCATGCATGTCATGAATCGTGATTGGTTTGAGTTCGGAAAGTCGGAGGAAACCATGGAAACATGAAATGTTTAGAAGTTCGGCTTGTGGCTACACGGAGCTAATGCTAACACAGACACACACACACCATGGATCTTTTATAAGATAATGTAATACATCATGACACACACACACACACCTTCGCGTTTTGGAACCTTTATTCATGTGTGTGTATGTCTGTGTCTTTGTGTCTTTGTCTGTGTGTGGCCGTATTAGCGTTAGCTCCGTATTAGCGTTAGCTCCGTGTTAGCATTAGCTCCGTGTTAGCGTTAGCTCCGTGTTAGCGTTAGCTCCGTATTAGCGTTAGCGCCGTGTTAGCGTTAGCTCCGTGTTAGCATTAGCTCCGTGTTAGCAGGGCTTAGCAAACACCGCTCTCTACCTTCAGCAGTAAACACAAGCACGTGTAGGGAGGGGGTGCGGGAGGTGGTGGCGGCGAGTTTTTTTTTTTACGACAGTGACATGTGCCTCCTAGAACTGTGGGGGAGCCCCGGAGAGGGAAAAAAAGAGAAACCAACGAAGGAGCGAGCTATTTCCGGCCGAGTTGCATAGTTCTGCTTTAACCTAATAACAGTAAAACGGTAGAGTTAAACCCCTCAGAGTGTGTGCGGGGGTAGAAACTATCGGTTGAGAACAAAAAACGTTCTGACACCAGGCTTTTAACATGTTTATTGAGGATGTAAAGTGGGTGATTTTAACATGGGGGTCTATGGGGAATGCTGCTTTCTGACACCAGCCCCCAGAGGAAGAAGAGGGGATTGCAGTTTGTTGAACGCGGAAGTGACTTCACTTCTCAGACCCACAACTGCCCCTTTGGTCGTAACTGGATGTAGTATTTCACAATAAAAGCGTCCCTCTGTTTGTCATCCTTCATCAAGTTGTATTTTGTGATTCTTTCTTATAGAAAACCACATCTATCCATTGTAAACCCTGAATGTGAAGCTGAACAGCCTGTCAGTCATTTATTCGTCGACACTCTGCTGTCCTGGCCGACACCTTGCTGTGAATCTGAACTCGAACCCAAACAGAACATAATTACATCCCCTCATATGCATTTTTACTGTAAAACTTTGTGCAGAAATAATTAAAATACTTCTTCTCAAAGTATCAAGTATAAGATGGAAGTAAACAAGTGACATGCAAGAAACTTATCTCAAAACTTGACTAGAATGAGGTGGTAAAAGTTAATCTCGCATCATTAACACAACTCTTATTGTGAAAGAACACACTCAACACCTGTCGTTATATTAATATATGTTTTATTCTTCTCCATTTTTATTATCATTATGTTTTATTTTCATATTTGCAAATCTTACGGTCCTCTGTGCACGGACCTGTCATCATCACGGCACACACACATTGGCACAACAAGATTGGTCAGAAATAGATAAATTCTAATCACACTTTAATAGCACACAGTTTCATGACTTTTGCAAGGACTTGGGAAAGACATACTAGAACAATAACAAATCTGATCTTTATTTTGTTTTATTTTTAATCTCCTCTATTGAAATCAGAATTTATAGTATGATGTGCCAAAATAAAACATAATAGTAACATGGACATTCTCCATTCTCAGATGAACAAAGCATAAATAAAAAAAGAAATTAAAAACATGAGATAGAACCATAAGATGTACAGCAGTTAATAGAATAGAGCTCTGGTGAATGTGAAGTGAAGTTTTGCCATAAAGGTGCCTCTGAAGCGCAACACTTCCCCCGAACATGAAATAAAATAATCTCTGTCTTTAAATAAGAAACTGCTGACAATATAAAAATACATGGCATTGTACTGTAGTTCATTAAATAAACCAACAATTCATATATAAAATATTATATTGACGTGTATAAAAATATGCCTTACAACTTTTTGAAAAGGGTAACAGCCGTAAGCTTTTTGTCTGCCACTTCAGAACACACAGTCGACCACAAAAATCCAACATATGTACAAACAATCAACTAATGAGCAGTCAGAACAGAAGCGTCCAGGATCGTGTTCGTGTGACTTAGTTTTTCTGACTTTTACATACATAGAAGATACTGTAAGATTCAAGCAGTAGCTACTTGATGGAAATACAGACTCAAAAATAAATTAATAGAAAAGAAATATTCTGTCAATTCGTCTTGTATGAATGTGTTGATATCAGTGTATCTTTGGAGAGAGGGAGAGAGGACGGTGAGGGGGACACACGTCGGTCAAACGTCTTGTGTCACTTGCGTCACCTTTTGCGTAACAGTATTTCAGCCCACTGAGATCAGAACAAACACAGGCAGTGTCAGCTATCCTAAAGTTAAGAAGGAACAGAACAGAACAGAACAGAACTAGAGCACTGGAAAAGAGAGTAGCGACACGCATTGGTCAAGTGGAAACGCCCCCTGGTGGTGGGATATGGGTATTGCAAATGCGCCCAAGAGCTGGCATCTCTGCAGTGTTGGTGAATG